>NC_042616.1:539060442-539362521 GCF_901001135.1 Rhinatrema bivittatum | reverse complement strand
AGCGGAGGCCATTTCTGAGTTTGAGAGATTAAAGACTGCCTTCTCCACAGAACCGTGCTTACGGCATCCAGACCCCAACAAGCCCTTTATTGTAGAAGTTGATGCTTCAGATGAAGGTGTAGGGGCTGTGTTGAGCCAAACAGGAGACTCGAAAGCCTTATGTCCCTGTTTGTTCTTCTCAAGAAGATTTTCCCCAGCCGAGAAAAACTACAGGATTGGCGACAAAGAACTCCTGGCAATAAAGCTCGCATTTGAGGAGTGGTGCCTTGGCTCGAAGGCGCTCAACATCAAATAACCATATTCACGGATCATAAAAACTTAGAGTATCTCAGCCACGCACAATGACTAAATTACAGACAGGCCAGATGGTCTTTATTTTTCAATCATTTCAATATTGTGCTTAAATTCCGTCCTGGAGATTGAAACACCAGAGCAGATGCTCTGTCACACTCCTTCCATTCGGAGGATGTGCCGGGTGAGCCACAGCACATAATTGACCCGAAGAAGATTTTCTTGACAACTACTCAGTCCATATCCACTGGCAATGTCATCAATTCTCATCCAGCTTCATCCAGTGAGTTGTCGCCATCCATACTCAGCGAATTGTCTTCTAAATCTCAAGATTCACCTATCAACAATGCAGAAAATGATTTAGAGATTAAAATCAAAGAGATACTGGATATTCGTAAAAGAGGCAAGACTTTTGAATACCTTCTAAGATGGGAAGAGTTTGGCCCCGAAGTAAATAATTGGGAGCCTCAGACCAATATCTTGGATAAAGAGATGCTTCATCGATTCCATCTCGTGCATCCTTCAAAACCCAAACCTGGTACCCGAAGAGGAGATCGCCCTTTGAAGGGGGGTTCTGTTGTGTCCATGGCTGACTGACATCTCTGTTCCGCCCATCTTACCTCATTGGCGACTCCCTTCGGGGTTGATGGAAGGCTAGCTACTGCGGCGTCTCCAGGCCATCCTCCTCTGGCATTCCCGGACCGGCTCGAAGCTGCAAGCCGCCATGTTGACCAGATACCTAAGGGCATGCACGCAGCCCGACTGATGTACCAGTGTTGGCGCGAACCTCAGCAGCGTCCCCCTGAGATGATGTCACCAGCTCCATATATTTAAGGTCTCAGTTTTCACTACCAAGACGAGTTAGCAAGGGGTTTGCTTCCTCCTGGTCGCTGCGGATGGGATTCACTCTCTGCGACCCTAGCTACTCTGCCTCATCGGACTTCACTAGAGGTACCCGCTCCTCGGGGGCCTCGCTCTCTCTTTTTCTTTGCAGGTCGCAGTCCGGAACCTGTACTTGCTCCTCGAGGGCCCACGCCCCGGACTTGCTCCTGAATACCACTTCTGCTAAGAAGTCATCGCTGCTTACAACATTGTGAGTCTGTATCTGTCTCTCAGAGCGTTCCCTGGAACCAGGTACTCGCTCCTCGAGGGCCTAATGCATACCATCTTCTGGGCTCCCTTATGAGACTATTGTGTGAGTGTTACCATCAAGGACTTGTTCCAGAACTTTGCATACCCTGCCTACTCACTGTCTTAGTTTCTCTACAGCTCAGCCACCCTGGGATCGCTGTTCCAATACCTGAGGGACTACAGCCCAGCCGGGTGCTTCCAGCTCACTACTGCCACCTCTGGTGGTTTACCATATTGTCTAATAAAAGAACTAGTGTGTGTCTGCCTCCTACACTAAGCCTGACCAGTGGTCCGTCTTGGGATTTCCCCCGAGGGCCTGGTCACCTGCCACTGGTCCAAGGATCCACTCATAACTACTCTAAATAACTACAGATTGCTAAATACCAGCTTTAACAACACCAAGGTTGTGGCAGGTAGCTAACATGGATGGTTAGGTCCAGGCAAGAGGTCAGATCCAGGCAGCAGGGATTAGTAGTCAGGTCCAAACAAGAAGTTGAGATAAGAGATGTTGTCTGCTTTTGATCTCTAGTTGTAAATCTCCTTTTTTGAAATACTCAATAAAACTTTTCAATTAAAAAAAAGAAGTTGAGATCTGAGAGTCAGGCCAGAGGTGGACAAAGACACACAGAAGACACTGGACAAGATTGACAGGGCAAGGCTGGATGAGGAAGGCTAGAGAAGACAAATCTGGTTGAGGCAAAGCTGGAGAGACAAGGCTGGTTGAGACAAGACAAGAGAGAAAAGTCTTGTTGAGGCAAGGCAGAAGAGACAAGGAATCAGGAACACTGGAGCGCTGTGGTAACATGCACTGCTACTAGGTAGGAGACATATTGCTAACGCAATGACAGGGAGCGCAGGCCGCACTTAAGTAGGGAAGTTCTGATGATATCATCACTAGGCACCGCAATACCTTTCCTGCCAAAGGACCTTTAAATATATGTGCGTGCCTAAGAGAAAGTGTTGGAGAAATGAAGTTGGCAATGTCGAGCTGCAGCATTGGTGTGTGAGCCAAGCAAAATGATCCCCATAACAGGAAGCAGCATTCCGGCCACAGAGGAACTGGTTCTATGTCAGGGTGAATATGGTGGCTCATGGGGCCATTCCACAAGCTTCTGAGAGTCACAGTACTTCCCCTCCAAAACCCCCTCCCCTGTCTTCTGGTTTTGCGTTTATGGGGGAATCTCTTGTGAAGTTCAGATATGAGTTGGGGGGGCTTGTAGATTGGAGTCTGGCTCCTAAGAATTTTCCTTGGGTCCATAGTTTTTCCAGGAAATAAGATATTGTAACTGGTTTTGGGCTCTTTGGGAATCTAAAATCTCCTTGAATTGAGTGTCATCCTCCAGGGCAACTTTGGTTATCTGAAGAGGCAATCAGCCTGGTTAAGAGAGCATTGTTGGTTTCAACAAAGAGATGTGGAAAACATTGTGAATCTGTAAAGATGCTGGCAATTTGAGCTTGTAAGTCACAGGACCCATTTGTCGCTCAATGGGAAATAAGACCCTTGAATCATGGTGAAAACATTAAGGATGGCATCTTCAAATGTAGGTTTTTATTGCTGAGCCAAACCAGGTTTCCTGTGTTACCATGGGCTTCTGCCTAAATACAGTACAGTGCTGGTTACATCATAACAAGCTGATATTAAATATTGACAAGACAGAGGTGATTATCCTGAGTAAGTGCCCAAAAAGAGATAGATCTGCAGTGTTTCCTATTGATGGTCATAATATTCCCATTGCCTTTTCTGTTAAGTATTTGGAGATAACACTTGTCTCCAATCTCGCTCTCTAAAACCATAGATCAAATCAGTTGTTAAATCATCTTTTTACAAATTGCAAATGCTAAGAAGATTGAAGCACTTTCATGAGCTGCAGATCTTTAGGTCAGTCCTCCAGGCACTAATCTTATCTAGTTTAGACTATTGTAATCCCTTGTACAATGGGTTACAACTAATATTACTAGCGCCTTGCAGATTGTACAAAATGTCATTGCCAGAATACTTACTAGGACATGTTTACAGGAGCATATTACTCCAGTTATGGCATTTATACACTGCTCCCAATAAAATGGAGAGCCTATTACAAAATGGTGACTTTGATATGCAGGCTTATATATGGGCTCCTCCACTTGGCTTAGTTCAACACTACATATATACAAGTCAACACGGTCACTCCTTCACTTTGCCTAGCAGGATTAGATTGAATTTGTGATCGGGCATCATCTGTGGCAATAACAAATTTTGGAATTCCTTTCTAGATTATCTTCCATCTATGCTTTCTGTTAAAACATTTAAGAAGGCTTTGAAAGCTCATTTATTTATACAAGCATTTCCTGTTAATGGAGCAGTTAAAGAATGCAGATATATTATCCATTAATGAAGTTCATTAATTGAAATCTGTAGGCAATCCATAGACTATGTTGATTGACTTACTGTAGTATTGGTTTAATTTAGATTGCATATGCTTTTAAATTTCTGTACTCCACCACAAACATTTTTTGTGCTGTTTGCAATAATAAAATTTTTAAAATTAAAAAAAATAAAGAAATAAATACACATCTGCAGCCATTCCACCATGAGACAGATGTTTCAAAATTTGAAAAGATTACATGAAAGATACAATTTAAGTAGCTGTTTCTGCTTTATGAATTATGTTCTTTAAGGCTGAAAGAATTCCAAGAAAAGGTAGACCATATTAATACTATGCTTGAAATCACAGAAAAATTGAAATGCATGGAAAATTTAAAAGATAGTCATGTAATTGCAATATTATTGTGTAGCTTGCCAGACACATATGATGTACTCATAAATACACTGGAGACTAGACCAGTATGCAAACTAACACTGGACTATGTGAAAGGCAGGCTCATAGATGAGTTTGTTCACAGAAAACTAAAGGAGGCAAAGGCAACCATCACAAGTATCATGAGGTAGCCCTGCATGGGGAAGGAGAAAATACTTACAAAGGATTTTCAAACTGTTGTTGCTGCAGGGGGAAGGTCTGGTACACAAAAGCCACCCAGAAGAGAACAACTTCTCACAGAAGGATATAAAGCCTGAGGGAAAGCACAGCCCAGGTAAAGCAGAGATAGCTACACAGAATGGGGGAGCAGTCACAGCCCAAGCAATGTAATCACTGCAAAGAAATGGGCCACTTCAGGAGAACTGCCCAGCCTGAAAACCTGATGACAATCAGTCATCAGCTGAGACAATAAAAATAGCTAAAAGTGCAAGCAGCTGGGGAAAGTTTGAATTGCTTTGGAGCTATAGCTTTAAACTCACTGAGAGAAGCAACATGGTAAATTGTTGTAATGATTCAGGTGCAACCAGCTACATAGCAGGTAATAAACATTTTTTTACAGACTATAGACTATAGTGTGACAGATAAAGTATTTGTGGCAATTGAAAAATGTATTCCTGCAGTGGGGAAAGGACTGGCATGGCTAGAATGTGTAGCTATACCAGGGCACAAGTATAGAATGCTTATGAAAGATGTGCTGGTTGAACCATACCCAAAAGACAGCCTAACAAATAAGGGCTTCACCATCCTCTTTTATAAAAATACATTCACAATTAAGAAGGAGATGATGATAGTGGCACAAAGGGTTGCAGCCTATACTAACTCATTTGCATAAATGATGAAGTTAAACCAGCTACACAACCCCCACACCATTTAAAAATATCCTTAAGCAGAGGCAACTGACGGCTCAGAGGGCAAACGTGGAGATGCTGAATGTTGAACCGGTAGCGTTTCAAGCCGGTTCTAACTCAGAAGAATCTTTATGGACTCCTGCTGGTATAGAGCCAGGACCATCTACATCGAGTCTGGTGGAAAGACAATTGTCTGCAGTGACATCAGGTATTATTGAGCAGCTGGAAGGAGGTATGAACACAGAAAGGGCTCGCAGCAGTGAGATAATTGTAATTCCAACTTGCCCTAAGCAGGTGACGCTTGACTCTCTATGGGACTTTATGGCTGGGATGGTTACCGCTATTAACTCTCTAAATGAAAAAATGGATCACTCCAGTATACAATGTGTACAAAAAACAACTGATCTACAAAACCAAGTTGACTCCTTAAAAGAAAAAGTTACTGGATTGGAGGAGAAGGGGAAAGATTTCCAGCATTACAAGATTGCAGCAATTAAAGACCATGAAGCCTTAAAAGTGAGGAGTTAAGATGGCCGCACAGAGAGATCCATGAGTCGGTAGCTTGCTGGAGATTTTTGTTTTTTCCTGCGGAATGCCAGCTAAAAGGAAGGGAAACGTTTGGACTTACCTGTCCGCGACGATCCTTCCAACAAGTTTTCAGCCTGAGTTTACCAACTTTATGAATGCATCAGCACAGACACAGAGAACCGAAGAAACTGATGTGCGGGCCGGCGTGGGAGAGCCGACTCCACCTGCAGGGGAGGTGTCTCTAAGCCCCGAGCAGAGGCAACCGCCAGCTCAGAGGGCAGACGTGGAGATGCTGAATGTTGAACCGGTAGCGTTTCAAGCCGGGTCTAACTCAGAAGAATCTTCATGGACTCCTGCTGGTATAGAGCCAGGACCATCTACATTGAGTCCGGTGGAAAGACAATTGTCTGCGGGGACATCAGGTATTACTGAGCAACTGGAAGAAGGTATGAACACAGAAAGGGCTCGTAGCAGTAAGATAATAGTAATTCCAACTCACCTTAAGCAGGTGACGCTTGACTCTCTATGGGACTTTATGGCTGGGATGGCTACCGCTATAAACCCTCTAAATGAAAAAATGGATCATTCCAGTATACAATTGTGTACAAAAAACAACTGATCTACAAAACCAAGTTCACTCCTTTTTTTTTTTTTTTTAATTTTTTATTTATCAATTTTATAATCATTACAAGCATCAACTTGTGTTAGAATATCCTACCGCACAGGATATAGAATATAGAAATATCGCCCGGGGAGTGGAGCCAGTGCAGCAGCATGTGGGGGCACAGAAAAAATCCAGGCTGCTCCAACACAGATAATTTCCATAAAAGAACCCGAGATTTCACTAAATACCATCTGGAAAGCTCTCCAATCTTTGGAAAAAGCTATTCTGGGTTTAACTAAAGAAGTTATGGAAACCAAACAACAAGCAAAAGAAAATGCAACGGAAATAAAAACACAGAAAAATAGAATAGACAAAATGGAAGAAAAAGTCAAAGTAGTGGAAAATGTGAATTCAACTATAATTCAAAAAGAAATGGAGGTTGATAAAAGATTAGAGAAAATAGAAAATGTGCTGAGAGCCCACAATTTAAGATTTCTGAACTTTCCAGTTCTTAAAAATATTTCTCCAGTTGAACTCTTCAAGTTGTATGTCTCTCAAACATTAAAGATACCAGAGGAATTGAAACCAATGATATCAAAAGCATATTACCTCCCTACAAGTGCAAGAGTAGAAGCTGAGCACCAAGAACCACCAGAATTGTCTAATTTATTGGACTCATCTCAGGATCTGCATGTGGTAACTCGTAGATCACTACTAGTTACATTTACATTTCTAATGGACAAAAATAATGTTTTTAAGTACTATTTTAGAAATAGTCAAATATTGTTTTTTGGCCAAAAGGTCTGGTGTTACCAAGACCTGGTAAAACAGACCCAATTGAGAAGAAAAACTTTCTTGGGTATGAGAGGAGAGGCAATTCAGAAAGGAATCACATTTAGACTTCAATTTCCATGTAAATGTTGCCTAACATATCAAGATCAACGTTATATCTTTTTTGACCCTGTTCAGTTGCGGGCATTCCTGGACTCACATTCTGGCCCCATATAAGCATGCTGTCAGGTGTATTGTTAATTTGAGGAGAATCGTTCAGGCCACCATTATTTACTTATATGTATAATATGTTTTCTCTGCTTCGTCGCTCTATTGTAAGCTATCCCCCATTTCTTATATTTTTTGGCCTTAAGCATAGCATGTATTATGTTGTTACTGTTTAATAATGTATAACCCCTATGATGTTTAGTTTTGAACATATTTCTTGAAAAGCTGGAATTAAATGAAGAAAAGTTTCCATTAATTAATTCATGTTTCTTCCTCCCCCCATCAAGAAGATTGGAGAATACCAGTAATGTTCCTTTTCAAGGAAACTTGACAAATTTTTGGGAGAACTCTACTATAGAAGTGATTGATAAAGGAACACTCTTGGTCTCGTTTATTACTACCAAGGACATCAACATGGTTATGAAATCCTACGCTCAAGACTTCAGAACGATCATCCAAGCAGTCATTTTTTCGAAACTAGACTATTGCAATTCCCTATTGCTAGGTCTACCATCATCATACTCCAAACCCCTACAGATGGTTCAAAATTCAGCAGCCCGAATCTTGACAGGCGCAAGGAAAAGAGACCACATATCCCCCGTCCTGAAAGAGCTTCACTGGTTACCAGTCTACTTCCGCATCATGTACAAAGCCATAACCATCACCTACAAAACTATACATCAACTTACCACTCTCGATCTTCAATTCCCTCTCCAAACACATAATTCTACCAGACCTACTAGAGATGCTTATAGAGGCTCCCTCCAAGTTCCCCCAGCGAAAACGACCAGACACATCACCATAAGAGATCGCGCCACCTCCACAGCTGGCCCTCTTTTGTGGAATTCCATTCCTACAGACCTCAGACAGGAGCCCTGCCTCCCAACTTTTATTCAAACAAGCATTTCCGGACACAACCCAATGACACATTCCAATGACTCCTAAAACACCACTCCTCTTGTATATAACATTTATTCTGTATACTATATTTAAATTGTATATTGTTTAACCATCTCTTTTCTCTCCTCTCTTCTTCCTTCTCCAAGTTCGGCTACCCTTGTTAAATGTAACTGTACTTTCGGACACCACAGTTCTAGTTTTTGTTTATAATGCACTCCTGTTCGATGTAAACCAGCAAAATATGTTTTCATGATTGCCGGTATATAAAAACTCTAAATAAATAAATAAATAAAATAAATAAATGTTAGGAAATACCCAATTAATTTTCATGAGGCTTTTGTAAAAATATTTCCTGATTTGTCCCTAGCCACACAAGCCAGGTGTCATGGTTTTTTAAACCTAAGACAAGAGGTAGTGGGTCTGGGTTATACCTTTAAAATTTTGTTTCCCTGCAAGTGTTATATAACTAAAGGAGTTGATTGTTTTGTTTTTTTTTACCTGTGATCAATTGAAAGAGTTTATAGACGCCAGAAAGTTAAACATTCTAACCAAGTAAGAAATGGGATTGTGCTGTAACATGGATTAGCTTATAGATAATTATTTCCTTTCCTTTATAACTCCCTAAAGATTTCAATCTCCTCATAGTTTTCTGCTAGGATGTGGGACTAAAAAATTGTGTAAATCTTAGAGCTTATGTTTGTTATGTTATTCCAACTAAGAGATGCTTTATTATTGATAAATATTTTCCTATATTTATAAAAGATGGACATTGGAAATAAGGAATATAAGAACTAGTATCCACGATATTTCTGTATAAGCAAATGTTATTTTGTTTATGTATTTTGAAAAAGGATAAATAAAGAATTAAAAAAATATATCCTTAAGCACAGAGATACTGACATGCATGTTCTGTTTCAAAAGCAAAGCAATATGTACACCACTGCTGAGGGCAGGCCTTCACAGGGCCAGTCAACCACTAGTGCCAATCCACAGTGATTTATATGAACCAATGACGGCAGTGACTCCTTCTGGAAACAAATACTTCCTGACCTTCACTGATGATTACTTCAGGTACACAAAGACTTTACTTATCTCCTGAGACACAAAAGTGAAACAGTGATGAGCAATAAGTTCTAGCATAAACTGGAATACTCTGTATTGACAAAGGAGGAGATAACATGGACAAAGCAATCTAAGCATACCTGAAGCAACAAGGGATCAAGTGTCAGACCTCAGTGCCCAATTTTCCCAATCATACCATTTTAGCTAAGGGAAAAATCTGCACACCGATGAAAGTGGCAAGGAATATGCTAATGGATGCCAACCTTCCTGACAAGTTCTAGAGAGAGGCACTGATGACTGTGAACTATCTGCAGAACCTGCTTCCAACAAGGGCAAATGAGCTGACACCATACTAAATGTGCCATGGCAGAAAATTTCACATGAGTCACCTGTAGACATGTGGCTGCAAGACCTTCATAGATGCCCTAAATGGAAAGCACTCCAATATGGTGTAGAAAGCCACACAGGTCACACTGTTGGAATACAGCAAACAAGACTGGGCATACAGAATCTTACTCCCAGGGACAGACCAAGTGACAGTAACAGAGTGTGCACTTTAATGAGTCACCTTCACTAAATGTCAGAACTGAGCAGATGGTTCCTGTGAGCATTACCACCAACATGGTTGAGGCGAAGTCATTGAACAATCAGGTATTGCCACCAGCTCAAATCAAGGTTGTGCTGCAGAGCAACCAGAAGTCACTACAGATGGGAGTCCAAATGAGACTGCGGAGCAGCCAGCTGAGACGAAGGAGGAGACTTTGAGCAGTCCAGTCAAAACTGAAGGGACTGAAACTAAAAGGCAACCCGTATTTTGAAGATCTACCCATTCCACAAAAGGTATACCAGCTCGCAGACTGTCGTACAGAACACAGGTCTGAGAAATACTAGAGTCCTCATCCTGAGAGTACATCAGAAGACTACCCAGATGTGAGACCAGGAATTAGAGGAGAGCAGCATGAGAATTAATACTTTCACCATGAGGACACCATGTAGACAATTGCAGGGTTCCCAACAAAGATTGTCATGGGTCACCCTGGAGAGGTTGGATATAAAGGGTTGATTGTTCAGTTTAGCCAATGAGAATGGGTGTTGAAGGACAAATAGCAGAAGGTCATACTTCAGCAGAGACAGCAAGCACACTCCCCCAAACCATGGTACTTGACACTGCATGGGTGGGATAAGTCTGCAAGAGCTCCTAGATAAGATATAACCTGTGCTAGCAAGTCCAATCTCCATCTTTTTTCTCTTCCTGTTGTGCTGGTTATATTCCACCACAATCACCTGTTTGGAATCATGTAACTAGAGCTCTTTTCTGGCAGCATGCAAGGCTTTTTAAATTGGAAAACTGGGATAGAAGACAATAAACATGCTGTCAGAGAAGAGCTCTGACTCATTTCTGCTTCACCTTAAGTGTTTCTCCTGGAGGAGTGAAGGTCCCTACTACACACACACTCACAGTTTTGACCCTGAATAAGCAGACCTGACCAGAACTGGTATCAGACAAGGAGAGAAAAATCCATCATTTCTCACAGAACTGGAAGATAAGCGCTATGGCAAGCCTGAATCTACTCAGGTACTATTTCTTATTCAGCTTTTCTATCTCTGCCCTCAGGTGAAATACTTTGATGCAGGAAGCTCAGCATTGCCTATAATCACCCAGATTTTAAAAGACCCGCGTGCGTAAAAATCGGGGGTTACGCGCAAGTTATAAAATCAGCACATCCATATGCGCGCATCAGGACCCCCATGCACAAGGACGTGCGCCTTTTTAAAATCGACCCCAAGTGTATAAAAGAGCAAACACACTCTTAGAACCACTGAGGTATATCATAAATTCACAGCCATCTCAGTTATACCACATGGAAAGAAAAGCACCATTATTTTTGTACACACAGGTTTGTCTTAAGGCATAACAAATGAGTAGGGAATGTGTTTCAGCTATGTCTATTGACCACCCTACATCTGTCAGCTTGTCATTTCAATATTGACAGACATAAGTGCTGCAGTGATCATGGTCTTGTTTCTTTAAAGTCAGCTCAAAAATGATTCCAAACAGGATTTTCTAGATCATATGCCTGAGACACGTTCAGATTTCATTCCAATGGAATCAGATAAAGTGAAATACAATAGTGTGGCACTGGCTCTTTCCCATGATTCTCCACTGGGGGAAAATGAAATATGGGGGTTTTTTTTCCATCCATAGGTAATAATGGTAGCTGTGCAGGCAAAAGGAAGCCAGACAGACTTACTCCTACTCTGAGCAAGAGTAAATATTTTTTTTATATAGTGGTCCTAAAAAGGAGAATAAAAGCTTCACATCTAGGAAGGTGAATAAGCCTTTGAAGTCAGGAGCAAAGTGGGAGAGACTTTAATAATGTAAAGTATAGGTGGGATCTACTGCCTGCTTTACCTTTAATATCGTTACGCAGGCCTCTGTGAAGAACCTGTGGAAAATCTAAAAACACACGAAATAGCCAAGTATTCCCTTTTACATTTGTAGATATTCAGGAAAACCTGATATCTGGCCACGTTTCACCTCCAGGATGCCAAAACCATCCAGGATGCATCAACCCCTAAATTCATACACTGTAATGTTCTCTAACTGCATTGAAAATTCATGTTTTTGGAAGGATATTTTCATTGAAGCAATTAATAGAAAACTGATGAATGTTTCATCTTCATTTGAAACAGGACAACATGCATGCCCAGGGAAATAGTTATTAGTCAACACTACACAACAAAAACTTTGCAGCATGCATTTGAGATCTGTCGTGAGCAGCTCACATTTTTCGTTGAGCATAAACGCCCCTCTCTTTGGGTTTGGAAGTCTCCTTTATCTCTTTGAATCTGGGAAATGCACCTTTTTTTTTTGCATCCGTTTTCACACAGCGTCTGGTACCTTTGCATCATTTGTTCTCAGACACTTTATTTCTTTCCCTTCCTTTCTACAGAAAACTAAAACAAGTGAGGAGGAGAGCTTTCTTCATGAGTCTTCGGCCTGCTTTGTGGCCTGTCCTCCCAATGTCCTTCCCCGGGCCCCGAGTCATGCATCACTCATCTTGTCACATTGAACTCCAGATGCTCCTACCCTGGAGAATGCTCTGACTCTGGCAATTTTTCTTCATTCTCACTAACAATTTGGTAATGAAATATTGATTTTTAGTTAGATTCATATTGATGCTATTAGGTTTGCATTGATAAATCATGCTGGCCTCCTGTCTGAGAGGCTAGAAAGTGCTACACTGAACCCTGGAGATTACAATCAACTCATTGATGTGTTAATTTGATGGATTTTTTTGTTCTCTAAGAAGGAGTGGGAGTGTAGAGGAAGATTTTTCACTATCGCTGCTGTAAAGTTTTCACAGTGAAAACAGGGACAGTAATTGCAGGCCTCAGTGTACATTAACTTTAAAAAGTATCTTTCTGCTTAGCCAACCAGTACATAAAAATGAGAAGGGAGTGGAGAGATGGAGTTGGGTAGGACTGAGAGGATATGGCACACACACCTTGTAAACAGTGTTCCAGACTCCCAAATGACCAGCAAAACATCAAAGCTGTTAAACCTTAATTAACCCATTTAAAGGCTGCTCTCTCCAAATGTACATTTCCCGTTAGCCTTTTAGTTGAGACAGTCTTAACCAAGCAGTTAATGCCATGCGGGTTATCTGGGGAATGAAACACCCCCTTTGGCAGCTTCGATCCCAATTTGAGACTTTTTTTTTTTAACTTCTTCTCTCCACCCACCCCCCTCCGCCAGCAAAGTGCCACTTAGAATGAAAGCTTCCACATGCATCTGCAGTCTATTTAAAACAGCCTCTAGGTTTGATTTATGGCGCTGTGTAAATGTAATACCTGCCATTAAAAGATAATACGTGCCAAACCAAAGGATTATTTTGTGATTTTTTTTTCCTTCAAACAGACTTCCATTTGTATTTTGCTGCAGCCAGAATGCAGACTTTTCTAAAGCTCATTGAAAAGTCAGCTTTGTGTTCTTTTTCCCTAAAGTACATGTTTTCACTGGGTCCTATTTTTCTTCTCCTTATCCTTTTAAAGTTTCCCAGCTTTCTCTGCACCAGGGAAGAATTGTGCATCGACACAGCCTGTTCAACATGTGTTCTGTGGCTAGCATTTTCAGCAAAGATTAAAGCATCACATGCAAAGTGAACCCACACGGTAGGTGAGAATGTAGCCTTCAGAATACTTCCAAACCCTATCCTGGTCCATATCCCCATCAACTTGCTTTTCACTTGTGGGTAAATGTCTCTAGTACTAAGCACAGGCTTGCTGTGTTTCAATACTAGATTGGAAGGAAGGAGAAGAATGAAGTGTTGCAAAAACATCCATTTCCGGAGGGACAATCAGATGACTTTGATTAATGTACCATGCATTGGATAGGGGGTACTTATTTTCAAGCATCTCAATTATCAGTTCCTTGACTGTTCTCGCAGAAGGAACCATCTGCCTGCCCAAAATAAAACTGGTACAGTTCAGAATTCAGTACCTTAGGGGTGAGGGTCTTGATTATTGCACCCCCCCCCCCACACACACACACACACACACGTTCAGATAAAAGTACACACATTCACAACATCAATACTTTTACCTGCCAAAGAAAATGGGGCACAGTTAGGTCAGGGAGAGGGAAATTACATGTAGAAACCGCATTATCAAATCCCTATGCATCACTTCCGGTACGCGCTTTGTATCCTCCATGTTCTGCAGGCTGGTGGGATTTCCAAAGGGAAACTCCACAGGGAGCTTCCCACAGAACTGCAGCCTCCGCACACATGCGCTCACTGCTGATCTCCCTATGAGTCAGAATACATTGGTAAGATCAGGATGTCACCTCAGCGCAACAGTGCTTGCTATAGAATGAAGAGGAAAAGCTCTGTCTCATCCTCGTGAAAACAGCCGTAGCAATAAAACACGTCATGTTTTGTCACCAGGCCAGAAATGTAATATGATCAGAGACAATACTGAACATCGCCAGAACCATGTCATTGTTTTATTTCTCAGCTGCACATTTGAAATCTTTCCTTTTACCATGTTATGTATCACTTTGGTAACACATGTAAACATTTGTGATGGTAACTAAATTCTCTTGAATCGGTAACATAGTAACATAGTAAATGACAGCAGAAAAAGACCCAAGTGGTCATCCAGACTGCCCAGCAAGTTTACAATTTTTATTTTTTATTATGGTTGGTAACTACTGCTCCATGCAGGTTACCCCCATGCCTTCTGTTAAGGGTAGTATCTGTTTGCAACTCCATGCAGGTCATCCTCATGCAGGTTTCCCCTTATCTTCATTTCCATCCATTAGCTACTAGGGATTTTCTATGTTTATCCCAAGCCATTCTGAATTCCATTATCGTTCTTATTTTCACCGCCTCTTTTGGGAGGGTATTCCATGCATCCGCCATCCTTTCTGTGAAGAAGTATTTCCTGACTTTGTTCCAAAGTCCTACCCCTTTGGAGCCTCATATGATGACCCCCTACTTCTAAGGGCTCCTTTCCAAGGACATTCTTGTTCATCATTAATACCTTTCAGATACTTAAAAATCTGTATCATGTGTCCCTATCCCTCTCTCCTCCAGGGTATACATATTTAGGTCCTTCAATCTTATCTCATGAATCTGCGGGTATAGTCCCACACCATTTTTGTTGCTTTTCTTTCAATTGCTTACATCCTGTCTCTCTCTATCCTTTTTGAGGTACATTTTGTAGAACTTAATAGAATATTCCAGGTGAGGCCTCATCAAGACTTACAGTATTACAGAGGCATTATCAACTCTTTTTCTCTGCTGGTGATGCCTCTCTCTATGCAGTCCAGCTTCCACTTAGCCACCTCATTGTCACATTGCTTCATCGCTTTCAGATTTCCGGGCACTATCACCCCAAGGTGTCTCTACCAGTCTAAGCACATCAGTCTCTCGCCCCCATCATGTACAGCTCCTTTTGGATTTTTGTACCCGAAATTCATAACTCAGCACTTTTTGCAGTGAATCCCAGCAGGCAAACCTTCAAGCACTCCTCAGTCCTGGCACCATGAGCCTTTATTTGCAACTACCCGGGGATTCCTCCTCTATTTTATAACCTCCCACAGAGCACTTAGTCAGCTCAATGAAGTGACTGTCCTTCAGCCAGGGGCCATGCAATCGTGAGTCATGAATGTGGCCATTAAATATCATCCTTGAGCAATGACCATGACTCTGCAGCATCCCCAGGCTCAGCCAACCTGGGTTCTGGAAGAAACCAACTCCGGAATTAAACCAGGGAGCATCCAATCGGGATGTGCAGGCCCAAGATTATTTTTTTCGGTTAATTTTTTTTGTTTTGCAGGGTTGTGTGGTTACTTTAATTTTTTTTCAGTTCAGTTCATTTACCAAACAAAAATAAGCCTATTTATAACCCCCTAAAACAAAAAAAAAGAACTAATAAATGGGCCTCCCTGAGGACTTCTGGCACCCATCCCATAGAAAGACAGCAAGGGTTACACATCAACTGGATCTTCTATTTTGTTTCACAGCTCCGTTTTATAATACTGACTCATATCACCAAGATGTGTAATGAAACAATGACTAAAAGACATTAACGACACATTTTAGGAGGTGGTCATTTTTAAGTTCACAGCAATTAAACGCATGGTTTGGCAGGAGGTAATGCGTGTTACAGGCAGCAGGAACATGCAACAGGCAACAAATATTGCCGAAAGTGGTAACGTATGACTCAGTGAGTGTTCCCTCCTGCCAACCCCAGCAACAATCAGCCTCTCCCACAATAGTAATCTCCCCTTCACCCCTACTCATACGATTAAGGTCCCCCAGTCTAATGCACACATGCATTAAGAGCAACACAGCAATAATGTGCAGCAAACCTATGTTAACATGGACTTAATGCATGTTAAGTTTGCATTTTAACATGCTGGCTCTTTAGTGGTAGGGAAGAGAGGGTGAAGCCAGAGCTTTAGTAAAGGCTGTGATATTAATTTAAAAGAAAATGAACAGACTAGATGGACCTTTAACTGATATATTCTGTTCAAAACATAATGCCAATACTAAATTATGTGGCCTTTGTGTGCCGCAAGAGGTGTCTGAGGGATAAACCAAAAAGAATTTGTAGACTTTCCTCCAAAGGGAAATCCTTTCAGGAAAGGTTGTGTTATTGTGCCCTAAAAATGTTTCATACCACAGCTCATCTCATGGATAGTTCACTAATAGCCCTCTGCCACACAAACAATAAACAGTAGGACAGAGAAAGTTTTTTTTCCTGGCCGTCAAAAGGAGACATCCTCCTCCAAATTATCAAAAGAAACTCCATTTAGTTATTTTATTAGATTGTCTCTACCACGCCCACTCTTTCTACTTAATTGTTCTTCACTAAATAGAATGGTTTTGTTCAATTTCAGGTACTTCTTTTATAGGGTCAAAATTTTTTCTGCCACACATTTACAGGGATGTGGATATCAAAAGTATCACCAGTATGCCCATTTTCTCACAGCTTGGACATCCAATCAGTTCAGGATTCTACTTCAAGGGACTATACACATTTTTACCACTATCCAATTTTCTAGGATATTGCTAGGTCACAAACTGTTGGTCTTGATATTCATGAATCTCCCACATATAAAAAGTTAGTTAATCTCAGCTGTAAGGAGATATGACTTAATAATTATAACAGTTATCTCCATAAATCCATATACTTGAAATATAAAAATGTATTAATGAAGAGAAGAAATAATCCTCAGCACGAGTTAGGTCAGAAAACATTTTTCAAAGTTTTATTAATTTGTATAATAAGGGTTTTAATAATTTTTTCAAACATTTAAACAATTTAGCAGTCCCCATATTAACACAGCCACAACAAACAACATCAAGAATCACATTTTCTTTCAAATGAACAGGACTATATACTAAGAATCAAACTAAAATATGAACTTCAATATCTTCACAGAGCCACTCATCCATCTACCTCCCAACAAAGTCCATGATGTTCAAGTGGACTGCGACAAAGCATGAACCCAAGAGCCCCAGTCCACCTTAAAGCTGAATGTAGTAAGATTGTTAAACCACGAAGAAAATGACAATGGAAGAGACCCAAGCAAGTCCAAGTATTAGAGACTATTTTGGGTAGAGCTGTGGTGGGAGGGGGGCAAGGGTTAAAAGGATTATTGAGCCGGGGAGGTAGCCCTAGCACAGGCAGGCACTCAACTCAGAAAGGCTGAGCCAAGGAGAAGGTTATGTGAGAGATCCTGTACCCAAGAGCCCTTGAACACCTTAAAGACCAGCTCCAAGTATCTGGCTCGGTCTACCTTAAAGCTGAGTAGAGCAAGGAATTATGGTCCCAGGGAGGATCACAGGAGAAGAAAAGTAGGCCCCTAGGACTCCTGAAAAAGGTAGCTCCTGTAAGATTGCTGACTTGATTGTGAATGTGAAACTATGTGAGTACAGAGGGAATAGGCAGCCCCTGACAATAGTTGGCCTGAAATTGTGTTTGGGAAATTGTTATGTTAACTATGTGAGTAAGCATGGTAAGGCAGCCCCTTGAAATATAGATGGTTTGTTTTGTATGATTAATGGTGAAATGCTGATTCTTTAACACTGTAGATAAAAACATTTAAAGGAGAAAGCTTTGACCACTTGTGTTTGTGCCACAGGGACATATGGGTACTGGGTGGATTGCCAGGGCTTACCCAATGTTCAGTTTTCCATGCCTCAGGTAATGGTTTAGTAAAGAAATCTCACTGGATTCATCAGTGGATCTTCTCATCCCAGGTCTATATTTTCCCCTTATCCTGAAGGATGAAAAACATCCTTGGGAGCTCTGACTCCCATTCAGGCTTTCCTCAGTGAAACAGGAGGATGATGGTGTCAATCCAGACACTTTGGCAAGGTCCATATATTCCTGGAAGATCTCGTGTGGGGATGCCAGTAAAGGAGGATCCTTCCATGGGCTCAGACTCTTGCCACTGATGATCAATGGAGGATTCTAGTTAACCCCAATTCTTCAAGACCTTGATCCACTACTGAACCATCCCAGGTAAAATGGTGAGTAAGGATGCTTATAATTTCACTCGCTCTGACCTGTAAATTCTTCAAAGAAGACCACAACCCCTTCCCAGGTAACGTGGTAAGGTTGTTGGAGAAAGAAATCAGCACCTGCCAGACACTCCTTGTAGTTCTGTTGTTGAGGATTCCATGAGTGGTGCAGACAATGATCTCACCTCTCTGTGAGACTTAGATTTAGGCCCAAATTTGGATTTTGTAAGTGCAGTACTTTCTTTCGCCTATGCCCCCTCAGGGGTAGGTGATGCCGGATATTCCATTTCCTGAAACAGGCATCTCAAAGTCACTGGTAAAAGTAAGCACTACATCTCCTGCAGCAGCTGGCATAGTGAAATCCTAGAGCTCACTGTTTTCTCTTGGCTTTGCTATGTATGCTCCCACTCCCAGATGGCACTGATGCTTTGCAAGGGAGACAAAGAGGCACAATAGTAGTCTCCCCAGCTGTAGGAGATGAGTCACATAGTGCAGCAAGCCCAAAGGGAAATAAGGACTCCTCTGCTCTACTTGTAGAAAAAGTCTAGCATGGCAGCCATCACACTGGAGGATGACAGGGATCCATCGCTGACATATATGGCAGTAACTACACTCATAGCTGATGCAGGAGTATCATCGTCCAATGCCAACTACACTCCCCCTTGTACTTGATAAGTGTTGGGCTTTTCAAAATGGGTCACCTTACGTTAGTTATCATGAACGCAGCACTGTGATGTCAATGAGGCCTTTGGGACATGGCACATGATGGCACTTCACATCCTGGATTGATCTTGCTACGATCACTTCTTTGATTTCTCTCTAATAGGTCTCTGTAAAAGGGATCATAGTAATGAATTCAAAGTATGGTTTCTGCAGAAAAGGTTGTTTTTCCTCAAATCGGCCTGCAACATAACTCAGCGCACTCCTTTCTCACTCAGCCATGACTTGTTCCTCTGACTTTTCACACACTCAGGAGCCAATGTCACTAACATAGGGGGTGTGTGATGATGTAGCACTCTATGATGTTACTTCAGATTGACTGGCAAACGAATGCACTCCAACTGCAAAGTAAAACATTCTTCACAGCTGATTTCACACTTCACTCCAAGATGACCCTGTGGCAGGAAAGGTAGCCATGTTCCATAAATGACACAGTTCGCAAAACAGTGCAGTTTCATTCCAAAATGCAGCAAAAACAGTCACAAACTATCCAAATATATTTTCTTCAACTTAAGTCAATTGTGCAATGCAAAACATGGTCCCTGTGTTGCGTTCGTGCCTGTTCTCACCCTCGCTCCACCCTCTCTACCTTAGTGGCGACTCCCTACAGGTCTGACGGACAGATGCTGCCGCGGCTTCTCCTCGCCATACTTCCTGGAATCCCTGGGCTGGCCTGACGCTGCGGATCCGCCATGTTCCTGATGACGTAAAGGCATGTGCGCATGCGCGCTCCAGAGTTTGTACCGGCAAGGGCGTGAACCTCGGGGGAGTCTCCCCATAGTGATGTCATCCGCTTCCACTTTAAAAGGTCTTTGCTTGCAACTATGAATCGAGTTAGCAAGGGGAATCTTTCTCCGCTGCTCTGCCTCCATCACCTTACCAGAGTACCCGCTCCTCGGGGGCCCCGCTCTCTCTCTTCTTGATTTCAGATTGCTAAGATGGGATCCGGTACTCGATCCTCAAGGGCCTATGTCCCTGAATGCTCAGAAGACTCCTGACTACCTGGAAGCAATCGCAGACGTGAATACAGTGAGTTCTATTTCAGATAGGAACCGGTACTCGCTCCACGAGGGCCTATGTTCCTAATCTCCAAGACTCCCTTCAGTCTAAGACATTATCGCAGGTATGGAGATCGTGAGTCATTATTGTGGATTACAGATAGAAACCAGTACTTGCTTCACGAGGGCCTAAAACCCTCCAAAGACTCTCTTCTCTTCCATAAGCCATCTCATACACAGATATTGTGAGTTCTCATTTCAGACTGCTTATAGGAACCAGCACTCGCCTACGGCTCCTGTTCCTTAATATACTGAAGACTCTGTTGCAGAGAAGCCATTACAGATCTCTACAATTGTGAGTGTATCATCTACTACTGGCTATGTACCCAGCATACCCTGTCTACTCACTACCTATAGGGGTAGATTTTATAAATGTACGCGCGGGCATACTTTTGTTCGTGCACCAGGCGCGAACAAAAGTACGCTGGATTTTATAAGATACGAGCGTAGCCGCGTGTATCTTATAAAATCTGGGGTCAGCGCGCGCAAAGGGGTGCACATTTGTGCAACCTGCACGCGCCGAGCCCAGCGCGCGCTGACTGTTCCCTCCGAAGCCGCTCCGAAATCGGAGCGGCCTCGGAGGGAACTTTCCTTCCGCCTCCCCTCACCTTCCCTTCCCCTACCTAACCCACCCCCCCCCCCCCCCGGCCCTATCTAAACCCTCCCTTCCTTTGTTGGCAGATTTACGCCTGCGGAAAGCAGGCGTAAATCTGCGCGCACCAGCGGGCTGCTAGCGCACCATCACTCGATCCGGGGGCTGGTCCGGAGGCCTCGACCATGCCCCCGGGCCGGTGCCATGCCCCCGGGCCTGCCTCCAAAACGCCGCGTCACTCGCGGCACGCCCCCCGACATGCCCCCGACAGGCCCCTCCATGCAAGCCCCAGGACTTACGTGTGTCCCGGGGCTTGCGCGCGCTGCCAAGCCTATGCAAAATAGGCTCGGCACGCGCAGGGGGGTTTGGGGTAGGTTTTCGGGGGGTACGCACGTACCCCTTTGAAAATCTACCCCATAGTCTCTCTCTACAGCTCAGCAACCCAGAGACCACAATTCCAGTATCTGAGGGACTTCAGCTCTTCCGGGCACATCAGCTCACTACTGCCACCTTTGGTGGTTCTACTTCCTGTCTAAATAAAGAACTATCTGTGTTTGTCTCCATACTCCAGCCTAGCCGGTGGTCCCTCTCGGGATATCCTCCTGGGGGCGCTGTTGTCTGCCATCGGCCCAGGGATTCACTAATTTACCTCAAGTGTTCATTCCTTATACTACTAGAGTGGTATTATACGACTGCCACTTTGTGGGAAGCAACCCACTACAGATCATTAACTCCGCTTACAGAGTATTACAATTGTTAGCTCTTCCCCTTGGCAGGGTGATCCATAATCGATTACTAACTCCCTGGCGGACTTATAACAAATTGCTATCCATAGCAGCAGGGACTGATAACAGATTATTAACTCCTCTCTCTCCAGGAGGAGATCCATATCAGTCTGCTAACTACTCCCCCTACAGGAGGAGCTCGATAATAAATAGCTAACTCCGAGCAGCAGAATTACAATAGATTGCTATCTTCTCCTCTCTGGAGGAGCAGATCTACAACAGATTGCTAACTCTGCAGTCTAATCTACAACAGAGTGCTAACTCCTCCCTTCTTGAGGAGTCAATCATAAGAGATTGCTAACTCCTCCCTTCTTGAGGAGTCAGTCTTAACAGATTGCTAACTCCTCCCCTCTTGAGGAGCCAAGCCTAACACCCTGTTTGTGCACCAAAAGTGTGTAATCCCCTGGGCTGGAATCCCATGATAGGACACCAGAAAACATACCTCAAACACAATATATGTTTCCTCGAAATGTCATAATGTACATATATTGAGCTTTTACTTTGTATGTTTCATGTTAACCTGATTGGTGAGCTATAAATGTTATAAATAAATTCATTTTTTATTTTAAATTTCTTTCCTGATGCTACTGAACTCTGATTGTCCAGAATTCCGTTGTGGGGAGAATATTGATTTATTTATGCTTTTTATATACCATCGTTCCAGAAGTGGATCACAACTCTTCTAGGCCCTCTGTGTTGCCTAAGTCTTAATCAATCAAAAAGTTCTGTGTAAATAGAACTAATATGCTGAAAGCATATGTGATTTCCAACTCAACTTTACTAAGTAAGAATGGAAATTGATGTCAAGGTTCTTTTCAGCTCTTGATTTTGTTTTTTAAAAAGAATGTATATACCGCAAATTGATATTTACAGAGTCCTTATTACAGTTTAGCTCTTTAATACATTTGTGACCACATATTTCCAGTAAATTTAGTCAGATGATAAAACCATTTTTTTTGTAATTTTGCTTCTTCTCCAGTTCAGGTATTGAGGTAGTTTTTAAGCTTCTTCCCAATAGCTGGTGGAAAGAAATTTGGCCAAATTTGGTTATGTCTGTGTCAAACCCCATTTTTCATACCTTTCTTATTTTCCTCCTTTTTCCTGTTTAGTAGCTGCATGGTACTGTTCTGTCCCTCTTCTCTCAGGATGATCTCCTTGATATGGTCATGCATATACCTGAGTGGTGCCAGTGTCCTTCTCTGTCCTTTCTTCCTTCCTTCCCTTGTTTGCTCCTTCCCCCTGGGAATGCATGAGTATCCATTCTTCCATAAGGACACTGATGATCCTGAGGTTCTTGCTCTGTGAGAGACACCATTTCCTTAGATAGAAAGGAACTGAGTCCCTGTGCCCTGGGGCATTCAGACAGATGGCAAGAAAAAAATAAATGTTCTTAATCAAATGTGGAAACCAAAAACCATAGTATGGATGGTTGGAAAACATCCTCCACCTAAACCACAGATTTCCAAAAGCATAGCTTAAACAGGTGAAGGCACCTTGTTTCCTTTCCTTTCTCAAGTCTCAACCCCAGTGACCCCCAAGGTCCTTCCCTAGGAAAATAAACAAAAAGGGCCCAGCAAGAAAACAGGCTGTCCTGAAGAGGGTCAACCAGAAATCCCACAACTTAAGATAGTAGTAAGGGATTATATAAGCTGAAAGCCCACCATATCAATCTCCCACGTGGAGGACTTACAACCCATACTAATACTAACTCGGTTCCCTTCCTAATTAACTGGATCATTCTATTTAGTAGAGATCCTTTAGGCTCTCTATGTGTAGAATATCCATCTCCTCACAAAATGGTGCCAGTAGGCCGATTACCTGCAAAGGGAAAGTGCCAGAGAAGGAGACTTGTTCTTGCTCAGGGAAGGTGGCTGAGACCTAGGGAAAAAGTTAGCCAGGCCTTACAGGGAGGAAGGTGATAGGAATCCAAGAGAGGAGAAAGCATGAGATTCCAGTCTTTGCTAAGAGAACTGTTCCTGTGGAAATTCTGAATCTGAGAAGCCTAAGAGAGAGGAAAATTCTTCAGAGTCTGATGAATGAGTGTACTGGAGAAGTCTAAGGAACAAACAGTCTAAAGAGTTGCTTTTACACTTTTACTGGAAAGACTCAAGAGTCACTGAATGATCCAACAAATAGCCAGAGGCTCAACAAAGAGAAAGAAGTGAGAGAAGAAGTAACAGTTAAGGAGATCTGCTTACTCAAAAGAGCCTAGGGAGGAAGAATACCTACTAGGGATGTGAATCGTTTTAGGACGATTAAAATTATCGTCCGATAATTTTAATATCGTCTTAAACCGTTATGGAACACAATACAATAGAGATTCTAACGATTTATCGTTATAAATTGTTAGAATCGTGAGCCGGCACACTAAAACCCCCTAAAACCCACCCCCGACCCTTTAAATTAAATCCCCCACCCTCCCGAACCCCCCCCAAATGAGTTAAATAACCTGCGGGTCCAGCGGCGGTCCGGAACGGCAGCGGTCCGGAACGGGCTCCTGCTCCTGAATCTTGTTGTCTTCAGCCGGCGCCATTTTCCAAAATGGCGCCGAAAAATGGCGGCGGCCATAGACGAACACGATTGGACGGCAGGAGGTCCTTCCGGACCCCCGCTGGACTTTTGGCAAGTCTCGTGGGGGTCAGGAGGCCCCCCACAAGCTGGCCAAAAGTTCCTGGAGGTCCAGCGGGGGTCAGGGAGCGATTTCCCGCCGCGAATCGTTTTCGTACGGAAAATGGCGCCGGCAGGAGATCGACTGCAGGAGGTCATTCAGCGAGGCGCCGGAACCCTCGCTGAACGACCTCCTGCAGTCGATCTCCTGCCGGCGCCATTTTCCGTACGAAAACGATTCGCGGCGGGAAATCGCTCCCTGACCCCCGCTGGACCTCCAGGAACTTTTGGCCAGCTTGTGGGGGGCCTCCTGACCCCCACGAGACTTGCCAAAAGTCCAGCGGGGGTCCGGAAGGACCTCCTGCCGTCCAATCGTGTTCGTCTATGGCCGCCGCCATTTTTCGGCGCCATTTTGGAAAATGGCGCCGGCTGAGACAACAAGATTCAGGAGGCAGGAGCCCGTTCCGGACCGCTGCCGTTCCGGACCGCCGCTGGACCCGCAGGTTATTTAACTCATTTGGGGGGGGGTCGGGAGGGGGGGGGATTTAATTTAAAGGGTCGGGGGTGGGTTTTAGGGGGTTTTAATGTGCCGGTTTTGCGATTTTTAGATTTTTAGATTTTCACGATTTTTCACGATATTTTACCCCCCCAAACGGCAACAATACGATTCCCTCCCCCTCCCAGCCGAAATCGATCGTTAAGACGATCGAGGACACGATTCACATCCCTAATACCTACCCCATCAGCTGATCTGTTTGGGAAATTTAGTTGAGAGTGTGAAGAGACAGAGTTTTATTTTTGTACTTTGGATAATGTGGATGCAATATTCCCTGATGTGCCGGATTTTTTTAATTTTGTTTTCCTGCTTACCACTTTCAGTAAAAACTTTATTTTAAACAGCCGAACTGAAGACTGTGTAATGATTTTTTTTATGGAGAGCAGAAGAGCACCAGAGAGGGAAAACCCTAAGGGCTTTGAAAAAACTGTCTTTTTCCCCCTGTGTGGAAACCCAAGTAGAGGATATGCAGGGAAAACAATTCATTTTCATATTTTGGTTTGTTTTCGGGATATTTTTTTCACACTAATTATGGTTTATGGAATGTTTGATTCATTTCATTCATGTGAAAAAATGAATCAAACATTAAAAAAAACAAACAAATAAACGACCAAAAAAAACAAAAATGGGGCCTTATGGGGCTCCCAACTGCACAGAAAAATGCCCAGGCCAGAATCCCCCACTTACCCAGTATGGTGGGGTTCCACCAGCAAGGCCAAGGCTCAGACTGAACCCTCGGCCTAGCATATGCTGAGCCCATGATAGGTCGCTGCAACCTTGGCCTCGGCCTATTCAAGGCCAACACCTAGGCCGGAGCCCATACACAGGCTAGATGCCACGGCACAGCCTATAGACCGCGTTCCACCTCCGAGGCCTCAACTCGGAGCCAGGAGATTAGGTTTCAATGCCTGGCTCTCAGCCTAGGCTGGAGCCTGGACCAAGGCCCAAGGCCGGGTTCTGATGCTGGGGCCTTGGCCTCAGGGCTGGGTCATAGCATAAGGCCTGGGTCCAGGCTCCGGCCTAGGCCAAGGCTCAGGCATTGGGACATGACCTCTGGACTGGGTCCTGGTGTCTGGCCTGGATCTGATCTGAGGGCCCAGCATCAGGACCTGGCAATGGGACTGGGTCCGAGCTCTGGCCTAGACTGAGGTCCAGGCATTAGGATCCAGCATCCGGGCAGGGTCCAGGTGTTCCACCTCAATCTGGGCTAAGGCCTTGGCATTGGGACCTGGCCTCTAGGCTGGGTAGCAGCATTGGGCCAGGGTCTAGGCTCCTACCTAGACCAAGGCCTAGGCATTCCTTGCCTCGTACCGGGACCTAGGGTCTGGCCTAGGTCTGAGCTGAGGCCTTGGGGCCTCTGGGTCAGGCTGCTGCATCAGACCTGAGTCCAGGCTCCGACCTAGGCTGAGGCTCAGGTGTTGGGACCAGGCCTCCAGACTGGGTCCCAGTGTCTGGCCTGGGTCCATGCCAAAGCCCCAGCACTGGGTCCCGCCTCAAGTCTGGGTCCAGGCTCTAGCCTAGGCTGAGGCCCAGGTATTGGGACCCAGCCTCCAGGCAGTGTCTTAGTGTTGGGCCTGGATCTGGGCTGAGGCACCAGCATTGAGTCCCAGCCTCCAGGTTGGGTCACAGCATTGGGCTTTGGTCTGAGCTCCTGCCTAAGCTGAGGCCCAGACATTGAGACCAGGACTCCAGATCAGGTCCTAGTGTCTTGCCTGAGTCCAAGCCGAGGCCCCAGCACCAGGAATTGACCTCTGGGCTGGGCTGTGGTGTCAGGCCTGTGTCCAGGCTCTGGCCTAGTTAAAGGCCCCAGCATCAGGCCCCAGCCTCCAGGCCAGGTGACAGCATTGTGCTTGAGTCCAACCACCAGACCAGGTTTCGCTGTCTTGCCTGGGTCAAGCCAAGGTCCTGGCATTGGAACCTAGCTTCAGCCCTCAGTCCAGGCTCTGGTTTAAGCTGAGGCCCAGGCGTCAGGACTCGGCCATCGGGTCTGGGTCCAGGCTCTGCCTAAGCTGAGGCTTGGCGTCAGGACTTGATCATCGGTCAGGGTCCCATTACTGGGCCTGGGTCCAGGCTGAGGTCCCAGCATTGGGACCTGACCTCTAGGCTGGGTCGCAGCATTGGGCCTGGGTCCGGGCTCCTGTCTAGGCCCAGGCATCAAGACCTGGTCTCTGGATTGGGTACTAGTGTCTGGCCCACATCAGAGCCAAAGCCCCAGCATCGGGAACCAATCTCTGGGCCGGGCTGCGGCATTGGGCCTGAGTCCAGGCTCCATCCTAGACCTAGGCCCTGGCATCAGGACCCGGCCTTCAGGCTTGGCCCCAGCATCAGGCCTGGACCAAGGTCTGACCTGGCCATCAGATACCCAAAGGATCAAGTAAGAACCTATTCAGGTGTTCAGGCCTCAGCCGAAGCCCCAGCATTGGCCCAGGCCTAGGCTGAGTTCTTGCATCGAGCTTGGGCCTACGCCATGGCCCCTGCTTTGGCCTATGCCCGATACATTCATTTCAGAAGAATGCATTGAATAAGCTTTGTTTTGTTCAGGGAGCCCCTCGATTCATTTTGGGGCCTCCAAATTAAATGAATTGCCCTTATTCATCACATTTTTCAAATGTGTTTGAAATGAATGCACATCCTTAACAAGTAGATTA
This sequence comes from Rhinatrema bivittatum, assembly GCF_901001135.1. Classification (NCBI taxonomy): domain Eukaryota; kingdom Metazoa; phylum Chordata; class Amphibia; order Gymnophiona; family Rhinatrematidae; genus Rhinatrema; species Rhinatrema bivittatum. Next base: position 539,335,353 of record NC_042616.1, on the reverse strand, counting down.
TGGGCCTTGCATGGTCTGTGCCCCTTTCTGTGAGATCCTATGCCCATGAGCTGACCGGGACAGGGCTAAATTTAATTCATTGTTTTATCCTCAGATATTGATTAGGTTGTAGTTATTTATTTATTTATTTGTTGAGTTTTATATACCGTCATTCGTTTGTTATTTTATGGCTTGTGGTCCTTTATTGTAAATAGTTTTTGGGGGGTTTTTATCCATTGTTTTGTTAATTGGATTTAGATGGAGTTTGGATGATGAGGCACGTTATAAATTAAATTAATTATTATGGAGATGGCTTCTCTTATATCACAATTCTCTTTATTTCAAAAAGAGAGTAGCTGAACTGGAGGAAACATTTCCTTGTTAGAAAATACTTTACACTTTTACTGGACAAAATCAAAATCATTGCTGACCTACAAAGGAACATTGAAGGTAAAGAAAATAGGGATCAAAGAAATAATTTGAGAATTCTGAGGATTCTAGAGTTAATGGAAGATGAAGATTCAATTAAATTTATGGAACATTTCTGTTTATTAAGGATATTGAGCCTGAAAGAGCGCATAGAGTGTCCTCCCATAATATTAACAACAAAAAATACTTGAGGCCAATGGTGATTCATATCTTGAGAGAACCTCTATAATTGGAAATCCTGAAAAAAAAGTCAAGGTATGGACACCTGTACTGTAAGAAGAAAAGAAAAATTTGATTCTCGATCTAAATAAATTTACAGGACAGAAAAGACGTTTCTGGCAATGCAAGAGCATCTAAGAATTGTGAAAGCAAGGTTCAAATGCTTTGTAAAGCAAGGTGAAAGTCACTGTGAACAGTAAGATCAAAACATTTAAGAATCCTAAAGAAATATGGTTTCTATTGATTCTGAGGGTGTAGGGTGGAGAATGGGGAAGGGACAAAATGATGGACAGCTGCAGCAGTTAGCTCCTATCCTGCATTCAAAGTGCCTGGCCTCTGTCATTTTTTTAATTTATTTATTTATTGGCATTTGATATTCCCCATTTTACCAACAGTCCCAAAGTGAAATGCAAACAAATTAATTTATTTATTTATTTATTTATTTATTTATTTAACAGCTTTTAATATACCGGTGTTCGTGCGAGCACATCACGCCGGTTTACAATAAACTTGAAAAGGAAGAAAGTTACAAAAAACAGGGGGTGGGTAATGGAGCAGGAGCAAAAAAGGGGGGGAGAGAGGGGAGAAGGTAAAGGAGGAAGGATAGCAGCTGAGAAAGTAGAGGAACGTAACAGTATTTACAAGAGTGACTAATTGGCGAGGGTTAAACATTGTGGCTTAATTATAATGGTTAATGAGGAAATATAGTGTATATAGCAGGATATATATATAGAAGCTTATTTACAACGGTTATAGCTGGTTATAAAGATAGCTTATTTAGCATTTAACATAGGTTGTACATTTTAACTTAGCATTTAAAAGGGGCTGTACATTCTAACTTGAGTTACATTGGAGTATAGAGCCTGGGGTGCGGAGAGGGTAGGTAGGGTGGGGGGGGAGTAAGGGTGGGGGGGTGGGTCAGGGGAGGGTTGCAGGGGTGTGGCTAGGGGGGTTTCGGGGGGGGTGGACTACGGGGGGCTGGTGTCGGGGTAGGCCTGTCTGAAGAGCCAGGTCTTGATGCCTTTTTTGAAATTGGGTAGTGAGGGTTCAAGACGGAGGTGTGTGGGGAGGGAGTTCCAGAGGGCAGGGCCTGCGATGGTGAAGGCTCTTTCTCTGGTGGTGGAAAGGCGGGCAGTTTTGAGGGGGGGGTGTGTGGAGGGTGCCTGTAGAGGTGGATCTTGTGTGGCGGGTTGAGAGGTGGAAGTGGGGCATTTCCTTAAGCCAGGGGGAGTTGTTTTTGTAGAGAGAGTTGTGAAGAATCGTTAGGGTTTTATATTGGGAGCGGAAATGGATGGGCAGCCAGTGTAGGTCTACTAGGATGGGTGTAATATGCTCTCTTTTACGAGTATTAGTAAGGATTCGTGCCATGGCGTTCTGAAGGGTTTGTAGTGGTTTGATGGTGGAGTATGGGAGGCCTAGTAGCAGGGCGTTGCAGTAGTCCACTTTGGTGAAAATAATGGACTGTAGGACTAGTCTGAAGTCTTGAGTATGGAGTAAAGGCTTGAGCTTTTTAAGGATTTGGAGTTTGTAGAAGCCTGTTTTGAGTAGGGACTTGATGTGTGGCTTGAAGTTCAGGTGTTGGACAAGTGTGACTCCCAGGTCTCTTACGGAGGGGGGTAGTGTGGGGGAGATGGTGGGGCATGGTGGGGTGGTGGAGGGGTCATGTTCAGGTTGTTTGGATATAAAGAGTAGTTCGGTTTTGGTTGTATTAAGAGCAAGGTGAAGGTTGGTTAGTAGGGAGTTGATGGTGATTAGGCAGGTTTCCCAGAAAAGGATGATTTCATTGAGAGTTTTCTGAATGGGTATGAGTATTTGTACGTCGTCGGCGTACAAGAAGAAGTCCAGGCCAAGGTTTGAGAGTAAGTTGCAGAGGGGAAGGAGGTATATATTGAAAAGGGTGGAGGATAGGGAAGATCCCTGGGGGATACCTTGTCTAAGAGGAACATGACAGGATTCAAAGTTATCGAGTTTTATGAGGTATTCTCTGTTCGCAAGGTAAGAGGTGAGCCAGTCTAGTGCTGTGTTGGCAACGCCTATCTCTGTCAGGCGTGTGATCAGGATTTTATGGTTGACAGTGTTGAAGGCTGCCGAAATATCTAGTAAGGCAAGTAGGAACAATTTTCCTTGGTCTAGTCCAATGAGTATGGTATCGGTGATGGCTAAGAGGAGATTTTCGGTATTACGACCTCTCCGAAATCCAAATTGTGATGGGTGTAGGAGGTTGTGGTCCTCGAGGTAGTCGGTGAGCTGGGTATTGACTACTTTCTCGAGGACTTTTGCAAGGAAGGGAAGGTTGGAGATGGGCCGATAGCTTGCAGGGTCGGAGGGGTCAAGGGAAGGTTTTTTTAGGAGGGGTTTCACGACATTTAATTACAATTACAATTGGATCTTAGTTTACAATAATCACAGAATTTATAATCATAAGGGTATATTTGGGAGAAGTTGAAAGAGGTAGATTATTTGTGGTTGCTAGATTTGAAGTCCAATGGTCATGTTTTTTGTTGGAGCAAGCAGATATTGGTAGAAGAGGATAAGATATATTAGATAAATGGCAATGGCAATATAATTTAGTAGCCCAATTTTCTGATGATCAAAATGGTATACAAATAAATTATAAAATACATAAAATCATAGAAGAAAAGAAGTTAGGATAAAGCCCTCAGGATGATGTGTTTCTTGATAGGATGGTGTTACAATTCTGCTCGCGGAGCCCATCCCGCAAGCAGGCTTTCAATTACCCCGGCACCACCGCTGCTGCCGCTTCCCGCGGTCCGGCCGCCGATGCCATTTCTCCAAGGCAGGAGGGGCTGCCGATGTCTGTCCTTCTTCGCGGCTTGTGAGCTGCCACTGCCACCTCCATCTTTGCGGCCCTGAGCCACCGCCGGGACTTCTCCATCTGTGCGGCAGGAAGCTACCACTGAATTCTTCTTTGCAGCCCAGTGGTCCTCTGGGAGTCCTCTTTGCGGCCTGTGCCATTCGGGCTCCGTGGCCAATGCCATCTTGCGGCCTGAAGGCCGCTCCCAAAGCCTGCCTGCTCCCTCCTCCATCTGTGCAGCAGGGACGCTGCTGTCCATGGTCCTGCTTCTTCCCTGGGCCCTCCTCTAGGCGCCGGCGCACACCTCTTCAATCTATTTAAAGGTCCAGTGGCGGGAAAAACCTGTGGCCCCATCAGAAGTCTTCATTCTTTAACTTCCTGCTTCAGCCCTATAAAAGGGCTCAATTCCAGTTCCTCGAGGCCTTCGGATCCAGAATCCACAGTTGTCTGTGTTCCTCTTCGGGTCAAGGTCCTCTCTGGTCTTCACTTGTTTAGATGGCTCTTCGTTCCCTGTTCCTGGTCTCCTCGTCCTGATGTTCCTGGTCTTCTTCTCTGTCGGAACTCCTTCATCGCTGTTCCAATTCCTGATGTTCTGTGGTTCTGTTCCTGAGCCCTGATGTTCTCTGCAATCAGTTCCCAATTTCCAGCATCCACCTTTCTTAGCATGCTACCATCGTGGTTCATGACCAGCCCATGGGGGGCTGTGTAGAGCATTTCGTGATACAAGGCCTTCTTCTCGTCTGCAGCGCAAGTCTCTGGAAGACCCTTGTTTTTAATGTTCAGAGTTCCAAGTCTTGAATCCTGAGTCTTGAATCCAGAGTTTTGAATCCTGTCCCAGTCTTCGGAGTTTCTTGCCTGCTTCCGTCCATGACCAAGACTCTGCCAGAACCTGCTTCGCTCTAGTGTGGTCCGTGACCAGCCACAGGTGGCTGTGTAGGGCGCGCCCCGGTGCAGACCTCTACTGAATCTTCGACATGTTCCAGGCTCAAGTTCCAATACTTCACCTGGAGTCTGCTTCGCGCTCAGCATAGTCCGTGACCAGCCATGGGCAGCTGTGTAGGGCGCGCTGCAATGCAGTTCTCACCCAGTACATTCGCCTGAGTCCTGAAACCTTGCCTGAGACCTTCTGAGTAACCTGAATCCTTGTCCGAGTCTTCTCAGTAACCTGAATCCTTGTCCGAGTCTTTCTAAGTTCCAAGTCTTTGAGTCTTTCTGAGTAACCTGAGTCCTTGTCTCAGTCTTTCCAAGTTCCAAGTCCTTGTCTGAGTCCTTCCAAGTTCCAAGTCCTCATCTGAGTCCTTCCAAGTAACCTGAGATCTCGTCTGAGTCCTTCCAAGTTCCAAGTCTTCATCTAGTTCCTGCCCTCAGCCTCCATCTTGCCTCACTCACTCGTCGTTCCCAAGCAGCGGGTCCGAAAGGGCTTTTGAGTGGCCGGAGGGCTAATCCTGAGACCAGCATTGCGTTGCTGGGTCTCATTGGTGCATGAAGGTCCAGTGGAAGGCTGATCCTGCTTGGTGCCTGTTCTGAGTTCCTTGCTTTAGTTCAAGTCCTGCTTTGTTCCTACTCCGCCCATGCTTGCATGCGCTCACCTCCCACAGTGTGGCTCGGGGCTCCTCTCTGAGTCGTGCAGTGGTTCAGGGGCTCATGCTCTCCCATTAGCTAGTGGCCATGCCTGCATCAGGACCTGTAGGTTGCGGTCGCAACAGATGGAAATCTTCACAGTGCACAAGTCTTTATTATGGGGCCTGGGTGAATAGCCATGCCTTGACTTGCTTTCTGTAGTTTAGGGAGTTTGCTTCAAGACAAAGACACAGTGATAGTCTGTTCTATTATTTAGGGGCATAGCAGCTGAATACCCTGAGTCATGTAAAAGTGAATTTGACAACTTTCAAAGGAGGGGAAGAAAGGAGGGCCATTTGGGAAGATCAAAGGTTTCTTGTAGGCATGTAGGAGAAGAGAAGCTGGGAGAAATATTCAGGGGCAAGTTTGTTAACACATTTGAAGACTAGGTAAAGAGTTTTAAATTGTATCCTGTATTCAATCGGGAGTCGATGCAGCTTCTTCAGAATTGGATTTACGTGGTTTGTTGCTTTGGCCCCAGCTAGCATTCTGACTGATGCGTTCTATAGGAATTGGAGGCATTTGAGGTTGTGCTGAGAAAGACTGCTTTCTTGTGCAGTATGCCCAGAAATAAGAAAGACCCCCAAGGATTTTTCTTTGAAGGATCCTGTAACAATTGGCCCCACAGATAACTATGCTATATCTAGGGGATCTTATTTGAGAAGCACTGTGGCTGTTGAGATGGCAGCTGCAACAGGTGTGGAGATGCTGAAGGTTGCAGCTGCAGAAGCATTGAAAGACTTGAATGTAGAGATGCCAAGAGGCACCAGTGCATATATGATACACCCATTGTTTCAGGAGCCTCCAAGGATGATGGACTACTGTCAAGCTCGGGTACAACTGACACAAACCCCTCCCTCACCAAAGCTCCTTCTTTGGCTGGTAATATCCAGATTACATCTGAGACCCCAGCTGTGAGAGGAAAAATTTTTTTTTTCAATGCCCATACCGGAGAGTGAGTTGGCTGAAAGTAACCTAAGGTTATAATTCTGTAAACTTTATAGAAGGCTATATTTGATTTGAGGGACGAACTACTACCAGAATCTAAATTATCTAAGAGTAAAGTAGACATCTTGGAAAAGAAAGTGTGTGCAGGAAACTGAGCGAAGATCAATTTGGGTTTCTTTAAGGAAGTTTGAGAAGAAAATGGAAGAACTGGTTTCATTTAAAGTAGCAGTTGCATTTCCAACTATGCAGGAGTTGCAGTGAAGCTGGATGCTGCAGTTTGCTATCAGAATTGTTAGATAACTATGATTTATCCGATGATTACATTTTTTTGTTTGTAAGGAAAACATGTATAGTGGCTACAAAATTTATTTTCATCAAGTTGGATGTATAAGGAGATGGCTGAGGGGGGATATGATAGAGATGTTTAAAATCATGAGAGGTCTAGAACGGGTAGATGTGAATTGGTTATTTACTCTTTAGATAATAGAAAGACTAGGGGGCACTCCATGAAGTTAGCATGGGGCACATTTAAAACTAATCGGAGAAAGTTCTTTTTTACTCAACGTACAATTAAACTCTGGAATTTGTTGCCAGAGGATGTGGTTAGTGCAGTTAGTATAGCTGGGTTTAAAAAAGGATTGGATAAGTTCTTGGAGGAGAAGTCCATTACCTGCTATTAAGTTCACTTAGAGAATAGCCATTGCCATTAGCAATGGTTACATGGAATAGACTTAGTTTTTGGGTACTTTCCAGGTTCTTATGGCCTGGATTGGCCACTGTTGGAAACAGGATGCTGGGCTTGATGGACCCTTGGTCTGACCCAGTGTGGCATGTTCTTATGTTCTTATGAACTCTTACTATAAGGAGAATTCAGATGCAAAATCTATTGCTAATGGAAAAATTATCAGCAGTTCACTATCACCTAGCTAAATGTAATAGTCTGGTGAGTGCATATTGACTCACTTCCTTCCCAAACTTAGAAGTTTTATTGTGCATACCCTGAAACTTTGAAGTGATACAAATTGTGAGGTGGCATAAGTTAGGGGATAGGGGAGTTGATGGGAGAGCAATACATACTGAATTTTTGTGAGAGCTTATTATTGCTGCTACATGGTTTGTATTCATTATGTGGACTGGATTTGTACTGCTGCTTCAATAAAAAGATTTTTCCAGAATGTAGTAGTTGCTTAAGATAACATATCTACTGCTAGAAGTATTGAAACTCTTCAGAATTATAACTAGCTGAAAAAATGTTGATTGGACATGTTCCTTATTTAGATTCCATCTCTGATATGAAATTATTCAAACATATGTGGTTGAATGTTCATAGTTAACAAGGAAGGCTTTATCCAAAACTACCTGTCCCAAAAAAAATCTTCTACCCAGAAAGATTTGTCTTTGACACAAGAGCCGGAATTGTCATCTACCAAAGAAGCTCCAAGTAAAGGGAGTCTGCTTGTCACTTTCATTCTTGAATTAGATAAGAATTTAGTTAAGTGGTTTTTCCTTAATAATATTTCTAAAGTATTTATGGACTGCCATGTTAGAATCCACCCAGATGTTTCATGAATGACTCAAGTTCAAAGGAGAAATTTCTTATATATATTTTCTGAGCTTTCTAAGATGGGTGCAGTCTTTTCCTGCTAAATGCTATGTTTCTCATAAGTATGTTAATAATATGTTGGGAACTAGCTCAACTTTATAATTTTCCTGCTAAAAAAGTTATTTTCTGTGGATTCACAGTCCTTGAATGCTGTTAGCACTCATCAGATTAGAACAATGTTTAATTTTGTCTTTGATATTTGTATTTTTTGTGTTTGATTTTATATGAGTTATAACTTGTAGGGCTTATTTAGGGTTATATATTTATTTATTCAATATCACTTGGGCCTTTTTAGCTTTTAGTTAACATCATTTTCAACAAAAGATTGCTGTGTTTTTTCTATATTTCTTATAGATACATTGTTTCTCCTATCATTTCTGGAAATCTTAGTATAAATAATAGATATTAAATTTATTTATTTAAAATTTCTTGTAGACCACTTAAATCAAATCAATTGTACGAAGCTTTGTACAGCGCAACATATACATTGTGTAGTTAAGGGTATAAAATTAAATAAATAGGTACCTGCCTTACTGGGGACAGAAAAGCCCATGAGGTGGTGGCCTGATGTTCTAGGGCCTGGGAGGCCTGTAGAAGAGTTGCCCTGAATTTTTTTTTTTAAATGTGGATCCCAGAAGATAGAGAGCACAGAGCAGTATGCTTCTGGCTGTGAGCAGCTCCAGGCCTTATTAAAATGAATGTGGCTAGGCCAACTGTGTAAGTCAGAATCTCCTATCGTGACAAGAGGACAAGATGATGTACACCACACATCTCTGTAAACAAAACTCTCCAAATTTTTCATGCATAATATCCATTAAAGAGAGGTTGGCCCCTTGCCCCCTCTTCTGTATATAGTATTTATTATATTTTATTTCATTTTATTTATATATTTATTGCTCCGTTCACCCCTTCTTTATTTTCCTACTCCAAGTTAAGGCTTCCTTGTTATAATGTAACTGTATGCTCCGTATCTCTTGTTGATTGGTTAATTGTATACTCTGCTTAGTTCATTGTAAACCGAATTGATTTGATTTGTATCAAGAAAGTCGGTATATAAAAGCCTTAATAAATAAATAAATAAATAAATGATGCCCTGTGAGGAGTCGACTGAATGAGCTGCTCAGCTACCTAAAATTACGGCGGTGTTTTTCCTGAGTTTCCTTGATATTTTTGTCTAAAAATTAAAACAATGCTGGCAAATTGAAAAGGAAAAATAAGAGGTTTTCCCTCAATTTCGACACAATTGATGGAGCAGAGGCTTATTACCACCTATGTGACTCCAGGAGCAGTGAGAGATCGGGGGAGTAGCCTCGCTGTGTTGCAGACGGGAGGAGATTCGGCCCCACCAAAGGCAGAGGTTTCCCTTAACCCCCCCCCCCCCCGAAATCAAACCACCAGCTGAGAGGGGCATGACATCATTCAAAGCCCTGCAGGAGACGCTGAATGGTGAGCTCGGTGCCTTAGGACTGCAGGAGAGAGAGAGAGCGTGGTAGCTGAACCCCAGAGGTGACAAGGGAACCGTTGGTGGAGACTTCGGAGGCAGCACGACATTGGAAAACACGCTAGAAGGTATTGGAACATCTATTTTACTTACTGAGCAAATAGAAACCCCTATTAGAACAGCAACGGTTACAATTGAGACTCTATGGGACTTTATAGCTGGTTTGTCGGTCGCAATTAGAACTAGTAATCAAAAAATGTAACAGTTAGCTACCTTTTTGAACACAAAAATAACTGAACAGAGTCAAACCCTGCAAAATGTTCAAACAAGAGTGGGAAAGATGGAAACGGAAATAAAAAATATTCAAGAATTCAATCAAGCAACAATAAAGGTTAGGAAAGCTTTGTCAAGAAGGCTAGAGCTTTTAGAGAACTGGAATCGGAGACTAAACTTAAGATTAGTAAAGTTTCCCAAAATAATGGGAGAATTACCCATTGTGTCCTTTAAAAGATATGTCCATGAAACATTTCAAATGTCTGAAGCTGAAATTCCTCCAATTAATAAAGTTTATTTTATTCCTAGAGTAAGAGCTGAAAGGGGGCAAAATGTGGTCCAAGAGCAAAACCAATTTGATTTGAATAATTTGACAATGTTTCTTGAATCCTCTGCAATTGAAATTATAGAATGTTCCACTTTAATTGTGTCCTTAATAGCAGAACAGGATATAAGCAAGATAATGTTTAGATATTTCTGAAATTTGAATACTCCCTTTCATGGTTTAACAATACACATGTTTCCAGATATCTCCAAGATCACGCAGGAAAGGCATAAAGGATTTTTAGCTATGAGGCAGGAGATGGTAACATTTGGAGCAACATTTATGTTGTGTTACCCATGTAAATGTATTGTGAAAAAGGGAAACAACTGTTTTATTTTCTTTGCTCCATAGCATAAGAATATGCCATACTGGGTCAGACTAAGGGTCCATCAAGCCCAGCATCCTGTTTCCAATCCAGCCCATAAGAACCTGGCAAGAACCCAAAAACTAAGTCTATTCCATGTCACTGTTGCTAGTAATAGCAGTGACTATTTTCTAAGTCAACTTCTTCTTCTCCAATCCTTTTTTTAAACACAGCTATACTAACTGCACTAATCACATCCTCTGGCAACAAATTCCAGAGTTTAATTGTGCGTTGAGTGAAAAAGAACTTTCTCCGATTAGTTTTAAATGTGCCACATGCTAACTTCATGGAGTGCCCCCTAGTCTTTCTATTATCTGAAAGAGTAAATAACTGATTCACATCTACCCATTCTAGACCTCCCATGATTTTAAACACCTATATCAAATCCCCCCTCAGTCATCTCTTCTCCAAGCTGAAAAGTCCTAACCTCTTTAGTCTTTCCTCATAGGGGAGCTGTTCCATTCCTCTTATCATTTTGGTCGCCTTCTCTGTACCTTCTCCATTGCAATTATATCTGGTCTCACCATGGAGCAATACAGAGGCATTATGACATTTTCCGTTTTATTCACCATTCCTTTTCTAATAATTCCCAACATTCTGTTTGCTTTTTTGACTGCCGCAGCACACAGAACCGACAATTTCAATGTGTCGTCTACTATGACGCCAAGATCTCTTTCTTGGGTGGTAGTACCTAATTATGGAACCTAACATTGTGTAACTATAGCATGGGTTATTTTTCCCTATATGCATCACCTTGCACTTATCCACATTAAATTTCATCTGCCATTTCGATGCCCAATTTCTGATGTTATATTTACCCAGTCAATCTTGGGATAATTGAAATCTCCAATTATTATTGCACTGTAAAATTGGTTAGCTTCCCTGATTTCTCTTATTCGGTTAAATAACAATTTCAGTGGCCACAACTTATTTGAATGTCATAGATGATCAGTGTTAGTTAAATTAATAAAAAAGAAGGCATTCGGGGGCGTGGCATGGGCATGGAAAAACCTAGCCAGACAAGTCAAATTTTCAGCTCTTCAAATGTGCCAAGCTCTAATGTATATTCTGCTAAACTTAGGACAGCAATTTAGATGTCTGCAGCAGTGGCCTTTCAATATACATGATTAACTTTATCTGGATAGATTTTAAACAGCTGTAGCAGAATAACTTCTGGTTGTAACCTGGTGGCACTGGTATCAGCAAAAGAGACTGGCTCAGTAGCAGAGAGAGCAGATAAGAAGAAGATAAAACCTAGAAAGAATACAGGTGCAGAATCAATTATTTTGATCTCTCAGAAGGTATCATTTTAACAAGCAAATTATTTTAGATATTTATAGCTCAGTCAAAGAGGATCTGCAGAATAGCACACAAAGAAACCATGTTTTGCCAGTACACATAAAAGTCACTACTGCCTTGGCATTTTTAGCCACTCTCAGTTTCCAAACCACTGTAGGATTAGCTCAGTCAGCCACTTCTCATTGTATAAACCAATGTATTACTGCTCTGTGCCGAAGAATGGTGCTGGTCATCCATTGCCCCTACCATGTGACACGGGCCGACCAATGGCACCAGTAGCCCCTGTCATATAGTAGGGGTTAAAGGCTATTGGTGCCGTTTTGGTTAGCGGTAGCCGATGGCCCAGGAGTGACAGATAGCTCTCAGGCCCCCCACTGGACCAACAAGGGTTTCCGTGAGTCTTGGGGTGGGTTGGGAGGGTGACGGTGTTATTTTATTTAAATTGGGGGGGGGGGCGGCACAGGGGGTGGGGGAGCTGTGTCATGTAGTCCCTGCCCCTGGAGTCAGGGCTGTGATTGGGGGTGGGGCGGGGGGGGGGGGGAGTCAGCACGACTGGAGGGTGCTCAAGGCAGAAAGTGCCTAGGGCGCTTAATTCCCTCGCACCGGCCCTGCAAATAATAGACAGGTCCCATGCTGCTTTATACCCAGGACAAGCAGTGACTTTTCCCTAGTTAACCTTGTTAATAAAAGTTTTTGGACTTTTAGGAGCTTGTCCAATGCCTCCATGAACTTGTTTTAAACCTAGCTACACTAAATGCCTTTACCATATCCTTGGGTAATAAATTCCAGAGCTTGACTGTGTGTTGAGTGAAAAAAAAATATTTTCTTTGATTTATTTTAAATGCACTATTTATTAACATCAGAGAGAGTCCCCTAATTTTTTATTTTTTGAAGGAGCAAACAACTGATTTGCATTTACCCATTCCACTCCACTCATGATTTCATAGACCTCTATCATATCTCCCATCAACCATCTCTTCTCCAAGCTGAAGGACTCTAACATCTTTAGCCATTCCATCCCCTTCATCATTTTGGCCGCTCTTGTCTACACCTTTTCAAGTTCCACTATATCATTTTAGACATATGGTGCCCAGAACTGCTCATAGTACTCTAGGTGCAGTTGCACCATAGAGGGGTACAGGGGTATTATTACATTCTCTGTTTCATTCTCCATCCCTTTCCTAAAAATTCCTAACATTCTGTTTGCCTTTTTGACTGCTGCCACACTCTGAGCCAGAGAATTATATCTTAGATGCCTCAAGAAGTATTTCATCAATGTAATCCTCCTTGTCATGGATACTTCTAAACCTCATCACCTTTTCTTCTAGCTCTGCCAGTTGTTTCCTGAGTAACTTGGCCTCCAGGCATCTTTCACAACAAACCAGCTCCTCGCTGTGGAGGCAGAACTAGTAGCTGTGGTGGCAGCTTTGTTGACATAATGTTTTCTAGCCATCCTTCTGCTCTTCTTAGGACCTTGATATCTCTGGGGGGAAAAAATGAGAAAAGAAACCTGCCAGATCTGATACTTTTACCTCAGGTGACCTGCACTTACAATTGACTAGTTTCTTCTCTGTGAAATCTAGCACCTACACACTGATTCTTTTTGTGTAGCCCTGTTTGCTTGCTCATGTGTAATTATGAGATATGTAATAATGTATCTTAACTTTCAGGTTGTAAAATGAGTCTTTTTAATCTATCCGGTGAGTAGTTTATAAAGAATCCTGTTGCCTTTGGTATGAAAGATTAGACAGACTAAAAATAATTATCTGAAAATACTATTATGATATTACTAATTAAGCTCCCTTTGAACTTAAGTGTTATGTTTTTATAATTACTAAAAATTAATCTAATCTATGTACTTATATTTCTCTGCTAACAATTATCAACTTATTCTGCATAATCCAACCCTCTAATTAGTGGGTTAGTCTATACAATAAGACTAGAATGTGGGATGGTGGGAGTTGATGTGGGAAAGTGGGACCATAAGGCAGAAAATAAAAAAGGAAAAGTTCCCATCAGCAAAGCAACCCTTTCCCTCTGTAAACTAAACAATAATACCAACCCAGTACACAAAAATCCACTTTTCAAAAGCAATGAAAGAATATCCCTGTTTTCAAAATTCCGTCACAGAGCTTCACTCAAAAGCCAGGAAAAATATATCTCTTTTTGTAATTCAGCCCCTGCAAGACTGGCAGATCACTCTTGGCTTGGATGAGTTACAAACTGAACACAGACCTCTATCCTAGGAAATAAAATGAACAACTCTATCACAGCTAATGAGCTCGTTTAAATTAGGGGATGGTAACTTGTAAAGAGCCGCAAGGGTGCACATGTGCGCATGCTTGTCGGCTCGCGCTCAGGGACACGTCCATTTTATAACCATACACACATATATGCGTGCAGGGACTAAAATAGGCAGAACGTGCACACATTAGTGTGCAGTTTTAAATAGGAATGTGTCTATGCACGCAAATGCTACCTCTATGCGTAAGTGGGGTGATTTTTGTAGACATGAGCACAGTCGCAATTACCAGTTTTCCCAGTTCATTGCCTGTTCACCCACGTAAGGGATAGGACTTCCTAACCCCCTAGTTAAATAGCTTCCCTTTTACCCTGTTAACCCCGACCTTTAAAACTCCGCTCACCACTTTACTTTTTTTTGTTTTCTGACTTACACTTCATCCATAGCAGAAGTACAGTTACCTGGCAGGGGATCCAGGCAAACGCTTGTGCGCGTAAGTATGTGTGCACTGATCTCACTGAGACATCCCAAAACACTCAAGCCCACGCCCTGCCCAAAGCACGCCCACGCCCCTTTTTTTGAGAAAATGTTCTTGTGGCGCATAGCGGGAGATTTGCAAGGATGTGGGCGCCTTATAAAATCCGCATAGCGCGCACCGGCCTGACTTGCGTGCGTATCTTCTAGTCTTGGCACGCGCCCGGGTTTCTAAAATTCACCTTTAAGGCTTCAAAACAAACTTCCCTTTTGAGCTTCTCAACCTAAAAAATCTGAAAAAAAAACAACAAAGGAAATCTCCCATCAGCAAAGCAGCTCTTTCCCTCTGTAAATTAAGCAGCAATGCTAACCCAGTAAGCAGTAAAACAATGCGAAAAGAAAAAAACTAGATTATATATAGCATATTAGTACCCAAGTTGAAAGGAGGGGTACCCTATTAGTAAAATTTTCCCTATCGTCAGAAAGGGAAAAAGTATTGAAAAAATTTTTGGAAAAAAGGTCCTCCTTATATCTTGGCCAAAAGCTGTGGGTATACCCTGATGTTGCCAGGGAAACTCAGCTTCGTAGGAAGAAATTTTTGATATTAGCTAATCAAGCAAGAACTTTCGGAATTAAAATTGCTGTAAGATTTCCATGCAAAGTAGTGATGTTTGTTGATGGTAAAAAATATATTTATTACGAACCTGAACATCTGGAGAATTTCTTAGAAGAATATCGTAGCCACAGGAGGGAGGATCAGTCCTAATCCTGCAAATTGGGTTTAAAATTAAGCATGCACTACCCTTATATTTATTCTTTTGGAGATAATTTTTTTTTCATTTCTTGCTTAAGTACTCCTCCCGAAGTATCTTGTTTAGTACATTGTAACAAGAAAGGGTAAAGTGTAAAATGATTCAATTTAGTGTCTGTAAAATGAAATTTAATTTCTTGTTTGATGTTCAATTGTATTGTTCAATTAAGTTTTTGAAATTCAGAAATAAAGTAATAAAAAAAAAAAAAACATACAGAATGCAATGCACACAACACCCAAGAATTGAAGATTTTTTCTTTCTCCTTCCTCCCAGTGGATGACCTGCAATTTGGGGCCCAGTAGAGTGAGTCTAGGATTCAGCCCCTGAATGCTGTGTGCTCCATCACCTTACAGAGGGCCTGGGTTGAAGTTACAGAATGTGGGCCTATGGAGGCTACTCTTAACACCTTGTACAAATATTTCTGTACAAGTTAAAATAGAGCTGCTTCTCTTTCTCTAAACCTGATTTTAAAAACCTTAACTCAGAACCTCTCCCTATATTATCCCCTGTCTTTTGAATAGGAAAGGCTCTTTATTTTCTATTTTTATTTCACTTTCTCTGGGAATTTAGCAGTGTTTATTGCAACAAATATGCGAGGAAATCAGTGCAAATAAAGGCTCATTTTTCTGGCTGTACACCAGAAGTACGAGGCACCGCTCAGCCTCTCCTCCTGTACAAGAAGAAGATGCTCTGGTGAGGAGGAGGGACCTGACGTCTGGGGATCATATTGGGGTGAACATGCAGACTACCCTAAACTGAGGTGAGGGGCGGGAGCCAAGCCAAACCAGTCACAATTTCTGCAAGACCAAAACTAAATCCTGCGTGTTCAGGGTCACAAAATCTAGAGTGAAAACTGGTTTAAAAAAAAAAAAACAAAAAACAATCCCAATAACTGTTTTTGTAAAATCCAGGATTGTTTTAGCTAAATTCTGTTTAAAAATGGAAATGAAGGGCCCTGTGAGCAGGTAGGATGATTTTTAAAAGCCATTTAACTAGGCAAATACCGATTTACCCTGTTAAAAGGGCTGTCTGAGAATGTTGCTCCTTCTGCTCTGCTAAAAGTCTGCACGTTGCTCCCCCTGCACAAAGAGAAGGTGTTCCTGGGGACCATGTTTGTCAGTGGGAGAGGAAAATAACGCACAGGAATATGAACTTTGACACAGCCGCGCAAGCACACACGTAGGCAGGTATGTCAGTTCGTGCCAAAGGACACGTCCATTTTATAACATATGTGCGTTCATGAGCACATGGCATGAAATAGGCTGAGCACCCGTACATGTGCGCACAATTTTATATGGATACATGCAGGTGCACGCAAATGCCACCTCTACCGCGGAAGTGGGCGGGATTTTATCAGGGACACTCGCCGATGCAATTACCAGTTTCCCCAGTTCATTCCAAATTTGCCCAGATAATAGATAGGACTTCCTAACCCCCACCCCCAGTTAAGTAGCCTCCCTTCCTCCCTGTTAGCACCAACCCCTAAAACCCTCGCTGACTAGCCTATTTTTTTAAATTGTATTACTTGCACGCCATCCATAGCAGTAGTACAGTTATGCGGCGGGGACCCTGGTGCGCGCTCGTGTGTGCAAATACGTGCACATTTAATGTTAAAGTCCCGGAATGCAAATGTCCCGCCCATGCCCCACCCATACCATTCTCATGCCCCGCCCCTTTTGTCAGCGTCTTATTTGTGCACACATGGGAGATATGCTTGTATGTGGGCGCCTTTTAAAATCTGCACAGCACACGCCGGCCAAGTTCCTGTGTGTATCTGCTGGCATTGGCCTGCATAGTGTTTTTAAAATTCACCTCCTACCTGGTCACTTTAAGAAACATTTACAGATTTAAAATTGGATTTTACACATCTAAATGCACTTTATCCATGGCTTTGGTTTTTTTGAAAATTGCTATAGTATATGCTATTGAATTGTCCATAGGATATTCACATGTAAGTGCACTTTATTAGGTGAATTTTAAAAGCCTGGTACACACCAAGACCGGGAGATACACACACACACACGTTGGGCTGGCATACGCCACGTGGATTTTGTGAGGCACCCATGTACGCGCATATCTCCAGCTACGTGCACAAAATTTTTCTCAAAAAATATATTCCAGGATTTCTCAATGAAACCAGCATGTGCATACTTATGCTATGGATGGCATGTAAGTCAAAAAACAAAAATAGTAAAGAGGTGAAGATCGTTTTAAAAATCAGGGTTAACAGGGTAAAAGGGAGGCTATTTAATAGTCCTGTCCCTTGCGCGAACTGGGATGGAACTGGGAAAACTGGTAATCGCATCGGCATACGTGTCAACTAAAATCCCCCCACTTGCATGGTAGAAGCGGCATTTACATGCATAGGCACGCATCTACTTAAAATTGTGTGCAAATATGCGCGTATGTCATAAAATGGTTGCATTCCTGGGCATGAACCAGCAAACGCGTGCACATATGCACCCGCATGGCAGTTTAAAAGTTACCGTCCCTGTGAGGAAATGACTTTTTAAAATTGCTATGATAGCATGTTACATTTGCACGTGTAACTCTTTTTAATATTACCTTCATAGGTTGCTATTTTTAAAAAGACTTACATGTGTAAATTGAAATGCCCATAAGATTTACCCTCCTAGGTGCATTTTAAGGATGTAAATGGCATTTTGATATTGCTACAATAGTAGTTACATTTACATGTGTAAGTTCTTTCGGAAATTACCCTTTATAGATTGCATTTTCAAATCTAGGCAGCTGTTTTTCTATGGAAAAGAATACCCACAGGAAAGGTGGGTTCACGTGTCTGCAGATACTCTAGCACCCACAGCAATTTTCAAATGGAAAGAATTTTCTCTTTGAGAACTAGTGCCTGTGGAGGAAGTCTGAAAATTGCTCCTTTTAATGATTTGGAATAAAAGTCCTTTCTCTGAAAAACAACACATGCAATGAATGTTTTGTTGTTCGCCATAAAATTGTACTGACAGGTAAAAGGCCTCAGTATTCCAGGATCGACAAATAATATTATTAAAATATCAAGGCAACCAGGACATTTTTAAAAGCTTATAAATCATCTTGAGACATAGAATGTTACAGGAGATGAGGTGGCTGGTGCTACGTGTCAAAGGAAAGCATGTATCGTTCGCATTTCATCCAGTGGCCTATCTGTTACATTCTGTTTTATTTTCTCTGATTGTGGGGAGAGGTGGCAAGGGTGTTCTTTGTTTTTAGCCAACCTAAAATAGCCTAATTAAAATGCATTTGTTTTCCATGGATTTTTCTTATTTCAGCATGAGCACGACTCGATTGCTCAAAACCTTTTTAATCTATATACAAATAATACATATCTACATATATTATATAGATACAACTGTTTTAATGTATATACATTACAAAAAAGAAACATAAACAATCTAAGCAACTGCATAGAACATGGCCAGAAAAGCCCTTGGTTATTTTGGAACTGTCAAAATGAGCTACTGCAAAGAAAAGATATTTATTTTAAAAAAAAATGCATTTAATTGAACAATACTGATAATATCAACATTGAAAATACATTTAAAATAGTCTTATGTGCAAATCTACATCTCACTGTGTTCAGAAAGGAATAGTTTTAAAAAAAAAAGCTGATCTGGAACTTGAAATTGCCCTGGACCTATTTCTATCACTCACAACCTGCTATTTAAGTTAAGAGATCCTAAAATAAGAGAAATGCACACCCTCTTCTTGACCCACCCCACCACCCCCACCTTCTTTAGGAAGGTACAGTAAATCCTGTATGAAAAAATGGAAATCTATTTTTCCCATCCAGCTAGATTTTGCATATTCACAAGCAAAAGAATTCAGCATGAGAAACACAGATTTCTATCTGCTAAAGAGAAGTCTGAACTCAGAATTATAAAATCATGTCCAATATATTTTGTTCTCTGCTTAAAAGTCAAAATCATATCTCATTGTTCCCATTTGCATTTTCAGTTCATCGCAAGATCTCTGAACACTGTACTTAGCAATAAACAGAAATTGTTTTTCGCCCACTTTAAACCGTGTAACAAAAGCGTTCAAGGCAGGTGTTAGTAATGGGATGCACTGCAAATCATAAATAGAGGTATTCAGTCGGAAGGCTAATGCTCCTCTTCTGACTTGAACAGAGTTTTGCCAGTAGCCAAGAAAAGGGGGTGTACTCATGGGAACTGACTGAGAGCTCAATTTAACACTGACATTTCCCTTAGACAGCAGATTTAAGGATCAGACAAGAATTAAGAGCATGTCAACGGACTCTCTTAGACCCAGATTTAAGGATTGCATAAAATTAGGACAAAAACAAAAACAATAAAGTATCCAAACTCTGCAAATCAGTGTGCTTGCATAAGGTATCCTGCAAGTTCAGGAAAGAATATAGATAGATAGATGATAGACAGATATAGATAGATAGATGGATATAGATATAGATATACAGAAGTAATTGTGCAAACAAAATCTAGTGTTAAAAGTGCGGTGGAATTTTTAAACCTGAGGGTAAAATACTGTGGTTGCCTTGTTGGTCCACTTAAATGTGTGAGAATAAAGGTAATTAAACAAAGAAAGGAAACACTTTTTTGTTAGACTAACTTAGCACATTTCTTGACTAGATTTCGGGAGCTAACACTCCCGAAAGAACTGCGAACTCTCAATAGCTAATCAAGAAATACATTGATTCTAATAAAAAGATACCATCTTAAATAATGTATTTGTTTTTTTGGCCTTTATTTCCTACTACTAAAGGTGAAATTTAGGATTCTGACAAAAGCCTCATGGTGTTTTATACACAAGTTGTGCCTGCACAGTTTCAGGTAGATTTTAAAAGCTTTGCTTACGCAAAAACTCCTACATTGAGGGGTAGATTTTAAAAGGTTGCGCACGTGCGCACATGGATGCCCGATTTTATATCATGCGCAAGCAGGTGCATGCATGTTATAAAATCGGGGGTCAGCGCACGCAAGGGGGTGCACAATTGTGCAACTTGTGCACGCCGACGCCCGCGGCTTTCCCCCGTTCCCTCCCAGGATGCTCTGATTTCAGAGCGGCCTTGGAGGGAAATTCCCAACCCCTAACCTAACCTCCCCTCCCCTTCCCCTAACCTTCCCGCCCCCTTGCCCTATCCTAAACCCCCCGACCTTTATTTTACCTGTTGCACACGCCGGCAGCCTGCTGGCACGCGATCCTTCGACACAGCGGCAAATGGCCGCTTTGCCGGAGGCCTCTGGCCCTGCCCCGCCTCACCCCCGGACTGTCCCGCCCCTCCCCACCCCTTTTTCGAAGCCCCGGGACATACGCGTGTCCCGGGGCTTTACACGCATCGCTGGGCCTTTCTAAAATAGGTCCGGTGTGCGTAGGCTATTTAAAAATCTACCCCTGATTGCACAACACTGGCTACCGATAAAATACAGGATAGATTTTAAAGTATTATGTTTATTACATAAATTGATTTATAATGAAAAGGTTGAATGACTAATTCAGTTATTTATTTACATACTCCTCAACAGAATTTAAGATCCATAAATAAAGGCCTTTGACAGTTCCTTCAGTTCGCCCTGCGCATCTGAGTGAGATAAGAGACACATCTATTTCAGTGGCCGGTCCTAAATTGTGGAATTCTATGCCCGTGGAATTAAGGCTTCAAAGAGACTTCTGGTTTTAAAAAAGGACTGAAGACCTGGCTTTTTAAACTAGCTTATGAGAGCAGTGGCTAGCTAAGGTAGTTTTTCTTATTTTATCTGACCTGCAGGACATTTTTCTGATTTTAGATTATGAGTGAAGTATTTTCTTTTCTTTTCTCTTTTAATTTATTATATTTTTTAACTATATTTTTTTTCCTATTTTGTCTGTTCTTTTATATTTGATATTATTTGATATTGTATTATATGAATTTTATGCATCTGTTATTATGTTATTTATCTTTATTTTGTAAACCATTGTGATTGACTTCAGAATGACAGTGTATAAATAATACAAATAAATAAATAAATATATTCTAGTGAACAAAATGAAGCACTTTGCTTGTTTAGTTTCATGCCAATATGCAGAAATTCAGATTCAAAAATTCTTATTGCCTTTTGTGGCAGAGGTAAACAAGAGTTCCTTAACCCAAATTGAAAGATGTGTGTCAAGCAGCGATACAAAGTATATGCCTGATGATGGAGCCTCCAGTCAATAATGACATGAGCTTTCTCCAACTCCCTTTGACTGACTTTATTTACCGTATGTGTCTGCTAATGTGATATAAAACCAATCCTTGACTTATAAATGAGCTCACAGGATACACAGGAGAAGTTGTAGAGCTGGCCTTTCTTCTCTCATTGTTTTCCTTTGTGCTAGTGGTCAGCTGGCTTTTAAGTTTTGTGTAGCCAAGTGATGGATACCCTGCCAAGACCTTGTCCTTCCAACTATTCGTGTTTAGCTTACAGATTTATATGTTTTACTTGAGACTAACCTTGAATCTTGGGTGTGGTCTTCCCTATCATCTGTACTCACTTTTCAACAGTTGACCATAAAACACAGATTTGAAAATTCTGAAGTCTTTCAAATAACTCTGTTAGAGATCCTATCTTGGTACTTTAATGGTGAATTTTAAAAGCCCAGTGCACACACATCGAAATTTGGGCTGGCACATGCCAATTGAATTTTGAAAGCTGCCCAGATTCGTATGTTTCTCTCCACTGCGCACACATCACAGACGTTTTAAAAAACAGGTAGGGAGTGGGTGTGGTCTGGGCATGCCATGGGCGTTCCAGGGCATGGCTATGAGACGTGCGTGTAAATACTTATGCGCCTGGGCGCGCACCTATGTCCAGTGGCGCGTAAGTTTACTTCTTCTAGAGATGAGGTGTAAATTAAAAAAAAATAGAAAGAGCCATTTCTCAGGAGTTTAAAGGGTCTGGGGTAACTGGAGGGAGTAAAGGCTATTAAACCAAGGGGGAGGTTGGAGGACCTAGCTGTTAACTGGGTGAACCGGTGGACGAACTGGTGAAACTGGCAACGGCGTGGTCATGCACCCCTTTTAAATTTCTCTGATTTTCATGGTAGAAGCAGAATTTATGCACATAGGTGTACCCACTTAAAACTGGGCGCACATATGCACGCAGTCAGGCCATTTCATAACGTGCGCAAGTTATAAAATGGCCATGTATCCAGGGCCGGTGCAAGGGTACTGGGTGCCCTAGATGACCCTTGTGCTGCCGCCGCCCCCCCCCCCCCCTCGGTCGCGCCCCCTCCCCGGTCGCACCCCCCACCACCACCACCACCTGTTTCGGCGCCGACTGTGTGCTTCTCAGTCTCTATTTCTCTTTGCCACGAGCGGGATAGGCCCCGCTTGTGGCACCACGTGGCTGCTGTTTGGCGCCCCCTATGGCTGGGCGCCCTAGGCGACCACCGAAGTTCGCCTAATGGACGCACCAGCCCTGCCTGTATCTGGGCACATGGTGATGCACATACACCAAAAAGCATCCGCGGGCCGGTTTGATAATTACCATCCGTTATTCCAAATGGATCTCAAGAAGCATTGGTGAAATGCTTGCCTGTCTGTGGTATAGCATCCAGAATTCATATCCATATAGCAGTTTGGACAGTACTACTAACTGGTACACTTTGTAATGGGCATTCTCACTACTTTCTCAACCCATAGATGATGATGGAGTCTTCGAAAAGAAGAGTTTGGCTTAGCAATATATTGCATAATCTCGTTGTCAACATTAGCAGTGTTAGAAAGAATGCTTCCAAGATAATAGAATTTGTCAGTTTTGTTCAGTTTCAGTGCCCTTGATAAAAACACAGCACATTCAATAAGGGCCTGAGATGGAGCTGGCTAGTAAATGGCTTCAGGGGGGGATTTTTCCAGGCTTAAGGTGAGCCTGAAACATCCAGCTCCCTGGGCGAACCAGTCTGCAATAACCTGGATGTCCTCCAGTGTGTGGGCTTTATGTGGATCAAATAAATGTTTACTGCCAATAGCTGTGGATAAAAAAAATCCTTTTTTTTATTAAATGGTACACATAATATAATAAGGCATACCTTATGGAGAGAGAGTGACAGAGTGCCACACAAGACACCAGTATGAAACTCTTTCTCTAATGATTTTACTGATAAGGCATTATAAAGGGGTTATACTTCGTACATTTCCAGCCCCTAAATCAAGAACTGGGTTACATATGTGTCAAAATATTCTATAACTGGTTACTTATTTTAAAAAATTAATCTAAGTGGTTGAATGTAAATTCGCTCTTCCTCAGTATATAAATGTTATCTTTGGGCCTGCAACTAAGCTGAAGTGCCAGCACAATCTTGGTATGTTCTAAACATAGCTCTGTAATACTGTGGCCTGGTAACTTTTTAGCTTATGCAGCATTTTCTATCTAGCATCTCCCTTCTATGGTGACTGTCTAGCAAAGGCAAGTTTAAATGCTATAGAATAGTTATGAGTAATTATAAAGTTACTTATGATCAAAAACTTAGGGAGAACAAAATAATGACTTTTTGTGTGACGTCAAAAAGTGTTTCACTGCCTCCTCACCACTCTTTACCACAAGTCATGCCTGCAATAGGGCCCTTAGCACCCACATCAGGCTATTAGTGCACAGTCATTCACCAACAACAATGAACATCAGTGGGCAGTCCCTGCCCACTGATTCCAGTACCTTAGAGAGAGCTTGCAGAGATATCTGAGGTTGAATTAACCTCCACCTGATCATGACTGGATGTGAACACCCCACGTCATGCCCAGAAAGGAAACCAGGAGCACTGAGATGAGATCAGCGGATTCATCACATTCTTGCACCTTTCTGGAAAGGTCTAATGATGGAGACAAACTTATCTAGCCAACCAAGTTTCTGGATGATTTTCTGTAGGGTCATTGCACTTAATTCTCTCGATGCCCTTGTCAGGATTACAAAGACTCATATATAGATCTCAATTTTGCTCAAGGTGCATGTGTGTTACTGATTATAATCCTTCATTTTGATCCTTGTATATGTTGCTGAAATCAGTTTCCTGATCTTGCAGCTATCCATACAACCGTTACTTTATTATTCTACATTGTTTTCTCTTTCTTAATTGTAACCATAATTACAAAGGATATACACTTTGTACAGAAACAAAAGAAATTAATTTTTTAAGTACTCCACTTCACTGCATATACAATGCTAAGATAACAATCATTCATTTCAGACCACAAATGTATGACTGAGGGGGACATGCCTCAAATAGGAGCAATCAGACAAAGAAACATTTTTGAAAAATAAACATAGCGTGTTCCATGCTATCCTATCCATCATTATTACTCATTATTGGACTTTCTTGGACTGAGGGAATAGGCATCAATCTTTTTCTATTTTCTAGCAACACTTTTAACTGCTCTGGTATAAAAAAAAATGTAAGTAACATTATCTAATTTAAGTACCTAAAGGAGCGAGCTTCCTGCCTCAACGCCAGGAACCCCCCTCTCCCTCTCCTGGATAATCTTAGCCAAGTCCAGGAAAACCTGCACCACTTTTCCCAGGAATTCAGCTCTCATATTTTGGAAATAACTTCTCATTATCAAACTTAAGTCTTGTTCATAAATGAAAGACACTAAGAGAGTAGCTCTCTCAATTATCTCAGGCGTCGAGGTTTCTAAAGAATCTGTTAGGTTAAGCCATATCGATCGAATGGGGTACTGCATTTTCTCATATACATGTACATGGTAAGAAATACACTTTATTGAAAGCTGGAATATTCCCAGGGGTGATATGAAGTATTTCAACCAAATACTTGCAGAGTGAGGTTCTTGGCTGTTCTCCCAAAACCTTAGGGAGATTTAGAAACCTAAGATTCAAGTGTCACAGCTTGTTTTCAGTCAGCTCCATTTTCCTGTTTAATGTCGACCTCTCCTGGATTAAAGCTGTCTGTGCATCTTGTATCTTCCTTCCTTGATCTTCTAATAGTTGGAATTATTTGAGAGTGAAAGTTCCGGGTTATATCATCCATTTTAGAGGAAATTACAACTTGCTGCTATTATAGTGCAATTATAGTGCTATTCCAAGTTTGGCTACCAGTTCCCACAGTGAGTCCAGCGTCACCACTGCTGGTTTGGTGAAAATGGCACTCACGGCTCCCAGCTCTGACGAAGCCCCACCGAGCGGAGCATTCAATAAGGTATTATTACCTGTGTTGGCTTCAATATGACTTATAGCAACAGCTCCTCTCTGAAGCTCGCCGGCTGTTTGCCTTCCTGCCATTTCTTCCCCCTCCATTCCTTGTTCTCTACTCCCTGTTCTCGCGGCAAGTCCCGCGCTTGCTTGTCAGAGCACATCAGGTCTGCTTCCACACTCACCGGGCTTGAGAACATCTGGGGAATTGGCGCTGGAGGCGTACGTGAGTCTGGAGGGCTAAGGGCAGTATCCCCTGAGTAGGCCGCTGCTCCTCCTCCGGTCTGCTCTGCGGGGCATTGCTCCTCCACCTTCGAATAGCCGGTAGTTAGCTCAGTAATAGTCCGCTGTCCTGGAGGTAGGGAGGGTTTTGCAGGATATACCCTAACCCTGCCTTTCCGTTTTGGAGCCATTCTCACTTTAGGGGAAACAAATCAAAGGAACTATTGACAGCGTTCCGAGTCCTACACCAACACCACCACCATCTTGGTTCCTCCCCCGGGCAATGAAATTTAAAAGACTTTCTCTTTCTTTAGATCAGCAGGGAGGAACCTCTGGTCCTCAAGGGCCACAAACTGGTAAGGTTTCCAGGATATCGTTAATGAATATGCAAGAGAAATTTGTATGCACACTATCTCAACTCTTACAAATCTACCTTATGCATATTCATTAGGGAAACCCGACTAGTATGCAGCCCTTATGAATCAAAGTTTCCTTACCACCAATTTATATTGCACCAAAAGCTATAATTGGCAACTGACTCCATGTCATAAGGAACAGGCTAATTCAGTCCTGGTTTTACCCTACACATGTATTGACTTGACTTGTAGCGCAAGCGTGCAATAGCCTTAGAAAATAAGGCCGTAAGTTTGTATAAATTTCAACTTCATTTGAACTTTTGGATTTCTGTAAGATGAAAACTTCCATAGAAGAAATTCAAGGTCAAGGGGGTCATGATTTAAAGCTCCAGGCAGAAGGGTGTAGAGGAAACATGAGAAAATATTTCTTTACAGCAAGATCAGTTTATGCCTAGGACAGGATAGCAGCAGAGTTAGTGGCAACCAAAACCATGACAGAATTTTAAAATGCTTAAAACGTGGTGGTAAAAGGTTGGGAGGGGATATAACTATGGATAATATGAAAGAAAGAAATATACTTAGGACAGCTATGATGGTAGGATTAAAAAGTTGGTGAAGAAAATGGAGGAGTGAACTGAACAGGAATTTGTGTGCTCATCTACCAAAAGTAGTTGAAAACCAGAGAGAAAGTAACTCCATCTTGACAGAATGCCATCATTTACTATGTTATTCTCTTCCAATTAGGAAATACTTCACCTTAAATTCCTGCCTTACCACAGAAGCTAATGCACAAGTGTAAATCATTTCCAAGGACTTTTACTTTCAAGGTAGAAGTTGTAGTAAATGATTACAAAGTTCAATTCACATTATTCAACATCAGTGTAGTCACTATTATTAGTTCTTCTTTCCCTGATCATCTGTATTAGAAGGCAGGCTAGCCTTACTGACTCTGCTTCAATGTGAAAAAGCAGGTACTGGTCAAAACAAGATGTTTCCTATCTCAACATTTTCTAAATTATGGTGATACCTCTCTTTATGATCTTCACCACATCATTTGTACTGAATGTTAAGCAAGCTTATAGGTTTTAACCTTCCAAATGGAATAAAGAGTCAACAAACAGGTTTTAGGTGATGCCACGGTTTGGAATAATTTAATACATCTGTGATAAGCTTTCAAGAGTCACCCTCTCTTCCAGGCCGATACAGTAAAGCGCGGCCGCAGTTACCCCGTTTCTAACCCGCTGTGTAGGTTAAAGACGTGGCAAAATAGCAGGTTAAAAAGGCGATAGTCGGGGCGCACTTTACTGTATGGGAGGGAATAGCTAATCGGATCGTTTACATATATATATATGCCGCGGGCGAAAAGGGATACGCGTCGAGTTAAAGAAGTGGTAAGGATCGGTAAAAACAGATAGTGAATCGCGGGTTAGACTTACGCGGCGAAGGCAAGGCAGCGAAGGTGCATGCGCACACACCGTGACCCATATTGGACCTACAGGCATGCACGTATTCACCTTCGCCGGCAGGGCTGCTGAAGCCGCTCTCTCTCGCTACCCTTCTACTGCTGCTGCTGCTGCTGCTGCTGCTGGGGGCTTGATTGGCCTCGGCCAGGGCAGGTGAGCGGGGGCTGGGGGAAAGTTTGGGACTGTGAAATTTCATCTCTCTCTGCTTGGGCTTGGATTGGGTTGGGTTGCTTTGGTTTGGGACTGGGCGGCTAAGTGCGAGAAGCATTTTTTTTCTGTGGATTGGGTTGGTTTGATTTGGGACTGGGCGGCTAAATGCGAGAAGCTTTTTTTTTTCTGTGGACTGGGTTGGTTTGGGACTGGGCGGCTAAGTGCGAGAACCATCCACTTCCTGGTACCCATCATTTCAAATGTCATTTGAAATGACATTTGAAATGACAGGTACCAGTGCATACAGTAAAATGGATTGCGCTTCATGGACGCGCGTTGGACGCGGCTTGCATTTGCATGCCATTTAAATACAGTATCGAGCGGTAGGTGATCCGAACTGTGCGTGCGGCAAACGCGGGTGTGCCGGGCACTAACGCACCTCTTTCTACCGCACCTTACTGTATCGGCCAGTTCATCAGGTCAGTGAAGAAACAGTGCAGTTGCACTGGATTTAAATATTACAGACTCATCTAGTTCTTGGGTATATGCATAGGTCATTACAGTTCAAAATAGAAATTGGGGGCGGGGGGGGAGGGGAATGCCAGAGGTGATGAGACAGTAAACCTTTGCAGTTGAAAAGGCCTATATCTGATCCTAGGTGAGAAAGCCAATGTCCTTATTAGGTGGTTTGAATTTGTTTCAAAGTATTTGATCATCATCATTGCAAATGTTTTCTGTTCTTGTGTACTCCTAAAGTTCCTTTTAAGTACCTTGATTCTGAGGTCATTAAAAAAATAATTTTCCTTTAAAAAGTATTCACATACTGAGCTTCCATTCTGTTTTTCTCTGTAATGTTTTATGTTATGTCTATGGAGAATGATGTTTGCTCTTAATTTTTGGTTTGTTTCACCAATGTAGCATCCATCTTCACATTTTTATTTTGCACTGAATCATGTACATGATAATCATGGAGAAGCAAGAATTTGAATCTAATATTTTAAATGGCTTTCCCATGTGAATAACTGTAGGATCTTGTGATATGTGCAGGCACAACTTGCACTGTGGAATCTTCATAGTTTTGTGCTATTTTCTTCTATCTAGGTTTCTATTGGGAACTTAGTCCTTACTTTTAAAGGTCAGGTGGTTTTCGGAAGGCTAGATCTGTAAGAACAAGGAACATTTCTTTCAGTTTTCCATCCTTTAGTAGTTGCGGATTACAAGCTGGGAAAACGATAGGAAACAGAGAGTAGTATTAAATGGTCAATTTTCACAGTGGAAAAGGGTAAACAGTGGAGTGCCTCAGGGATCTGTACTGGGACCCATGCTTTTCAATATATTTATAAATGATCTGTAAAAGAATATGATGAGTGAGGTAATCAAATTTGCAGATGATACAAAATTATTCAGAGTAATTAAATCACAAGCGGATTGTGATAAATTGCAGAAGGACCTTGTAAGACTGAAAGATTGGGCATCCAAATGGCAGATGAAATTTAATGTGGACAAGTGCAAGGTGTTGCATATAGGGAGAATTAACCCATGCTATAGTTACTCAATGTTTGGTTCCTTATTAGGAGTTATCACCCAGGAAAAAGATCTAGGCATCATAGTGGATAATACATTGAAATCCTCAGCTCAGTGTGTTGTGGCAGTCAAAAAAGCAAACAGAATGTTAGGAATTATTAGGAAGAGAATGGTGAATAAATCAGAAAATGTCATAATGCCTCTGTATCTCTCCATGGTGATACTGCACCTTGAGTACTGTGTACAGTTCGGTCACCGCATGTCAAAAAAGATATAGTTGCACTGGAGAAGATACAGAGAAGGGCAACCAAAATGATAAAGGGGATGGAACAGCTCCCCTATGAAGAAGACTAAAGAGGTTAGGGCTGTTCAGATTGGAGAAGAGATGGCTGAGGGGGATATGATAGAGGTATTTAAAATCATGAGAGGTCTAGAATGGGTAGATGTAAATCAGTTATTTACTCTTTCGGATGATGGACCCTTGGTCTGACCCAGTATGGCAATTTCTTATGTTCTTATGGTGGTAACTCTTATATAATTTTTTTTAGGTTTTTAAATTCCAGATTGTATGTAATTATAAGTGGCACCCACTCCTTGGTTTTTCTGTCCTTGTATTGTGTAGGTTTTCCCTGGGTGTTTTGAGTGAAGATGGAATTTTCTTGGAGATGATTTTCAGGTGGTTGCCCTTTTGTTTGAAGGATTCAATTAGAGCTTTAAGGTATTTATTCCTGTCTTCGGGATCAGAATTAATATGGTGGTATCATGTAGCTTGGCAGTTTATAAATGGACTTTGTTGTATGAAAGATGGAAACTGGAGCTGTGAAGGTGTCTGGTGTTTTGTATGCAGATGTTTGCAAGTGTCTGTTGATTAACCGTCTAAAAAGTAAATTCTTTCCATGGAGTACTCATTCTGGAGTCTGGTTGTGGGATGGAATGAAGGACTCCTAATGTGATTTCATCCATTCAGTTACTTCAAACAAGATAAGCCTCTTCAGCTCAGCCCTTCTCTTTGTATATATTATTGATTTGTGATATTATGTATTATTTTGATTTTAACTATGAACCTTTGATTGTATATTGAAAGGCAGTATACCAAACAAATTAACCTTCTTTTTCCCACAGGCGTGTTAAGGTTTGTGGGTATGTGGACTCTTGGCCCGAGGTGAGAGTTGTTACCACCTGTGGGGAGGAGCCCCATAGATCCACACCGTTGGAAGGCAAGGTCAGGCACGGCAGGAAGCTCTGGGTGAGACTATGGAGAGGTCCTGAGGAGTCAGGAGGAATTCCCCGGTAGACAAGCTGAGGCTGAAGATAATACTTGGACTGAGACCCCCGAGGGGGAAGGTGCCAGGCAGGCCGCAGAGCGGGGAGGCATGAGACTGGCATGCAGGAGGTGTACTGGAGAGCCACCCCTGGGGGGGCAGAGCTGTGGAGTGAGGGAGGTGCAAAGTAGTGACGTACGCCAACCCGCAGAGCAGGGAAGCCCGAGTCAGGTCTCCAATGATGACGTATGTTGAACCTGAGGAGCGGGGAGCACAGACAGTCTCTGTATGATACAGAAGCACAGCCCCGAGGAGCAGGGAAGCGCGGCAGTCGCAGTGAAGCACAAGAGCACTGACCCGAGGAGCAGGATGGTGCTGAGTCTCTTCTATAGTACAAGGGCGCAACCCCAAGGAGCGGAGAAGCATTAAAGTAACTCCCGAGTGGTAAAGTTGTTCCGGGGGCAGCCCCGAGGAGCGGGAAGCCTTGCAGAGTAGGAATCCAAGAAGCACAGGGCCAGCCCAAGGAGCAGGGAAGGCCAGAGAAAAGGTCCCCATAGAGAGTGCCCACTGGCCCTCGAGGAGCGGTACCAGACAGAGTCCAAAGTTCAACGGAGTCCAATAGCGTAGCCACAGGAACATGGAGCAGGAGCTAGTAGAGGCGTACGGAACTTGTTGCCAAGTCAGCTAGCAGAGAGCGAAGGTGGAGCTTAAGTACTTGATCCGATGACATCATCAAACTGGGACGCCCCCGAGGTTTCCTCTGAAGAGACTTCAAAGGAGAGCCCAGTGGCACGCGCAGGCACCTAGGAAGGCCTTGAGACAACGTGGGTGGCTGCTGCATATCAGCCGCCACAAGGAGCCATGGGGAATGAGCAGTGGAGATTGGCCTGTGCCGCGAGCAGACCCAGGGAGGGCTGGAGAATGGTGCAGGATGTAAGTAAGCGCGGTCGCAGCTGTCTGCAACTGACAGGCATAACAAGGAGTACAATTCTGGACTGATATGAAACAACTTTTCCCACATTGAAAACTACTCACAATTTCGGCATCAGGCTGATCTAATAGTAATCATTTCAATCCACAGGACAGTTTCTGGTATCTTTGTCAATATTTCAGGAGGGACTCATCAAGCCACTCTGTGCACTTCCTCAGTTGGAATCCAAGTTTCACATCGCTTCTCTGCAATAGAGAAAATCAAAGCAAGGCAAGGCTGGAGGACAAGGAAGGCTGGAAGATAAGGTAAAGCAAGGCTGGAAGAGGCAAGGTAAGCCTGGAAGAAAGAACAAAGAGCAGAACACTGGCAACATGCACTGCAGAGTATGCAGTAAACCCATTTCTGAGGTGAGATCTGGATGTCTGAAAGGCCCTTTTAAGAGCTGAAGCCTATGACATCAGTCAAGGGTGCCGCAGCCTGTTTCCTACCACAGGCCCTTTAAGTCTGGGCAGCTGACATGCACACACATCTAAGGGGAACAGGGCTGGTATGAGGTTGGTAGCATCCATGGCACATGAATGAGGTGGCTTTCTATTGCAGGCAGCTTGTGGGGACATCTCGCGAGCTGCCAAATGTAACAAAACTGCTCCCCTATGAGGAAAGACTAAAGAGGTTAGGGCTGTTCAGCTTGGAGAAGAGACGGCCCGGGAGCCTGAGGACGGCCCGGAGCAGGAGATCGCTCCTGGGACCCCCACTGGACCACCAGGTACCTGTAAAAAGGTTTTGGGGGGATCGGGAGGTTGGGGGAAGCTAAGGGGTTACTTTTAAAGGGTCGGGGTGGGTTTAGGGGTTATTTTTGTGTGCTGTTTTTCCTGCCCTCCCCCAAACGATAAGGGAACCCCCACGATCAATATCGTGGGGTTTTCCTATCATTTTAGGGGAGCCCCCGATTTCTGACGATTTTGAAAATATCGACGATATTTTCAATTGTCCGAAGCCCGATTCACATCCCTAGTTATTACAGATTGCAGATAGGAACCGGTACTCGCTCTTCGAGGGCCAATGTTTCTAAAACCCTCCAAAGACTCTCTTCTATTTCAGAAGTTATTTCATATACAGATATTTTGAGTTCTTATTTCAGTTTTCATATAGGAACCAGTACTCACCTAGAGGCTCCTGTTCCTGAATATACTAACTATTCTCTATTGCCTAGAAACCATTACAGAGATAGATAACTGTGAGTCACCATCACTCCCTCAGAATTGTCCCTGGAACCAGGTACTCGCTCCTCGAGGGCCTAACTCTTTCCAGCTACTGAGTCCTCCTTATTAATCTATGTAAGTGTAGCATCTACTTCTGGTTATGTATCCAGCATACCCTGTCTACTCACTATCTATGAGTCTTTCTCCACAGCTCAGCAAACCCAGAGATAGCAGTTCCAGGATCTGAGGGACTACAGCTATGCCGGGCACATCAGCTCACTACTGCCACCTCTGGTGGTTCTACTACCTGTCTAATAAAGAACTATCTGTGTCTGTCTCTATACTCCAGCCTAGTCAGTGGTCCCTCTCATGATATCCTCCTGAGGGCACTGTCATCTGCCATCGGCCCAAGGATTCACCATTCTACATTAGAGTGCTCATCTCTCACACT
The DNA here is from genome assembly GCF_901001135.1 of Rhinatrema bivittatum. Classification (NCBI taxonomy): domain Eukaryota; kingdom Metazoa; phylum Chordata; class Amphibia; order Gymnophiona; family Rhinatrematidae; genus Rhinatrema; species Rhinatrema bivittatum. The sequence continues at coordinate 539,302,798 of NC_042616.1, read as the reverse complement.
TCAAGAGCTGAGTACAAAAAACTGCTACCTTGCAGTCTACCCTCAACTGTTGCTAACATCTCCTTCCTCAGGAACTGTATCATAACCAATTGCTACTTCTTAGCAGGAACCATACAGATGGCCAACACCTCCCTTCAGGGGAACTCTCATATATCAGGTTGCCACTCTGTGCGAAGATCTATAACAGATACTAACTCCTCCTCTCTGAAAGAACAGATCTAAGATGGTTGCTGACCTCTCCCCTCTGGGAAGCAACTCCATAGCAGCTCCTACAACAGATTGATACTCAACAGTCCTAACCTATAACAGATTGCTAACCCTAGCAGAGTCGCTAACAGATTGCTAGCTCCTCTCCTCTGGGGGAGCAAAGCTCAACAGGATTGCTAACTCCTCCCCTTGGGAGAAGCAAACCCTAACAGACTGCTAACTCCTAGCAGAAACTCTAACAGATTCCTAACTCCGCCCTCCTGGTGGGGTGATCGAGAACAGATTCCTAACTCCTCCCTTCTTGAGGAGTAAAGCATAACAGCAAGCTACTATAGACCCTATGCAAAACTATATGGTACTAGATTAGCAGGTGGGATTTGGGGGGGGGGGGGTTTGTTGCACACAAACCTTCTCTATGCTCTCTCACGTGATCTACCATGCACACACACACACACTCACTCATATGCTCAATCATATACACACAAACTTGCTTGTTTTCTCTTTCTTTCATGCTCATTTATATACATATACACATTCTCGTTCCCTCTCTGCTTGACATGATGAACTATATACACACACACACATACTCTTTCTCTCTCTCATGTTCAACCCTACACACACATGCTTGGACAATTCCTCTCTCATACTCAACCATATACAAATGTGCTCATTCATTCTCTCTCTCAGTTGCTCAATTACTCACATACATGCTCATATGCTCTCTCACATGCTCAATCTCTCATACACATACACAGGCTCTCTCTCTCTCACACATGCTTAATCACACACACACTCATATGTTGTCTCTTTCTCACATACTCAAACACACACCATTGCTCATATACTCTCACATACTCAATCATATGCTCATATGTCACATGCTCAGTCACTCGCGTGCTCTCTTACATGCTCAGTCAGACACAAACACACATGGTCTTTGTTTTCCCCCTCTGGAAGCACAAAGGGCAGCAGCAGCAGCCTCCTCCTCTTTCAGCCCCCAGGGACCAAAAGACTATTCAGTTTCTTCTAGCCTTCCTTTGTTCAATGCAGCTCCTGCTTCTGACTTGGGGGGAATGGAGCTTGCAGAGGGAGCCAATGCTTATTGCAACCCATAGGCTATGCTGCTTTTCTCTGCCTCCTCCTCCAATTTTGGTAATTAACTCAGTCATGATCAGCAACTTCCCCTCCCCTTCCACCCCGCAAGACCAATCCTATAAAAATACATAACCGGGCATCGCAGAAATGATCTCTGGTCTATGTTCCCATGGATTAGGGAGTCATCCTATATGACCTGTTACAAGGGACCCACCCTGTTAGTTTAATCCTGGCAGAGGGTCCCATAGCTCTCTCCATACTCACCTCTTATCAAATTCCATCCCTGCAAGGTGCTGGGCATGCATGTCAGTGGCCTCTCTAGACAATAACAATAACAAAAGCCCTGGCCAGTTTCAGCCATCTATGAATCTGTTTATGTATTTATTTATTTTAAATGATGTATAACCTGCATAAATCCAAACTTCAGAGAGAGGTACAATGTTGAATTCATAAAAATAAGAAAAGCACCCAGCAATAATACCAATTGAACAATAAGATGGCAAGCCTACTAACACTAAAAAGTCAAACACCAGAACATTCCGCTGGAATAAACTGAGATCCTAGAATGTAAACCTGTTAGTCAGGCACATCGAATGCTTGCGTGAATAAAAATGTTTTTTTAACATCTCCTTCAATGACTTAGTACGTGCCATGAGTCATAACTCTTCATGGAAGGAATCCCATAATATAGGGCCTGCAACTGAAAAAAGGTCTTTCTCTGGTGTCAATAAGATGTGCCTGGCATGGAAGAGAGACATCCAGCAGGGCACAGTGGGCAGTCCTCAACATCTGTGGAGGATTATAGATACGTAAAGTGACACAAATCCAAGGGGATCTAGTAAAACACCCTCTAAAATTACATCAGTCAATAACAATTCATCTATGTGGGAATGAAGTCTGAGGTCAATTCAGAGTAGGACAGAATCCCAATATAAACCCTGCCCCTCAGGTTCTACAGTACCCTCTGTTCACAGAAACGTCTGCAACAAAGAGCACAGAGCAGAACAAAGACATTTCCCCGTACTACTCCCTCTAATATCAGGAGCATGGTGGTGAATTTTCAAAATTTGCACGTATAAAAATTAGCATATGTGTGTGTGTAAGTAGCCTCTCCTTGCGCATTCCGTATTTTATGAAAGCCAAAAATTGTGCACGTATTTTCACTTTCGCACGCACATGTAAAAAGGGGCAGTCTAGGGGCATTCTGGGGCAGAGGCAGCATTTACACATGTAAGTTGCCATTTTCAAAGCCATTTGTGCATGTAGATTTGCCAACTTACTTGTGTAATTTTAAACCTGCTAATTATCTGCAATAAATGATATTAAACAGGTTTATTGTGTAGCACTGACTGGGTGGAAGGTCTGGATGAACTAGGGGGGAGTTCAGGCTGGAGAAGGACTGGGAGAATTGGTGCCCTAATTGGTAAAATTGGTAATTTTCTTTACACATGCATGTTTTAAAATACAGCAACGTACACACACATATCCCAATATAAACGAGTAAGTCCTACTTTATTCTCATGCATATATTTTTAAAATAGGCAGGAAGAGTATATGTATATATGTTTTTTCAAAGCATTAAATGTATTCGTGTGTAAGCCTACATAAGTGTGTATCTTGCAGGGTAGAAGTACAAATATTTTATAAAATATATGTATGTCATGAATGCAGGTTATAAAATACTAGTGTAGATATACTCGCAGACATATATGCATGTATGTCACTGTGTACATTTGTTTGAAAGTTATCCTTAATATGCAATAATTCTTAACCCTGCAATAATTGTACTGAGAACCTATAACAAACCTGCCATGCCATAACACACTAACTGCCAGAATCAAACAGTAAATATCCTACTTATGGAAAGACAACACTGAAAATATATGAGGCCCCTTAAACACCAATACACCTCTTTTTAGGATAACAAAACAAGGCAGGCTGCTATAAATCTGTATGTAGAAACTACATGCTACCAGAATACTTCACCTCAGTCACACATGCAGAACACACACACACACACTCACAGAATAAAGAGACCATAAAGTAAAAATACAAACATGCAGGCAAAAACTGAACAGGAGATCACAAGAAACCAGACTTCTTATGCAATGTAACAATGAAAAAACAGAAGCATCACTATTCCTCATAAGACATCAAATAAAATAATGAAATGTAAAATGTTATAATAAAATCATAATAATATAAAGTAACATTTCAAAACAGCTGACAAAAAGAATAACATCCAATAATTAAAAACTCATTTAAAAAATGTTAACATTCACCAAACACCAATAAAATATTTAAAAACAGCAGGCACATATTTTTATTTAAAACATTTTTATCTGCTTATAATAAAAATTATCAATCTAAGCGGATCACACCTTAACATAAAGCATTACATTTACATAGAATAACACCTAGTAATGATATCCAGTCACCCTGGACCTCTATGTTGTTAAGTTAATTTGCATTCATGAAAGTGTCAATGTACCCAAAAGAATAACAATAATTATATGACCGGTCTGAAAATTGCTTCCAAACTACACTGCACATTTTAGCAACTACAAATAAGCTCCATTTATACAGGATTTTAGCCCTGCCCCTCCTTTTCAATATGTATTACACTATTGGTTTACTACTCTTAATAGAAGGCATGGGGGTAACATGCACGGAGTGGCAGTTACTGTCAAACAACTTGCTGGGCAGACTGGATGGCTCACTTGGGTCTTTTTCTGTCATCATTTACTATGTTACTGTGTTACATTCAGTATTCATGAGGTTCACTCTCTCTTCAAAGTTGCCCTGCCAACATCACTAACATCTGTAACTGAATGGAAGAAATGCACAGAGCATATTCTCAGCATGATGTCAGTGCAATCAAAGGAGAAAAGTAAAACATGCTTGCCCAAACATTATAGACTCACTGCCACATTTAAATATTCTCTCAAACACTTATGTGCCCTTGGCTTCATAGGGAAAAATGGGGGGAGGGGGATAGCAGTAACAAGACACATAGAAATCCTATTAGAGCAGAACGCAAAGCCTGCACTAATCTAGAAAGGTACACAAAACATGAAAAATAGCAGTCATGGAATGTCAGCATAAGGGCGTGTGGAGTCAAGATGGCGGCTTGCTAGGCTTCTTGCTTGAGTTGGAATTTCTTTTCCTCATTGAAATTTTCCTCTTGCCATGTTGCCAAAGAGAAAAGGAAAGCCCAGGCAATACCTTTCCGTGCCTGCGGTCCTACCTGGTCAGCTCATGCTTGAGTCGGGGTTCAGCCGGTCATTGGATGTGAGCAGGGGTGTGTATAGTCCATTGTGGTCTCCATCAAGGGGGTGTTGGACATCCTTAGTCCCCTCGAGCACCTTCCTCCACCCCAGCTGGGCAGCTCCAATATCGTGGCGTCGGGGCCGTTGCAGGAGAATGATGCGATCAGCTCTATGGCGGGATGGGCTGCTGGCGGAGAGGATCCATCTGCTTCAGATACTAGCAACGTTGGAGGAAACACTGAGTCTGCAGATAAAACTTCTTCCTCTCTCCCGAGTCAAACCTTGCAACCACTGTTAAGACTTGCTGAAGTTTCTCTAGACATGCTTTGGTCGCTTTTAGTGCATGTGAATTCAGCTGTTACTAACTGTGCTACTGATATTGGTTTGCTGGTGAAATCCATTTCTGAACTTCGTGAAGTTCACTCACAGAGGCTTCAAGGGATTGAAATAAAGGCGGTTAAGATGGAAAAACAAGTACAAGGTATTCAAAAAGTGAATGCTGCTCTAATACAAGATAAAAAAAATTCCATTCATGGGAAAATTGAACAACTTGAGAATTTTTCAAGGCATTTGAACTTGCACTTTTTAAACTTCCCAAGGCTTCCAAGGATTCCTGGAAATGATACATTGAAGAGACATTTTACAGAAGTTTTAGGATTGCCTGTTGAGACCTGTCCACCTATTAATGAAGCCTATTTTATGCCATCTCATAGAAGAGAGGGAATGGCCGACCCTTGTCTCCTGAGTAACCATTGGATGTATCTGCTACTTTAGAGTGCACTATTGCAGAGGCTGAAGCGAGAGACACTCTTTCGATTTCATTTGTATTTGAGCAAGACTTAAATATGATTTTGAAATTGTGTTTTCACAAAGCCCATTCTCTCTTCTATGGGAATCCTATTTGGATTTATCCAGATATTGTTAAATCTACACAGGAGAGAAGGAAACGCTTTCCTGCTATGCGTCAGGAACGTCTATCTTTGGGTGCTACTTTTTTACTTAGATACCTGTGCAAGTGTTAGTCAAATATGCTGGTACCAGATATTTTTTTCTTCCTGACCAATTACGTTTATTTCTTGATCAGAAGAACTCTCTAATTTCAGTGTCTGGTGTAGGTGTTTAGATAGATTAAGAACCAGGATCATGTAGCAAGTCAGTGCTTTGCTTTCTTTCTTTGTTTATATTGTTGTTTCCATGCTCTCTCAATGCCTGTATTTCCACCTCTTATTACTGTGGACTACGGCTGTTTCTTTTTTCTCTCTCTCTCTAGCTATTTTGTTTTTATAGAGAAATGTTTTCCTGTTTTCAGCCTTTGCTTGTCATTTGAATATGGCTATGTCATGTTAATAAACATAAATAAAATTTAAAAAAAAAATGAAAGGAATGTCAGCATATATAATAAAACAAAAAAAAAAAAGTCCATTGTTTTTCCCTGCCTGCAAACTATCTTCTTCATTTCATGAGCGGCTCTCCTGCTCATAAAGATATAACACTAGTTCCTCAGATGGCAAAAGAACTTCTTCTTCTTACTCTGAAGAAGCTGTTTTCAACTTTTACAATGTTAGGTTGGTCTGACAGGTCAGATAAGATTAAATCAGGTCAAAGTAACATAGCAAAAGCAGCAGTAGTGTGAAAAGCTGACCTATCTGTTCAATCCTGCTATGCCATGGGACACCTTTAATAGAAGAGAACTTGAAAAAGCATGAAATGCACAATCATATCTGGTCAGGAACATAGAAGCTGTCAACATCTAGCATCCTGTTTTGAGGAATCAAGGAACCACAGATTCACTTATTTACACAGTCGATTTGTTTTTGTGGATATCAACTGAAAGACATTTGCACAGAGTACCATGTTTTATGTCTGTACCAAATTATCAGTAAAGTTGTGTTGGAATACCAGCATTGCCTCCAGTTTGATTATAGCAAAAGGATCACGCCCATGGCCTAGGAGGTAATCTTCCCTCTTCTACAGAGATCCTAAAGGATTAGGGCCAGTGCTATCTTTCCGGTAAAAAAATGGTGCCAGTATTCACGTGCAGGAGGGTTTTTTTGTTTTTGAGGGACCACAGGGCAAACTAAGCAGGTAGAGGATAGAGGTGCTGGTACTCAATACTAGTCTATATCCCCTGAAAAAAAGCCCGGACTGAGGCTAAAGGTTTTGAGAAAAGTGGGAAAGTCATAGCCCCAGGTATTGTGTGTGTGCTTTGGACTCCTTATTAAGACCCCTAGTACAGGGTTACAAGTGCAATTAATAGTCCCCATTACATTACACAAATTAGCTTTTTCTTAGCGACCGCTTTGCAACTCCTTCTTCTCCTGCTCAGTATAGGAATGCTGGCGGTAACTGAGCTCAGGTCATTGTGATCTTGGATCAGGTTCTGACGGTCCTACAAACATAATTTTTAACAAACACTAATAATTTTTACCACGATGGGATATTGTTAGTAATCATTTTTAGTTCAGCAGAAAAGCTGTAAGAGTGACCAATCCATAAGAACAGGCATCCTCAATATACTCAGCCACTCTCTCTGTCAGTTCTGCTAAACCTAACATGAGTTTCCTAGGATTCTCAGCATCTACTACAATGGGCATAAATAAGTATATATACTCTTATAGTCATTCACTCATGGGTAGCCTCACAAAAATAATGCAAACATTAAAATGGGTTATTTTGTCCAACTCATAAAGTTAATGATATGCAGATTACAACTAGTTCTATGCTTCCCTCCATGCTAACAGGCTCAAGGTAACAGATCTGCTTAACACCATGCTCAGTACCCCCATCCTCTGTTTTTCCCCCTTCCAAACTCCTACAGTGACTCCATCACCTCTTAAAAACTACCCAGCAGCCTCCTGAGTCTGCCTCCAGGCTCCTGTCCACTCCCCAGCAACATGCCCTCCTTGGAGCACAGTGGGAGGCCACCTCGCAACTGTTCTCATCTTTGTGGCAAGAGACACCACTGTATCCTCAAGATGCGTCCCTGTTCCATAGGGTGTGCATGCAACAACTGCCCTAAATTTAAAGTGCCAGCAGTGGGAAACCACTGGAGGCGCCCCCTGATGACATTGTCCAGCCAGCCCTATAAAGGGCTGAGACAGAGAACCCTCCAGTGCCTTGGCAATAGGTCAACTCCATTGGAAAAGTGTTTTGCCTCTTTGTTCCTGATTCCTGGTTCCTGATCCTTGCTTCTTAGTTCCTGATTCTGATTTGTGTCCTGTTACTGGCTCCTTGGCAATCTGGTTTATCTTCTGAGTTCTTGTCTTCATGGTCAGTCTTTGATTCATCTGTCTACAGCATCTCGTCTTGCTCCTGTGGTTTCTTGTCCTCCTTCCTCCTCTACGTTCCTCATCTCATCAGACTGGACTTCTGTCTTTGACCTTAGACTAAACTTCCAACTTGATTTTAGATTGGACTTCTGGCTTGACCTCATTATGGATCTCAATGCTGCTTGACCGCTGCCTGCCTTTGACCACTGCCTGCTTGCTGTTACTGCTCAAACTCTGCCTGCCTTGACCACTGCCTAAACCATGACACTGAGTGAACTCTTCCTGCCTCTGATCAACACCTGAACCTGTCTCCATTTGCCCGCTATTTGTCTTGACCGCTGCTTATCTTGACTACGCTTTCTTCATTATGCTAGCCTGCAACCTTTTCTACACGATAGATCTTCACCTCCACAGAAGACCATGCCTAAGTCCAGCTGACCCCGGCATGCAAGGGCTCAACCTAAGGGAAACAAGGGCTGGTATTGGTGAAGCTCTGGTGGGGCCCTGCAGGGCTCCTCCCTAAGGGTTGCACCAAATCCACCTTGGCCTAAGGGTCCACTTCCACAACATAATGGACCAACCAACTTCCTCACAGGCTTCCTATTTCAGATATACTTTTAAAAGTTTTTATTATGAGGTTTTACCTCTATGGCCAACTTCTTTTCAAATTCTCTCTTAGCCTGTCTTATCAATGTTTAACATTTAACTTGCCAATGCTTACACTTTTTCCTATTTTCTTCAGATGGATCCTTTTTCCAATTTATAAAGGAAGAATTTATGGCTAAATTAGCCTCTTTTACCTCACCTTTTAACCATGCTGGCAATTTGTTGGCCTTCCTTACACCTTTCATAATGTGTGAAATTAATTTGGACTGCCCTTCTAAGATGGTATTTTTTTTAAAATATCATCTTAGAAGGCGTGTTGTACACTCTTAGGGGTAGATTTTAAAAAATTGCGCAATCGCGTACTTTTGTTCGCGCACCAGGCGCGAACAAAAGTACGCTGGATTTTATAAGATACGTGCGTAGCCGCGCGTATCTTATAAAATCCGTGGTCGGCGCGCGCAAGGGGGTGCACATTTGTGCAACCTGTGCGCGCCGAGCCCAGCGAGCGCTGCCTGTTCCCTCCGAGGCCGCTCCGATTTCGGAGCGGCCTTGGAGGGTACTTTCCTTCGCCGTCCCCCCACCTTCCCTTCCCTTCCCTTCCCTTCCCTTCCCCTACCCCACCCCCCCCCCCCCCCCCCCCCGGCCCTATCTAAACCCCTCCCTTACCTTTGTCAGCAAAGTTACGCCAGCTTTCAGCAGGCGTAACTTTGCACGCGCCGGCTGGCAGCCCCGCTCCGTGTTCCAGTCCCGGGGGCTAATCTGGAGGCCACGGCCACGCCCCCGGAACACCCCCGGGCCGAAACCACGCCCGCGTCGCCGCCCTCAAAACGCCGCGTCACTCCGGCCACGCCCCAACACGCCCCTTTTAGAAAGCCCCGGGACTTATGCTCGTCCCGGGGCTTTACGCGCGCCGGCGGCCTATGCAAAATAGGTGCACCGGCGCGCGTAAATCCAGAAGGATTTACGTGCACAGGGCTTTTAAAATCCGCCCCTTAACCTTTATAGCTGCACCTTTCTTTTTTTTTCTATTTTTTTAATTTTTTCAAAGTTTGCCTTTTAAAAATTTAGAGCTACAGCCATGGATTTAATGATTGGAAGAGAGGCGATAAGTAATTCAAGTTTGATCACTCAAATTTGGCCTTTTTCTGTTGTCATTACTATGTTACTATAACTTTATTTTCCCTGTTCTTGTGTACAGCATCCAAGAGTCAGTATGCAAGCTGTGTTTTTTAGGGATGTGAATCGTTTTTTGACGATTTAAAATATCGTCCGATATATTTTAAATCATCAAAAATCGTTAGAGGCGATATTTAATAGGAATTCCCCTGATTTATCGTCAAAAATCGTAAATCGGGGGAAGGGGGAGGGGAAGGGGAGGGCGGGAAAACCGGCACACTAAAACATCCATAAAACCCACCCCGACCCTTTAAAATAAATCCCCCACCCTCCAGAACCCCCCCAAAATGTCTTAAATTACCTGGGGTCCAGTGGGGGGGTCCCGTTGTGATCTTCCACTCTCGGGCATCGGGCCACGGGTGCGTTGATAGAAAATGGCGCCGGCGCTACCTTTGTCCTGTCATATGACAGGGCAAAGGTAGCGCCGGCGCCATTTTGGTTCCTGTTCCCCCGACGTCACGAGCATAGGAGATCGCTCCCGGACCCCCGCTGGACCCCCAGGGACTTTTGGCCAGCTTGGGGGGGCCTCCTGACCCCACAAGACTTGCCAAAAGTCCAGCGGGGGTCCGGGAACGACCTCCTGCACTCGAATCGTGTTGCTGTACGGCCGGCGCCATTTTGCTGTACGGCAATATGGCCGGCGCCATTTTGCTTTGCTTTGCAAAATGGCGCCGGCCAAATTTACTTTGCTTTGCAAAATGGCGCCGGCCATATGCCGTACAGCAAAATGGCGCCGGCCGTACGGCAACACGATTCGAGTGCAGGAGGTCGTTCCCGGACCCCCGCTGGACTTTTGGCAAGTCTTGTGGGGTCAGGAGGCCCCCCCAAGCTGGCCAAAAGTCCCTGGGGGTCCAGCGGGGGTCCGGGAGCGATCTCCTATGCTCGTGACGTCGGGGGAACAAGAACCAAAATGGCGCCGGCGCTACCTTTGCCCTGTCATATGACAGGACAAAGGTAGCGCCGGCGCCATTTTCTATCAACGCACCCGTGGCCCGACGCCTGAGAGTGGAAGATCACAACGGGACCCCCCCACTGGACCCCAGGTAATTTAAGACATTTTGGGGGGGTTCGGGAGGGTGGGGGATTTATTTTAAAGGGTCGGGGTGGGTTTTAGGGATGTTTTAGTGTGCCGGTTTTCCCGCCCTCCCCCGATTTACGATTTACACGATATTTAAAAAAACAAAACCGCGACGATCCGATTCCCTCCCCCCAGCTGAAATTGATCGTTAAGACGATCGATCACACAATACACATCTCTAGTGTTTTTCTTCATCTTCAGCTCTTTTTATTCATGATAATTTCAACATGTTTTACCCAAAAGAAGTTAAAGGGTTATGGATTCATTGCTGCAAATATGTCTGCAAAGGCTGGAGAAAAGCTGGAGATGGCCTGACCAGCTTTTGCATGGTGGTGATTAAAAGTCATGATCCACTAGCAAATGAAGCATTTTATCAGGGTTTGATCAATAATCCATAAATGCTTAGTGATATGAATGTTTTGAATTGGGTCCTCTGTAGTAACAACTACTTATAAACATTCCAACAAAGAAGGCTGATTTAACAAGGGATTAGTAGTTGTGAACTGTTGTCTTCATTTTCTAAATGGTAATTCCTAGTTAAAAGGTGGTCTCTGGGTCAAGTGAATATCTTAGTCACATACACAGAGGAATATCACATCAAGTGAATACACATTACATGGACTATCCCTCGTGGATTAGTATGTGCGAATTTGTAAAATAGCTAAGTGAACTCATTCAATCTTCATAAATGTAATAGCCACTGCCTCGACAACTCCTGGTATGGAGGAGCTCTTGAAGGAGGTCATGAGCTGGGACAGGACCCATGCTCCTGGTTCTTTTCACACAGGGAGGAAAAGGGAGGTAAGATTTTTCTCACCTGGAGCTCCTCTCTAAACCCAGTCTAGTAAACAAAACACAGTTCACTCTGTTGTTCAAAAAATAAAATCCTTTACTGGTCATTTGATTGCAGGAAAACAAAATCCACAGCCAATACTCTAAAGCTTAATGCAGCATTCAGTATAGAAAAATGAAATCCTTTAGCATAAAAAGAAACACAAATGCTGCACACCCTGGCAGGTAAACTCTTGGGTTAGGTCCAACACACACATAGCCCGACTCTTGCTACCTGCTTCTCTGGATGCAGCTCTCTTTCTTCTCTTTTAAACTACAAAACAGATGAGCCTCTGGATGATTCCTTTTCTCAGGCAGCAACTCTTGGGACCTTCCCCTGTTAGGCAGGCAGTCTTCCCTGTTGCTCTGACAAGAACAAACCTTTCTCTTGAAACTCTGTAGAAATCTCTCTTAGTCAAAATAGAGAGTATAGAACTTAACTTCATTCTTCTCTAAGACCTCCCCTTGAATCATTTTATCTTCAGAATGTCTCAGGAATCCACTCTTGGACCTCTAAGACAAGTCCTCCTCAATCTTGAAGATCTGGTGCCCCAACTCCCTATCCTCCACTCCTGATCTTAATCCACAGCCACCTTCCCAGGACAGGAAGTAGGACTGGTATTTCTCTCCCCTTGGCAAGACAAGAGAGACATCCCAAATAACAAGCTCTACACTTGGTAGAAGAGACCCAAAGAATCCATCTCTTGAGAAGAAAGGTTTGAAGAACCCTGAATCACAAGGGTACAGGAGTTTCTTAAAACTCATGACGCCTTCCTTTGGTGAGTGTCAGACGTCCTCAAACTCTCCTACTCTACTCGAATATCACACAGTTTATACAGTTATTTCTTAAGAAACTGATAATATTCTAGTAAGGTGCAGTTTTGGGAGCCATCTTACATCCCCCCAAAAAAGAATAAACCAAATACATTTTCCTTATAAAACCTGCAACAAATTTCCAATTGGACCCTAGCAGGCAGTTCAGTAAGAGTCTGTTGGCTCTTAGCCTCCATACCATGAATCAATTTCCACAACTTTTAACCAGAGGCTAAGCTACTCTTCAAGTCTACCAATAGAGTTGAACTGTAGCAAGCTTGCTTTTTTTTTCATTTGTTAAAATACAATATGTATTATTTTAGGTGCAGCCTTAAAATTTCAAACTGAGGAGGAAACTCTTAAAACCAATGCATTATCATTTATGCAGCAATGCACTTGTCAGTGAAAACAAAATTGAAGTAAGAAGGCAGAAAAGCCAGAGTTTGCTGTTACAAATTCTTCTGTCATTTTTTATACTATGATGAACTCTCTGCCTCTTCTGATGGGTTAAACCTGTTCGATGTGGCATATGTACAACACATATTAACCCTTATAGTCTTATCTCTTGATTTTTTTTTAAAGAACAGTGTTTACTGAAAATATGCGGGTGGGGAAATTAATTCTTTTTCAGGTTTTGAATGTCTGTGGTTCTTAATAGCGACTGGAGTTGACTCTTTATTTCGTTTGACTAGTGGAAATGACATGCTAATTTCAGCTCCACCTCTGCTGGGTCGTCTCCAGGTCAGCAGATTAGACACATCAGCTAAAGAAAGAAGACAGTGCACTGGAACTGCCTGGAACTGCGGGGCAGAATGACCTGGCTATCAATCAATCTAATGGCAGCATCTGAACAATGACAATCATCTGTCTAAAAGGAGGAGGTGGCACCTTATTAACACACCACTCACCTGCCCTGAGCTACAATGGACTTATAATCATATCTATCATTCACCTCTAAGGTGTTGCTTCCCTATGTTTCTGCAAAAATATACTGCGGTAGTAGGTTCTCTATTCTCCACCATCCACTACCCCCCTCCTCTCTTCCCTTTCCTCATCCCTTACAGTTAACGCAGGCTAAGTTTCTCTTCACATGGAGTACATTGAAAATAATAATAAAAAAAAAAAAGTGGGGGGGGGGGATGGGGAGCGGAGACAGAACAGACAAACATTTCAGGCACGCCATTCTGGGGTAATGAAGCATGGCAGCAAAATATACCTGTGCAACATTTGATAAAGATGAGCTGACACGCCAGTCCAAATAGGTTCTTTTGTGTGTCTGCACATGTCTATCCATCATTGCTTTCAGCTTAGAACAGGAAGGCAGCAATAACAGCAGCAGCTGGCAGGAACCATAAGGGGAAGAGCCGCTCACACAATTAAACTCCATTTACCCCTGGCCTTTATTTCACTCTCCCTCTCCACCACCACCACCTCATTTATTATGCTTTCTTCCTCTATATATGCAGAAAACATGGATCCTTTTCCCTATTTTTTTTCCTGGTATCTGTTTCCTGTTATAGGGGGCCTGAATGGGACAACAGACTAAATCCCAAATTGGCTAGCATGATTGGACTTTAAATGAAAAATCATTCTTAGGAGGGCTCCTTGGCCTTTATTGTAGCTTGATTAATACAAAGCAAAATTCAGCTTTACATTCCTACTTCAGCGCACCAGGCAGAGGAAATTCAGAATCAAGCTTCATTTACCCACATATTTGTTGATTGATCTTCATTACAAATATTACAGAAGATTGGCAACCAGAAGTTGTTTACATTTCAATAATCTATCTGCACACAGTAACCAGAAAGACTATGAAATTTCCGTGCATTTGGATTGCCATGGACAATGCAGCATATGTGAGCCTGGAATATAAACCGTGGCTTTGTATAACTCCTCCTTCAGGACCCGTGAAGGCTGGCACAGCCCTGTTTCTGCTCCAGCACAATTTCATCCACATTATCTGCTTATGGCCATTATACCTGTGAGCTAAGGGCTCTATAACATGCTTATTTTCATCAAGAGGACTGTCAGAGTAATGGAAATAGAAGGTCTCCCTCTGACTTTAACTCTCCCTAGGCTTTTACAATATTCATTTAATTCACAGCTAAAACCAAAGAAAATGCAAGCTTTTATTTATTTCATCTATGAAAAATTAAGACAACTCGATGGATTTTCATTAGAAGAAACCCTCTTAGGGCACCAAGTCAAGATAAGGAAGGACCGCGTATTCAAGGGAATACAGCAGAATTTGTTTTCACAACAGCTACCTAATACATAGAATAAACAAGGCTGTTTAAAAACAGAATTAGCCCTTATTTCTCAGGGGGGTTCTATCCTTTCTGATCAGAAGTTGGAAGTTCTCTAAATTAAAATTAAGTCCAGTCCAGCACCCCTTGCTTAAAACACACATGTAGACTACAGTTCAACAATTCCTGCATTGCCAATTAGAAGCCAATTCATCAAGGCCAAAAATTATGATCTGCAAATTAAAGCACCATGCAGGTCTCTGCTTTATAACTCACATCTTCAAAAGGCAGTTGGCAAAATAATAGTACAGTCTTCAAATCTATTGTGTTAATTGGATCAATTCAAATCATACAAACATAACATATGATAGCAGATAAGGACCATAAGGCCCATCTACTCTGTCCAATATACTTCCTGGTGCATGCCACAGACTCAAGTTGATCTCTTCCTTCTTCTTCTGTGTTTATCCCATTCTTTCCTGAATTCCATTATTCATTTCGCTTCCACCATCCAACATAAAAGGCTGTTCCTTACATCCACTACCCTTTCCATGAAGAAATATTTTCTGATGCCACTCGTAGTCTACCCGCCTTAAAGCTTCATATAATGACCTCTTGTTCAAGAACTTCCTTTCCACTGAAAAAGATTTGCTTCTTGTGAGTTATTTGTACCTTTGAAGTATTTGAATATTTCTATCATATCCCCCATTTCTCTTCTCCTACTGGTTTGTTTTTGTAATCCTTATATCCTTTTGGAGATACAGCTCCCAGAATTGTACACAATATTCATGATAATGTCTCACCAACAACCTGTTCAATGTCATTACCACCATTTTTCTACTGATTATACCGCTGCCTATGCACACTTGCAATTCTCTGGCTCTGGCCCCACCTTATTGCACTGTTTTTCCACCTTGAGATCATCTGATATGACAATTTAAGGTCTTTCCTGCTTGGTAGAAATTAGCATGTCCAAGTTCAGCCACATAAACTAAGACTAGCCCCAGAAAAATGCACTCTGCTTCTAAACAGAAGTTACATTTCCAGCATTAGGAACACATTAATTAAACCTACGCCCCTCTATGCACTGGGAAGTAATAGCTAATGCCTTGATTAATATGGGATTTACATGGAAGAATGCTAAGCCAGGGAAGGGCAAACTATGGTCCATAGGCCAGAAGTCACTCATCACTGTGTTCAATGCGACCTGCCTACCTCTTGCTTGAGCTCTGTTCTGCCCAGCCTGCTGGCACTGCAGCAGCCCTCCTCCAGCTGTAAGATCTCCAGCTCATCTAGCAGCAACATGGCTGCTGCCCCCGCTGGCCAACTGCTGCTGCCTCTAGTGGGACAAGAAGGTTTCAGGTTTGTACAGCCCTCCAATGACTGCTTGGACACTGAAATATAGGTGCCAAGCTGGGCAGAAAGACAGAGCTGGGAAGGGGGGCCACCACCATCACCATTAATTTAGATCTAAATTCTTAGTGGATCACAGGATCTGGTGCAAGGGGGTAATAGTAGTGGACTTGCTTGGCAACAGTTATTACAATGCAATCACATCTGACCTAATCTTTGGAGGGAGATTAATAAATAAACTACTACAGTAGCATTTAGTTTAAAAAAGATAAACTATGATGAAATTAAACTAATGTAACGATTCTACACTCATGTTACCAGTAAGCCCTGGGCAAGTCCATACACTGCCCCTCCATTTGAGGGTGCTAAGATGGTCATTCCCCTGAAGGTTTTTAAGCAGCTCCCTAGAGGGATTCTTTGGGCAGTCTCTTTTGGTTTTTCTAAGATTAAGAGGTAGAAAGGAGTTGTTGTTTTTTTTCTGTTGGCTTTACAGGCCCAATCAGAGGAACCAACCTCACCCAGTCCAGGAATCTTGATCAGGGCTGGGAGGGTATTCCTTCCCAACTACTCCCTGGCTGGTTGGGAGTTCCCTCCTGGTTATTTTTCTGGGTTATGTATTTCCTGATTTGTAGGAGGCCTAGTGGAACCCTCTGCACCTCCTAGACTCGGGGAGTGAGGAACCTTGTTTTGGAGGCTACATAGGTTAGGAAAGACCTGCCCCTCTATGCCCTCAAAGAGGACTAAGGAGATGTTGACCCAGTGCCAAGACCTTCTGATGATAACTTCATTTGTGAAGGGGATAGATAATGTTTGGCTGCCCCTTCCTACCTTACTGGAATACCAAGAGCTGATGTTCCTAGGAGGATCCCTCCATCTGGGATCCAGAAGACAAGTAAAAGAACAAGGACTTTTCTCATAATCTGAGTAAGAACCTTTTTGGTGTCTTTGAGGATGCCCGCTCGGAGTCTTTGCCCCTGAAAGAGAAAGGTAGATTTCAACTCTGCACCAAGACTGGTTTGGCCGATTCTTATTCGGGTATGGAGAAGACACACTGCTAAACTAAAATGTATTTTTTCCACCTAGGGCCTTCACTTTTCCATACCCTGGAGGGTAGAGATATCTTAGGTCTCTGTAAGGAATATTTCTGCACAGATTGAGAGAAGGAACTGTCATCGTCATTTTCTTGTGGTGTTCAGGACCAGATCATTCTTGGTGCATAGAGCCCACAGTGGGATTCATACAAGTGTGTACCCCTCTCCCAGAATATAAAGAACTACAAGCCCTGAAAGAAAACTCCACCCACCCAAAAAAGAGCTCACACCTTGGGGAGAAAAGCGACTGTGGTTCAGCTAGCCAGGTTTCCAGTCCCAAAGAGGTATCAAATATCTTTTGTGGCACCATCAGAGTGCAGCCTGCTCCTGGAGGTGGGGTTACAGTAGCTAGAAGGACACTAAAAGGAGCAATTAAGAGGGTTAAAGGTCTCCCTGAAACATGGAGACTGTTTAAAAACACTGTCTTGTAAGATGGCATAAAATGTATTTAACATGTTTTAAAAGAACAATAAACACCTGCTAATATGGCTTAATGTTGCTGCAAAAGAAGTTATTAAAGAAATTATTAAAGCCAAAACCCAATCCTTTAAAAAATGGAAAGTAGGACTTAATGAAGAAAACAGGAAAGAGCATAAGCACTCTCAAAGTAAATGTAAAACATTAGTCAGGCCAAGAGAGGATCTGAGAAGAGGCTTGTCCTAGAAGAAAACTCTAATCATAAAACCTTTCATGGGTAGGATCTGTGGCTCCGTGGCCATGCTGCACATTGCTATGCAGACAGCACTCAGTCTGATTCCTGGATCAGGCCTTCTGCACTTCAGGTTGGCCGAGGCCGGAGAGGGAGTCATGGTCATTCTTACAAGTAACATCTGGTGGCGATATTTTATTTGCAGTTTGAAACAAATTGAAGAAAATAACATTGTTCTTTCTTTTGAAGTAAATGACTTGACGTAGCAGCACCCACTAACACACTAGTTAGATATGTCTTTTCTGATACCCCTTGGACTCCACTACTCTTCTGGTCTGTGTTGTATCTATCTAGAGCATTTGTTACGTCTAGTAATTTTTACCACTCTCTCCCATGTTTATTTGATTTTTTTGTGAGGTGGTAGTTGTTCTTCCTATCGTTGCAAATATTATGATTTGTTAGGAGCTTGCATATGGTGCTCCAGTTAGCCCAACCTTTTTAGATTTTCTGACTCAGATTTACAATAAATCTTAGAAAAACCTCTTCTTTTTTACAAAAAAAGCCATTTGTTCCACCAATGGTTTACAGATATTTCACAACCAGAAAGACCATCAATTGATTTGCACTGAACTTCATACTGGCACTTTGGTGGATTACTATCAAGTCAAACATACTCTCCGGGGGCTTCAGGTTCTCAAACAACACAATCTTTACAATGAGAGCGATATTTTTGTGTTCCAAACCTCAATGTGCAATCTTGATTTGATAGCATCAATACACGGCTCAAAGCCTTGTGTAAGGAAGAAGGTTTGGGATATACTTGAGCCTGAGACCATGTATGGAACAGTAAAAGGCTCTATGTCAAAGATGGCTTACATTTGTCTGTGTCATAAAAAAGGACCCTAAGTGAAAAATTAAAATTGTAAAAGGAGTACCTAAAGTACAAAAAATAAATATCCTACAAAGAACCTGACTGAAGAGGGGCCCTGCCATGGTGCAGAAGTCAGAAAGCAACATCGATCAGGGCTGCTGAGGAGAGAAAGCCATGATATGGTGAGGCCCCGAACAGCTGCAGGGCTGATACAAGCTGAGAGGTGCAGGCTGCTGTGGAGGCCGACCCTCCCACCCAGACCCTGACTGAGGCAGCAAAGGACCATGGCTGTAAGAAGGAAGCCACACAATGAAAGAGAAGGTGTCGGGCCATCACAGCAGAAGAAGGCTGTGAAGAGACTTGGGTAGCAAGAGGAGAAGAGAGCAGTGCTGGGCTACTGCAGGCACTGGTGATCTCATTGTGGGCCCAATTACATTAGTGCTGAAGAAGTAAAAGAAGCCACCATCATGCCGACAATGAGCACAAAGAGAGAAGGCTGCGAGTCTTATGAGCCATAATGCAGGTGAAGTCCGAGATCATGCCAGCGGTGAGTGGGAGAGAGGGGGCTGCATTATCACCAGATGCCAAATTAGCTGTAGAAGAGGGACCTTCCCAGCAAGCAAAAGGCTTGAGCTGGTGAGGGATGCAACGGATTGTGATCATCGAGGAAGCAGTGCCTATGGGCCCAATTTGTGTATGGGTGCCTTCAAGGCATCCTTATGCGATTCTTAACTATTACTATTATTACTTATCTCTTTTACAGTGCTACTCATCATATGCAGTCACATCTCAGTAGAGCTTACAATTGTAACCACCAGGCCAGGCAGTCCTGGATTGAGACCTAGGAACCACTTCTTGAGCCAGATTTTACTTGCTCAGTTCAAATAAAGATATCAAAACACTCTGAGGGCCAGATATTCATACCTACGCGCGGGTGTAGATTTGTGCATGCAACCCAGCATGCACAAATCTACACCCGATTTTATAACATGCGCGCGGAGCCGTGCACATATTATAAAATCTGGGGTCGGCGCATGCATGGGGGTGCACACTTGTGCACCTTGCATGCGCCGAGCCCTAGGGGAGCCCCAATGGCTTTCCCCGTTCCCTCCGAGGCCGCTCCGAAATCAAAGGGAACTTTCCTTCCGCTGCCTCCCACCATCCCCTCCATTCCCCTATCTAACCCGCTCCCAAGCCCTACCTAAATCCCCCCTACCTTTTTTTTTTTATTTATGCCTGCCTCTGGGCAGGTGTAGGTTGCGCATGCCAGCCAAATGCCGGCGCGTGATCCCTAGGCCCAGCAGCAGTGGAGAGGCCTCTGGCCACACCCATGCCCTGCCCACCCCCCACCCATTTTTTCAAGCCCCGGGACTTACACATGTTCCAGGGCTTGCATGCATTGCCGGGCCTATGCAAAATAAGCTCAGCGCGCGCAGGAGCGGGTTTTCTGGGTCCATGGTAAACAATAGAGATGTACTTCGAGTTAGAATTTCGTGTTGGGCTTCGTTTCAGGCCCTCCCTGCAGGAATTTTGTTTTCGGTTATCCCGAACCATTCCGAATTAGGCAATTTCATTGAAATTGCCTAATTCGGGAAAAACGATTGCACATCCCTAGTAAACAACATTAATGATCTCAGGAAGATAAAAAGCAGTAATAATCATGCTGGAAGCTGGTCTGGTTTTCAACTCAATTTTACTGATAATTGATGGAAATGGATGAAAAGTTCTTACCACTCTTGATCACTGTTCCCTCTAAGTTGTGCATGTGTGCATGTGCCCACCGATCCTGAACTCCACACACATAGCAAAGCAGAGTGCGCACAAGCTATCTCCTCTCTTGCTGCCATTGGCCCATTACACTGCCTACCTGCACAGACCTTTCACGTGACCTGCCTGATCCCTGAGCAAAGAACTGCAGCAATGGAAGATGCAACTGCAGTTACTCACAAACAGCCTATCCCACAGTGACTGAGGACCTGCAGGCTACCATGGAATACATTCTGCGGTGATCAAAGATTGCAAATGAGGCCCGGTAGGACATTGTAGAGCAGATCCCATGGTGGTCGAAGACCATGACTGAAGCTCAGTTGGCTACTACAGAACCCAGCCAGCAGCAGCTGAAAACTATAACTGAAGCCCAGCAGGCCAGCATGGAGCCCTTCCCCTTTTGATTTTATTGTTTGTTGTTCCATTATTCTGTCTTTGATAAGGTCTGTCTGTGTTCTATACTTGTGACCGAGGTCAAAGTGACTAGGTGTTATTTAATGCATATGGTGATTTGAAATATTTTATTGGTATTTGGGAATATTTTATGGATATTCTATTCATTAGTTGTTTTGAAATGTTTATTCTATTTAATAGAATGGCTTTACTATTATGATTGATGTTTTCTATTTCTTGATTTTATTTGATGCTCCATTATTCTATCTTTGGTAAGGATCTATGTGTGTTCTGTATGTGTGACTGAGGTCAGGGTGACTGGGTGTTATTTGATGTATATCCTTTTTTGAACTATTTTATTGGTGTTTAGAAAATTTTTTATGAGTTTTTAATTATTAGATATTCTATTCATTTGTTTTGAAATATTTATTCTTTTAATTAGCATGGTTTAACATTCATTGATTTAATTGTTTGTTTTATAAGGAATGGCAATGTTTCTGTTTTCCATCGTTGCATTGTATACAGAATCTGGCTTATTGCAGTTTCCAGTTTATTTTTTGTCTGTGCATTTCTATTTATACTTTATAGCTTTTTTATTCTGTATATGGTGAAGATCTGTCAATGTTCTGCATATGAGACTGAGGTAAGGTATTCTGATACCACATAGCTTCTGTGTAGGAATCTATAGCAGCCTTAAGGGAACCGTTTATCATTGAAAATTATTCTGCTTTACGACAAAATAGAACACAGATAGTGTCAGATCTGAAAGGATCTTAATTTTTGACAGTCTGTGTACAAAAATCCATCAACCAAACTCTTAAGCTCTGGGATATATACCAATCCACCATTGAAAAGGTATTAACCCAAATGAATCTTTCCCTAAATTCTAATAAAACTGAAATTCTTTACATCTCACTGAAATTAAGGAAGACAAAAGAGCTTGAAATTCAAGAAGCAGCTAAAAATTACCCCATCTCACTAGAAGTACGAGATCTAGGGATCCTCCTAGACTGTGAATTCTCAATGAAATCTTGCGTTAAAAAAATCATAAGTGATGGATATTTTAAATTAAATATTCTCAAAAGATTAAAATCACTCCTATTCCCAAAAGATTTTAGAACCGTGTTACAGGCTCTTGTCTTGTCAAGATTAGACTACTGCTAAAATTCACTATTTTTAGGTCTACCTGCAAATATTATAAGACCATTGCACCTTCTGCAAAACTCAGCAGCTAGACTTTTGACAGGAACTAGAAGATCCGAACATATCACCCCAATTTTAAAAGAACTTTACTGGCTACTGATCAAATACAGGGCCCAACATAAAATCTTGTCCCTAATTCATAAAACCCTCTACAATGAAAAAATTGAATGGTTAACTTCATCACTTCATTTCCACATCCCTTCAAGAATTACTAGATCAACTGGAACAGGATTGTTGCCAATTCCTTCCCCTAAAATTGCACATCTAAATAATATAAGAGAAAGAGCTATCTCTGTTACTGGACCCCAACTATGGAACTCTATTCCACAGGAATTATGATTAGAAACAGACATCAAATTATTAAAAAAGGGCATTAAAACTTGGCTTTTTAAACAAGCCTTCCAAGAGCTGTTAACATAATGAATTCAAACTACTGATTTTATATCAAGGTAATGTATATATTTTGATTTTATTATCTCTACTCTTACTATACTGCCTCTCTAATTGTTTAAATTTTATAATTATTTAGACTACTATTTTTAATTTACTATTTTATTTATTTACATTATGAAACTATGTATTTACTTCCTTTCCTCTTTTGGAAATGCAAATATTTTTAAATTAATATTTGCTAACTACTGTAAACCGATTTGATATGCTTGCATGAAAATTCGGTATATAAAAAGTATTAAATAAATTAATAAATAGGTTCTGCCCTTGGGAGGCATGGTACCTGGTAGGAGCTCAATGGGACAATTGAATTCTCGGAGTGGAGGCAGGATGTCAGCATTTTGTTTGGATAACACATTTTTGAAGTCAGAATATGGAGCAGGCTGTTGCGACCGTCACTGCCCGACGTCTCCACTATGCCCACCTTACCACTTTGTTGACTCCCTCTTTGCCTGTGAGAAGTTTGGCTGCCATGGCGTCCTCATGCCGTCCTCCTCTGGCATCCCCGGACCAGCTAGACGCTGCACACTGCCATGTTCCACGGAGCCTAAGGGCACGCACGCGGTGCGGCCCCAACTGAAGTACCAGCAGTGGCGCGAACCTCAGGGGCGTCCCCCTGAGATGACGTCATCCGCACTGGATATTTAAGGTCTCTGAAATCGCTAACATATGGAGTTAGCAAAGGTTTACCGGACAAGGGATACTCTACCTAAGCTACTCTGCCTCCACAGACTTACCAGGGGTACCCACTCCTCGGGGGCCTCGTTTCTCTTTTGCCTTTCAGGTCACAGTCTGGAACCGGTACTCGCTCCTCGAGGGCCCTCGTTCCCAGACTTGCAACTGAATACCACTTCTGCCAGGAAGTCTTCGCTACCTTCAACATCAGTGAGTTACTCTCTCTCTCTCTCAGAGCGTTCCCTGGAACCAGGTACTCACTTCTCGAGGGCCTACTTCATTCCAGCTCCTGGGCTGCTTCCAAGAGCTATTGTATGAGTGTTACCATCAAGGTTCTGTTCTTGAACTCTACATACACTGCCTACTCACTATTTTCAGTTTCTCTACAGCTCAGTTATCCAGGATTGCTGTTCCATTATCTGAGGAACTACAGCCCAGCTGGGCAATTCAGCTCACTACTGGCACCTCTGGTGGTTCAATATACTGTTTAATAAAAGAACGAGTGTGTGTCTGTCTCCATACTCTGAGCCTGACCGGTGGTCCCTCTCAGGATCTCCCCCGGGGGCATGGTCATCTGCTACCGACCCAAGGATCCACCCACAACTACCTCAAACACTAACAGATTGCTATCTCCATGGATCCGGCACAACTCAATGCCTTGCCCAGTGCATTGTGGAGCAGCAAGAAGCCTTGGAGAAACTTACTTCAGCGTTTCATCAGCTACACACACAGAAGGTTCAAGGCACAGCTTCCAACCATGAAGGTCAGTTACAGGAGGTAACTTTAAATACTGCTGTACCACTGGTGGCTCCAATCCGCTTTTCCGGTGAAATTCAGAAAGCTCGGGGTTTCTTAAACCAGTGCTGCATGGCTGCTCATGAAACACCTGACTCACTGGACGAATTAGTAGCTTTGGCCACTCGGATTTATCACCGGCTCCGGGACAAAGTGAAGGAACTCCGGCCTAAGGTGTTTCCTGGGTTGAAACAGGCTAGTTCTATATTCGCACCCCAGATGGTTCCAGTAATTCTTGCTGCTGATAAAGATGAACCGATGCAACTTGGTCATGGACATTTGACTTCCAAAGAAAGAAGACTTTGGAAGAAGCGCGGCCTTTGCATGTACTGTGGTTAGCCCAGCCATAATGTGTCTACATGCTCCATTCATCCGCGGATGGGCCTAAGTCCTGCAGGAGGATTGTTCTTAGGCCATACCGCATCCTCTCCTCCGCTGTCTCTTCCAGTCTCTTTGACTTATGGACCGGTCACGGTTCAGACTCCTGCCCTGGTGGACTCAGGGGCAGAATGCAATTTCATTCTTAGAAGTCTAGTGGAAGACTTAAGGAGTCCCATCATCAAGCTGAAAGATCCATTATTGTGTCATCATTTGAAGTGGGCTATGGACATTCCCCAAAACTGCCACTTCCACTGAAAATCAGTGACGTCCCAGCAGCTCATTCCACTGCTGCTGATATTCATAACGCATCACTTCTGGAACCACTCATACTCAGTGAATTTTCTTCCAAATCTCAAGATTCCTGTCATCTATGCAGAAAACGACTTAGAATTCAAAGTCGAAGATGTTCTGGATGTTCGTAAAAGAGGTAATACCTTTGAATATCTTCTGAAATGGAAAGGTTTCGGCCCTGAAGAAAACTCTTGGGAGCCTCAGACCAATATTCTGGACAAAGAGATGCTTCGTCAGTTCCACCTCACACATCCTTCAAGACCCAAGCCTGGTACCCGCAGAGGAAATCGCCCTTTGAAGGGGGGTACTGTTGCGACCGTCGCTGCCCAACGTCTCCACTATGCCCACCTTACCGCTTTGGCGACTCCCTCTTTGCCTGTGAGAAGATTGGCTGCTGTGGCATCCTCATGCTGTCCTCCTCCGGCGTCCCCGGACTGGCTAGACGCTGCACACTGCCATAGCCTAAGGGTGCGCGTGTGCCATGGCCCCGACTGAAGTACCAGCAGTGGCGCAAACCTCAGGGGCGTCCCCCTGAGATGACGTCATCCACACCGGATATTTAAGGTCTCTGAAGTCGCTAACGTATGGAGTTAGCAAAGGTTTACTGGACAAGGGATACTCTACCTAAGCTACTCTGCCTCCACAGACTTACCAGGGGTACCCGCTCCTCGGGAGCCTCGGTTCTCTTTTGCCTTTCAGGTCGCAGTCTGGAACCAGTACTCGCTCCTCGAGGGCCCTCGTTCCTGGACTTGCTACTGAATACCACTTTGCCAGGAAGTCTTCGCTACCTTCAACATTAGTGAGTTACTCTCTCTCTCTCTCTCAGAGCGTTCCCTGGAACCAGGTACTCGCTCCTTGAGGGCCTACATCATTCCAGCTCCTGGGCTGCTTCCAAGGACTATTGTGTGAGTGTTACCATCAAGGTTTTGTTCCTGAACTCTGCATACCCTGTCTACTCACTATTTTCAGTTTCTCTACAGCTCAGTTATCCAGGATTGCTGTTCCAGTATCTGAGGGACTACAGCCCAGCCGGGTAATTCAGCTCACTACTGCCACCTCTAGTGGTTCAATATACTGTTTAATAAAAGAACTAGTGTGTGTCTGTCTCCATACTCTGAGCCTGACCAGTGGTCCCTCTTGGGATCTCCCCCGGGGGCGTGGTCATCTGCTACCGGCCCAAGGATCCACCCACAACTACCTCAAACACTAACACAGGCAAGCTGGTAAGGGTTGTAGAGTTCAGAACGGTGACCGCTGAAGACACCTGATGCAGACAGCGGTTCTGATACTGAATTAATTGCAGGGATTGCCAGTCAAAGTGGGGGCCGTATACCTGGAGCCAAATAAGTCCTCGGATTACCGGGTGTGTAGAATGCTTTAAAACGTATAGGGAGATCTCTTTATCATGGAGGGTTCCCATGGAGAGGCAGAAGGCCACGGTGTGATGCGTAATGCATCCATGGAGATGCTCTCCCAGTATTGATGTAATGTGGAGAGATATTTCCAGAGGTTGAAGCGGGATCTGGAGTAGTGTGACGATGTCGTCCAGAATAAAGTTAATATTCGCCCCAGTGTCCACAAAAGCGGTAGTGGCAAAGAAGTGTGATTCCCTAAAGAGGAACACAGGGAGTAATTGGGGCCAGTACCAGTGGCGCCCAAGCTCGGGACTCCTGCCAGGCTTAGGCTCTGCAGTTTCCCAGACATAGGAGCAGGATTGCAGGGGATGTCCGGAACCGCCACAGTATAAACATAGGCCTTGCTTCTTACATCGAAGGCGCTCTTCAGGAGACAAGCACCTGCGATTGATCTGCATCGGCTCCTCTGGTGATGGAGGAGGTGTGGTAAGGCCTTCAAGTGGGGACTTGTAGCATGGACTGGGCATAGGGCAGAAGACCGGGAGACCTTTACCTCCTGGTGTCATTGACGTAGGAGGTGATCAATCTTGCCAACCAGGGAAATCAGGTCATCCAGATGTGGGAATCTCAAGAGCAGCCAGCTCGTCCTTAAGGGCAGGAGCCATCCAGATAGATTGCCCGTAGGCAGTCCTCTTGCGAAACCAGTTCAGTGGCTAGTGTCCTGAATTCTACCGTGAATTCGGTGAGCGAATTTGAGTCTTGACGGAGGTGGAGAAGCTGGTGACCCGCAACTGTCTGTCAACTGGGATCCTCGAGGGTGCGCTTGAAAACGAAAATGAAGTGGGAGAGGTGACAGAGGATGTCATCAGAAGTCTCCCAAAGTGGGGAAGCCCATGCCAGGGCTTTCCCTTCTAGGCGTGAGAGGATGAAGGTGATCTTGGTGGTCTCACTGGGAAACAGTGAAGGCTGTAGTGTGAATTGCATAAAACACTGGTTGAGGAAGCTTCCACAGAGGTGTGGATCCCCATTGAAATGGGGTGGGGCTGGGAGAGCCAATGATGTCTGTGGAGGCGGGGTGTGAGCCTAACTCCCTGAACTGGCCATAACAGAATCCTCTAGTTGAGCCCGAAGTCTCTCCACAGATTAAGTCAATGCTTCCAAAGTTTGTTGTTGTTCTCGGACATGAGCAGCTAGGCCAGGGATGGCCTGCAAGGCGGGAGTCTCCGTCGAGTCCATGGCCTTGGCAACCTGTTGTACTGGAAGTGGTTGGCTTGGTGCAGAATTGGTATGGCCCTCCATTTTGAGAGCGGATAATACCAGGGACTTACAGCAGGTTCGTGGGAGTGCAGCTGGAGAGAGTCACCTCCTGCCAGAGGGGAAACGGCCAGAGGGACTACCCCGAACCTGGGGAACAACTGTGACCACCACCCTGAATGGAGCGAGTTGAGCCACACCCCCTGTGACGTCATCTAACTGCATTTTGAGAGTGGATAAAACCAGGGACTTACAGCAGGTTCGTGGGAGTGCAGCTGGAGAGAGTCACCTCCTGCCAGAGGGGAAACAGCCAGAGGGACTGCCCCGAACCTGGGGAACAACTGTGACCACCACCCTGAATGGAGCGAGTTGAGCCACACCCCCTGTGACGTCATCTAACTGCATTTTGAGAGCGGATAAAACCAGGGACTTGCAGCCCGCAGCCATGTCTCAAATAACATCGTAAATTACTCCTTTGAAGATTCATGGGCAGGAAAAGGAAAATCAAAGTATTTTCTTCAGTTCCAACCCCAGTGGCAGTTAGGGGGTCCTATGGACATGCATATTATTCATGGGATGAATTTGGGTGCTTTAAATCCTGATCCGGAAGTATCTTTTTCCTCAGGTTCTATTCAGAGTCCCGGCCACCATTCATCACCTCAAAGTATAGACTCTAGAACTGATAAAGATTTGAATCTTTTAAGTGATTCTCTGATTGTCTTAATTCCTCAAAATAAGGATGCCAAACTACACTCCTCGATCATCTTGGGTAAGTCCTTTATTTTAATATTGCCTTTTATCAACTATTTTCCAAATCATCTATTTTTCCCTCTTGTGAGATTGTTTGTTTTTCCAGAGTCACTACCTGCTGCTGCAATGCGACCTCAATAAGGGAGATTCTCCCCTTCTGCTTTCTCAGTTCTCAGCCCCAATTCTGTCAGAGAATTCTTAAGATCTGAAACTTGATCAGATGTAGAGCTGAGTTTTCCCATTAATGCTGATACGACTACTTCAGTCAGCTCCATGATTAGATCTGAGTTTAAAGCAGGCCCCTGGATACTCGTGGTTGCAGCAGCCATTTTGTACTCTATTGCTTTCAGTTTTTCCTTTTCTTTTCTCACTCTCCAGAGACTTATTCATGTATCAAGCTATAGACATATATATATATAGCCCACCATGATATGGTGGGCTATATATATCAAGACAGCTTACTGTAAATAAGAACATTTTTACTCACAAATGTGTATATATTCCCTGACAACCATTGTATATACAAATTTATACCTCCTACAAATGTTGATATCAATCATATCTAGAAGAATCTCCCTGCCCCTCTTCTGACTAACCACTATCATGTATCCCACTTAGTTAATTATTACTTGTATAACTTCCATATTATTCGTATGTTATTGTTTTTGTTATTATTGTTATTTCTACTATTCCTATTATAATCATGTGACAAATGTAAAGCCTGTTGCTAAGTTCTGTTCTCTGTAAACCGATGAGATGTTCCCAACGTTCGTCGGTATATAAAAGATATTAAATAAATAAATAAATAAAATAAATAAATATGGCAGTCGAAATTGCCATCAGATGGCACTAGATTTAGTCGATTCTGGGGGGATGGCACTCAGAGAACCAGGATCAGCATCTGTCCAGGATCACCACATCATGGTGATCCTAGACAGCCAATTTAAAAGCAGCGGGCCATGCTCTGGGGGTGGGCATATGTGAAAATTTCATTTTGGCTTGCCCGCCCCCTTCATATTTAGCTTGCCTCCCCAAATACGTCTGTCTGTAGATGCCATTGAAGGATAACCCACATAAGTTCTCCAAAAAGTAAAGGAAAGACATTTCTCATTCTTTCTCCAGAAGACTGGAGAGTAGAACACCTTACTATCTTTCACTTGCTCTTCTCAGTCAACAACTCTCAGTCTCTAGTGCCTTGTAGATACATCTTTATACATTTTTGACAGAGAGACCCATTTTGGGGATAGACCAGGAAAATAAATTTAAAAAAATACTCTAAACCCCTGGTACCTCCCACTGCTGGAGTTTTCCTCACTTTAATCTATTCTGAAAGCTTAAACAACTTTTAATATTAAAGTAAAATAATAACAAATTAATTCCTCAGCTGCTGAAGAAACTTTGATGACTCCTACAAAATTAGACCTATTATCCAGTACTCCTCCCCTTGCTATTTTCCAGTCAGACCTACAACAGTAACATCAGAAGGCTTCTAAACACCACCAAGGGATGGATCAAAATTTACAAATAATCCTAATGAGCTCATATTGGTGGCACATTGATTCCATTATAGTGGCAACTCATTTGACTCAAACAATCCTCTTCCAGACAGCAGATCAGTCATCTCCCACTGGCTCCCAACCTGAAAAACAGCAGCACTTCTCAGAATATTCCCTCCAGCTGGTCCTAGTAGCTCTGTCATTAATGTAACACCTCACAGCATTAGTAATATGGCCTTATCAACTGGCAAGAAACTGCTTGGCCTATATTATCATCAGTATGACAATCTCCAGGCCTGCAGATTCCGTGTGGTTTAGGAATAGATCACATATTTCTTCATCTGATTTTGCAGAGTTTGTGGTATTCAAAGAGCTGGTAGTTTCGCCTTCACTCTTCCTCCACATAGCACAGTAACAGAGAAAACAATCAGGAAGAAAGATCCTGGGGGTTAAAAACAGTGCACATTGAAAAAGTAGGAAAAATCAAAGTGAAACACTAACAACTCCAAACAATGCAACTCTGATGAGATGTCATATCGAAGCATATTTTCGGGAACTATAGCACAGATGTCTACCTTTGTGAGACAACAGCTCCCCACCAACCTTTTTATTTCAAATCCCTCACCAAAACAAAGTTTCTTATATGCCCTCATTCTGTATCTGACTTTCATTTATGCCTCCTCCGGCAAAGCACTGTGCAGATGTCAAGCCCTGGGAAACCAAAATGACTGCTCTCATCTCCATGTAATTTCTCTTTAAAATTTCATTTTTCGGTTACACAGAATGCCAAAATGAGACCTTAATGAAGGTATTTTTCATTTTATGATTTGTGGCTTATGAACCATTTCCTTTAAAGGCAACAGAAGGAAACTACCAGGCTAGAGAAGGAAATAAAATGTCAGAGGGTACAGGAAAAGGTTTGGGCCTACAGTTTTCGGTTCTGTTATCTGGTCTTATTTTAGGCCGCCCTATTTTTTTTATCCGAATATATTTTAATTCTTTTATGCTTACACCTTTTTGGAATAAAAAGTGAATTCTATGTATTATTAGCATACCTCTTATTTTTAATAGAGGGTGTGAAGATGCAGAAGGATGAAGGAAGGGCGGGTAGGAATGTTGAGACAGAGGGAGGGAGGAGAGAGAGAGAAGGGAGAAAGGGCAAGGAATTATAAATGGCAGGAAATGAGGGGAAAGCCAGATGGAAGGACTGGAGATGGCAGGTGCAGCAGAAGGAAGGAATTGAAGGGAAACAAACAGGAAGGAGAAATGACAGGAAAGAAAAGTAAGGGGGAGAGAGTGCTAAAGACGCTAAAAACAAATAGTTTGACAGACGGCAATATAAATATATCTCCAATGGAAGAGAAAAAGAAGAAATAAAGAGGGGGGAAAGCCATAAGAAGAAAGAAAATAGACTAAAAAAAAAAAGTTAAAGGACTGAAACAGAATGCAGAGAATGAGGCATAGCTAAACAAGAAATCTACCAGGGAAACTTTATTTTTCTAAATGAACACATTTTAAGAATGTTAAAAAAATGTGTTAACATGAATCACATTAAACACTAAAGCTAATACTGCTCGGGCAAAAAAATGAATTCATTCTAAATGAGAAGCGCATTATACTGTGTGCAAACTTCTGCACGTGGGTCAGAGGAACGTGAACGCACAGGCAAGCAGCCCCTCACGCTAGGGAAAAAATTTAAAGGAGAACCTTGCTTCCCATACATAGCTTATCAACAGAAGGACAACAGGGACAAGGTCAAAAGAAAATATTCCTCAGAATAGCCTTTAAGCAAGCAGAAGAATTAAGGTTGATTTATGAATGCATTATCACAATTTATTTGAAAATTTGTAATGTCTTTGCTGCCTGGCCAGAAAAAAAAAAGGTGAGGATAATTTGAAGGAATGTTTCTATTCCACTTTATTGTAAAATTATCCCATGTTACCTGCTCTAATCCCCTGAAAACAAATTAAATCCTCACTAAGCTGACTTTAAATCAATAGTTTCATTTAAGAATAGTGTGACTTAATAAAAATAAAAAACTAACTGCTCCAGCCAGTTTAAGAGGGGAATAAATCATTGCCCAAGGAAAAAAAAAAAGCATATTTGACTTGTATATGGGCCAGAGTTTTGTTGAGTGGAAAAACCTGCTGTCTAAATGAACTGTAGGGTACATCGCCCTAGGTATACTATAAAATTCATCAAGCTCATTCAGCTACCACCATTGCTGTGTATGCACAAGAAAATAGCATAGCCAAAAATAATAGAAAACACTGTCAACACACAGAATCCTCTGTTGTGAGACATTATCGGCTGAATTTTAAAATGGCCACGCGCATAAAAACCGGGGTTTATATGCGAGGCCGGGCCTTGTGCATGCTGCGCACATTTTCAAAGGGGCCTGGCCACGCACGTAAACTCCAGAAGTGCTGGACCCAGAGAAAGGGGCGGTCTGCGGGGGGGGGGCACGGAGGGGCAGGGCTGGAGGCAGCTGGTACAGCAGCCATTTGCTTCTGTGCCGGAGAAGCGCGCGCCAGCTGACTGCCAGCGCGCACAAGTTGCTACTGTTCCTGAAGAGGAGCAAGAGATAAAATAAAAAATTTGGGGTTAGGTAGGATAGAAATAGAAGGCAGGGAGGAGAGGGGGAGAGGGAGGAAGGTCATTTAGGTGGGTTGAAAAGTTCCTTAATTGGAGCGGACTGGAAGGGAACTGGGAGAGGCCTGATCTCGTCGCTGCACGGAGATTGCATAATTTCTCTTCCCCTTGCTCGCTGTTATAAAATCGGTGTGTCCATGTGTACATGCCGGGAAGCACACGCACATTATAAAATCTATGGAAAGCATCTAGTCAGTCACTAAACAAACTATATCCTTGAGTTCCAAGAATATATCAGCTCATACTACAAAACCCCCAAACTCACCACCTGAAGACAGGATCTTTTGAGGTTCAGGAATAAATTCTCATCAGAAACAAAACTGCATATATGAAGAGTGACCAACATCACCCACTTCCCCACAAGCACACCAACACACACAGATACAGCATAGAAAGGGTGGGGATTAACGGGTTCAAATCAACTGTGTGAAAATTGCCCTCACTCAATGTGACTAAAAGTCCACATATCATGGGGTTCCCAGGACTGGCATGTTTAGACTGAGAAAGGAAACCATGCTTAGATTGCAATTTCAGATCCACATATGTTATTTTCCATGAAAAGGAGCCACCTGCAAGTAAAGCAGGTGCAAATATCTGTAGATACATGCGAAATAAGTCACTGCTTATTACTGGCTTTAGTAGCAAGGGGGTCTATTTAATGTTTGGGTACTTGCCAGGTAGTTGTATCCTAGATTGGCAACTGTTGGAAAGAGGCTACTGAGCTTGATGGATGTTCGGTCTTACCCAGAATGGCAACGTCTTATGGGCTTATACTTTCCCTCTGAAAACTGGTGCAAAGTCCATGGGTAAAAAAAAAATATAGATTATCTCCGTGTGGATGCTTTGAAAACCAAAAAAATAATAATAATAATTCACCTACTTGAGAGGAAGGGCATCCTCTGCCCTTGCCTGGCACAGTTGGAGGACTTGGCACAGCAGGGGAGGGTGGTAGAAGCCGCTGGAGAAGTCAGGGGCTGTTACAGCTGGTGGGCAGTCTAGAGCTGCTTGGAGTGTTTTTTATTGGGCCCAGATTTGGCTAGGGTTTGCAGGCCGATTTAGGACTGTTTCATGCTGCAAGTCAGGCTGCAGCACAGCGGCAGGCATACTTTCACTTCCTCCCGTGGCACTACAAGGTAGGAAGAGAGGCCAGTGCCGGTCTGCAGCGTAGCCATGAGAGAGTGTTTACTGTCTCTTGCAGCAATATAGTGCAGGGTCAGAGACAGGCAGCACAGGGGTGCACTTCTTGGTTGTATGAGCTGTAGCAGAAGGGCAGAGTGAGTAGGAAGTACCACGGTCACTGCTGCTCCGCCTTTGCTGCAGTGGTGGCATGGGAGAACTTTCGTTGCCATGTTTTTGCTCAGGATAACTGCTGTGGGCATCCAGGGACCTTGGGGAAGATGTCGGCACTGAAATTGAGAGGAGGCCTTGTTTAAATTTCATCTGAAACCCCACCTTTTTTCAGATGCTTTTAAGTCTTAAGCTTGAATGTCTGCCTTCAGCCTTATTATCTAATTGTAATCACTGTCTTGCCATATGAAACTCCCAAGACTCTTGACCTGTAGGTTTGTCTTGATTAGCTTGTAAGCTCTATCAAGCAGGGACTACCTCTTATGTGTTGTCTGTATAGTGCTGTATATATTGAATAGCACTATAGAAATGTTAAGTAGTAGTAATAGTAGGCAGAGTCAGGCAAGGATGTCAGGCTGATGTCATTTCTGGGCTGTGAAGCCAGCATAAGTAAAAATAAAAACAAGTCAAAACTATTAAAAATTAAACTAAGAAAGCTGAGGCATAGATTTTATCTTTCAACTTTTATAGATTCTGCTAAGTGTATAGAGAGAGAATTTAAAAGTGAGAGGGACTGTTATATGCTGAATGAATATAACTTCATTTACAAACCCTGAACTATAAATTATACCACCTTTTCAGTAATTTCATTTAAATGAGAGGCCAAGAAAAT
The DNA here is from genome assembly GCF_901001135.1 of Rhinatrema bivittatum. Classification (NCBI taxonomy): domain Eukaryota; kingdom Metazoa; phylum Chordata; class Amphibia; order Gymnophiona; family Rhinatrematidae; genus Rhinatrema; species Rhinatrema bivittatum. Next base: position 539,268,822 of record NC_042616.1, on the reverse strand, counting down.
AAAAGTAATCCTCAGTCATACAGAGCAGAGGTCAAGATACTCCCAAAGATCATTTTTCCAATAGCAGAGCCACATTATCATTATAAGTCAGATTTCTGTGAAGAAATTGTTGAAGATAAGATTCAAGAGGGATCTACCAAAACCAGCAAGCAATTAAATTGTGCCAGGAGATCTGCCAGTAGTTGGCTCTATTGGCCTAGAAAACAAGGGAAAAGCTTCCCATCAATTAGGTGGCAAAGACAGATGACTTGACGCTGAGCTCAATATAAGCTGATCCAGGAGAGACAGAATCATTATTTTTTGTAAAAAGAGCTAGAAAAATATCAATGTTCACACTGTAGGACACTGAGAGAGAATGTGAATTAAGCACCAAAGCTAACTATTCCTTCAATTTTCAAGAATAGGGGCTAATAATTATCTGTTTATTTGATATTAACTAGGGAACAGTTCAACTAACATACGGGGCACACACTAGAGAACATTGTAAACTAATGGAAAATTTTGGGGGGAAGTGTAGAGTTTTCCTCCATTTTATTTATCTAAAGAGTAAGTGTAGTAGGTCCTGAAGATGGCTGAATAAAGAAGAAAGAAAGGAAGTGAGGAGACATGGCATTAAACCAACGTACGTACCCTAGCTTCAGAAGATAACACATCCTAGTAATAGGCATATAAACGGGGAATACAGCTAAGTGCAAACACCAACAAACATAAAACAAAATTAATGTATTCCGACAGAGAAAAGGGAACTCTGAACACAGAAAAACACATAAACAGGCCAATACTGTAAAGTGTGCTCAACTGAGTGCACTGTTTAACTCGGGTTGGACGCACATTTTGGACATGCGTCCACAACCCTTTATACAATAAAGGGTTGTGGACGCATGTCCAAAATGTGCGTCCAACCCGATGCACTAAACCCTTTATTTTATACAATAAAGGGTTTAGTGCATCCATAACATGCTTCCAAACCCCCCTGAGGCTAATAGCATTCATAAAATGCAAATACATGTTGATAAGGCTATTAGTCATTTACCCCAGACACTGTAAAAAGAAATGTGTTCCCGATCCGCAAATTTTACACTCAGAAATTAACACCTGCCCTCTCCTGGGCCAAGAAGGCATTAGGAGCATGCAATTGTCCCTAGCACCTCCTTTTAGCACAACCCCACATTTACATGCTGTATCGCATGCCCAGGAGAGGGGGCTATGTGCGTGTTGAAAGAGCGGTTGCCAAAAATGGACGCACTTTTTTAGCGCGTATGTACTATATCAACCTGAAAGAAAATTAAAGGCCTATAATACAAGAAGCATCATACTTATCCATAGTAGCATTCTATAGAAATCTGAAACACCTATAAAAGAAAAGTGATACACAAAGGATCAAATTGTTCATGATACATTAAGTCAGCTTAAGATCTTAACTACTTTGCTGGAGTAAAAATACAAAATACTTATCTGATAAAATCAAAAACTTTGGGTCAAAAAATGGTTCTAAAAATTGGATTTTTCATTAGTTTAATTACAAGCAATATTTAATATGTTTGCTCTAAACAATATTTACTTGTTCTTAGCAAACATGTTAATACTAGTAAAATTTAAAATTTTAATTAAAAAATAATTAATCAATTTTCATTCCATCTGATTTCTTCATTTTATCCCTGCTTTCCCTCCTTACCTCTGGGACACTAAACTGAGTGGGTCTTCTGCATAGTTACTCTAAACCCAGTAGAAAAGAGGACTTCTGGGTATGACTTCTGGAAGAAACATCATGAGTCCCTATTTCTTCCATATACTATTGTCTAGGATACCACCCCCAGAGGGATTCCCTTCACAGGGTGGTATACATAGGAATATTCCTCTACTTCTAGAGTGGCCATCTGATTTGGGGTTATATGTAACATATGAGCTATTTTTGTATTTAAAGTTCCTATTTCAATGTTTTCTACAGTGAGAAACTCTCAGAACAATTTAAAAAAAGAGTTGAAGAAACCAGGACAGATTCTCCTTTTTGCTCTGACCTAGAATCAGATGGTTATTCAAATATTTCACCCTTGCTAAAATAAAGATCCTATTGATGAAAGGGTGATAAGCTTGGTCCAATATAGTTTAGTTTAGCTTATTTGTTTGATTAATCACTATTACTTACCCTGGTAAAACAAAGTGATATCTAATATAATACAGTGATATAAAATAATTAAAATAATAATGTAAAATCATATAAAAGCAATTAAAACATGGGGCAAAATTATAAATACAAACTAGAACAATCTTAATACAAAATGAAAAGTACAAGAAAACTGGACTGCAAATAGGTACATCTTGAGGGAACAGTAGCTATACTGCAACATAAGTCACTTTCTAATTCCAAAAAATAGCGCATCAATTTGATGAATATACCTGCCAAAAAGGATGTTTTTTTAAAAGCTTTCCTGAATTTTTGATAGTCCCATTAAAAACATAGGGCAAAAGAGACAGAGTTCCATAAACTTGGAACAAGGTAAGAAAAGCTCAATTCTCTGGTGTTTTCTAATCTGATTTCTCACAGTATTGGAAGAATCAATAATTTATGCTAGGAGGAACAGAGAGATCGGACAGGAGAGTGTGGTTTTATAAGATTGACTAAATATTATGGAATACATGTCTGAAGGCTTTAAAAGTTAAGCAGAAAAGTTTGAAAATGATTCATGCTGATACTGGTAGCCAATGTAGCTCTTGAAAAAGAGGTGTTACATGACCATATCTTTTTTTCTTTTTCCAAAAATGAGTTTGGCTACCATATTTTGCACGACTTACATTCTTCTGATTTGGGTTAATGGAAGACTTTGGAAAAGAGAGTTATAGTAGCCTAATCTGCTATGTATGAGCGAGTGAGTAAGAGTTTTCAAATCTTTTTGATCCAAGATGGGTCTTAGCCTGTGAACAAGCCTAAGAAAATAATACAGTGTCTGAAGTAAGTGAGAAATATGAGCAGAAAACTTTAAGAAAGAATCAAATATACTCCTGAGGTGGTAATAATTTCTTTCAATTGTATTGGTGTTCCGTCAATCTCAGAAATAAGGTCTCTGATGATTCTGGATTAACTTTGAGTTTGAAAAGTTTTAGCTATCTAGCAAATTCAGTAAGACAATTGTTTAACAGAGCAAGAGATAATGTGGGTATAGGGTGAAAACTAGCAACTACCTAGCTATCATTGGCATAGAAATATGAATTGAAACTGAGATTCTGAATGTATGGTAGCTAAAGCAGCAAGGTAAAGGATGAATAGAATTAGAGATAGAACAGAGCCTTGGTTTAGTCGACTTGAATGAGATTGCAAATTTTTCCAGGGTACTTGGTATGTCCTTTTGGACAGAAAAGATCTGAACCAGTATAGTGCTTGATCACATATTCCAAGCCCTGAATCTGATCTGCTTGATCAAGGAGTCCAATATCAAATATAGCATATTATTGCCAAATTATGGAACTTTATCAAGCTTTCAATCCGTTCACTAAAATTAAGTATGCAAAAATAAGGGCTCATAAATGTGATCATCTTATAGCATTTAAACTGAAATACTGGGGGTCTATTATCTAAATGGTGATGTTATTGCATCCAAATGTTAGTAATAAAAAAAAGAAAGGTGGTGCTCAAAAATCCCACATTACAATGTACCACAAAACAAATGCATGGGATATAAATCTCACTTTCTTTATAGAATGAGATTTGTATCCCATTTGTTTCTTTTGATGCTAACACACAAAGAAACCCAACAGTGAGATGTTTCTCTCTATCACTATATAAACCTTGTCGAACCTTAGAATGCCAGCCTCAGAATCTCACGCTCTTATTTCTTTGGTGCTTTTTTTTTCATTATTTACCCATAAATTGAGTGTTCAACAGTGTCCAGAATCAAATAGTGCCCCAAATCAAAAGGGTCTTACCTAAAAAAAATTTGGGGGGCCAGATTCATTAAGGCTTTTCTCCCATTTTGTGTCTATGGGAAAAACCCTTAGTGAATCAGGTAATTAGCTTGTTCCAAAACCCTGACACGATGCCATATTTTTAATCTCTTCTGCATCAAGGGGCTGTGCAATGAGTCTTTTCACTTGTCCGCTGGCAATGTGGACTGGGTTTAATGCCTGGACCTTGCCCCAGTCAGGAGCAAGGTCAGGTCGGCACCGTTTTGAAAATAGCGTCAATTGAGCTGGGTGATAGAGGGTACCCCGGCCCCATCGTAAGACCTTCAACTAATTTTTAAGGTTTGAGGGTTGTGAAAGGGGGGTCATGAGGTGGGGGTCTTCCTGAACACCAATGAGGGTTTTTGATACCAACATGGGGAGGAAAAGGGGGAGGGAGAGGGCAGAGGCGGGATGGGGTATCTCCACTGAATCCCAATGATTTTAAGTTGTACCTTTGGGGGGAAGGGGGTGCTGAGGGGGGGGCACTAAACTCCAATGAGGTAATTTCTCTATTGGGGGTGGGGGGTTCACCCTGAACCCCAATGACTTTTATGTTAATCTTTGAGTGGCTGGAGATAGGGGGCCATTGCCACGTGTGACATTTAAACGTTTTTTTTAAACTTTGAGGAGTAGGAAATGCTTCGATTGATTGCCCCAGGTTCAGCTGGGGTCAGCCCTGACCCCCGCTCCACCTTTGTATTTGCTGCAGCTGCAGCACATTTTTGTTTTTGGCACTGGTCCTTTAAGGAGATGGTGGTCTCTTGGGGTTGGGATCGCCATCACTCCTAAAGGGCTGCTAGCCACTTTCTTGTGCCCCATGGTGTTTGGCCACAAGGCAAAAGAACGTGCCAGAAAGCCACCATTTGTTTTTCAGGGGAGGGGTTCCACAATTGCGGTGGCATCCCCCCACAAACGTGGGACCCCTCCCATGAAAAAAACATTGTGGTTTAATGCATCCAGGTAACAGGTAAGATTATCTGAGAAACTTTATCGGAGCTCAGTCAATGGGATCTAGCTGTTGCGGCTCCGGGTCGGCCCCGGCCGCTCCTCCTACCTCCGCGGACTTCCGGGGCTTCTCGGGCTTCCTCGGGTCTCCGGGGGCTCCCACCACGGCTCTCTCCGCGCCTCCACGCAGCGCTCGGGCCTGCCCCTGCTCCCACCACGCGGCTCCTGCATCGCCGGAGCAGCCGGCGTCTCGCCGCGGCTAGCTCCGCCCCCTAGGGGCACGCGCGCGTCTCGGCCCGATTCTTAAAGGGCCAGGCGCGGGAAATCTGCCTGCATCCTCCCGGTGACGTCAGACGCTGCAGGGCTACTTAAGCCCTGCAGTCCCTCTCCTCAGGGCCTTGCAACGAGGTTCCCAGGGTTGTTCCTGTCTTCAGTTGCTGCGTTCTGCTTGGTGTTCTTCCTTGGCTCCTGACTCGGATCGGCTGACGTCTCTACTTGGCTTCTGACCCCGGACTGGCATTGGTATCTTCTGGCTTCTGACCTCGGACCGGCTTACGTTGACCTCCTGGCTTCTGACCTCGGACCGGCTTTCGTTGACCCTCTGGCTTCTGACCTCGGACTAGCTGACGGCGATCCACTGGTTCCTGACTCTGGTACGGCGAGCAACAACCCTTCGGCTTTCGACCTTGGACTACCGCTGACCAGGCCCCTGCGGGCCCTCCTAAGTCCCAGCGGCCGGGTTCCTACGGGCTCCTCCTGGGGGGACTCCGGCTTCCAGGGTGAATCTCCTAAGTCCCAGCGGCTGAACTCCTACGAGCTCCTCTCGGGGGAGGATCGGCTTCCAGGGCGAAGGTTTCCTCTTCACCGAGCCAGCGCTACCATCACCTCCATCCTCGCCGGGGCCCTTGGTCGCATAGGGCCTCCAGAGTCCCGTCTACGACCTGCCATCAACCTGTCCCTGCCGCCTCCCGGTCGGGGTCGCTGCTTCTACCACCTACAGCAGCTCTTCCTACGGCTCCGATCGGCCCAAGGGTCCACAAATCCTACACTAGCCAGATGTTGCCACTGAACATACCTGGATAACTTTACCTGGTTATATTTAGGAAAGTGATTTCTCAGATCAGATTTACCCAGCTAAATTTATCTGGATAGTGCTGAATGTCTGCACTAGCCAGATGCATTTTGATGTCCTGCCTCTTTTTAATCTAGCTAAATTTTACTCAGGTAAAACGTTAGCCAGGTAGAATTCCACTGGTTGACACTCAGAGCAAGAAATTCAAATTGCGAGGTTTGTCCAGCTAATTTCAAAGTAAACCAGACAAGCCCTTTCACATATCAGCCTCAGCACGTGTACTTCTGTGGTGCACCCGCCAGCAGAGCATTACAGCAGTCTAAGAGGGAACTAATTACGGAGGATAACTTTCAATACTATTCGCAATAGAGCATTCATGCACATAAGTGGACTGCAGATATTTAGCCTAGTATTTTGTAAATTATGCTGTAGGAGATACACAGTTTTATAAAAAGTTGCATAGTTTTGCTTTGAAAGCACGCACATATGGGTAAATTTTAAAACGTCGGCGCGCACCAATACCAGGAGATAACAGCTTGGCAGGGCCACGTGCTCACCAGGGGACTTTTCAAAGGCCCGCAGCCATGCGCATATCTCCCGGTATGCGCAGAAGAGACAGAAAAGTAAAAAGGGGGTGGGGGGTGGAAGGTCTGGGCAGGGCATGGATGGGTCGTGGGCAGTCCGGGACAGCGCCATTAGGTGCTATCTTGCTAAAGTGCGCGCCGGCAGCCAGCCGGCCCGCGCAACTAACTACTGCTCAGGCAGTATAAAAACAACTAAAAAAAGATAGTTAAAGGGGTTTTAGGGATTGGAGAGGATAGGGGAAAAGGCAGGCAGGTTAGATAGGGGTTTTAGGAAGTTAACTGGGGAAAGGCTCTATCGCATCACCGCGCTGATATAAAATCAGGCATGCCTGTGCATGCGAGTAGCAGATTTTAAAATGTGCGCGTCTGCGCGCATGTTATAAAAGCGGTGCATTCATGTGCGCACGCCGGGAAATGCACGCACATGGATGCCCGCGCGGTTGTTTTAAAATTGATCTTGAATGTCTCATTATGCGCAAAGATTACCAATGTTAGAAAAGTGTGAACTTTACCTATTTTAAAAATATACACTCAAATATTTGAAATGTGAAAGAAAATGTAATATGAATATTTAAAACCCCGAGTTATACAAAGAGGCAAGTATATTTTAAAATATGCACGTACTTGAAGTCACCAGTTTGCCAATACCTCTGCAGTTCTCCCGGTCTGTCTCCGGTTCACCAAGATCCTTCTAGTACTTCACACTGAACATCCCCTAGTTCACCTAGACATCCCAGTCAAAAATAGCAGATAACAGATGAGCCTGATATCAATGAGTTAGTTCATTAGCAGGTGTGATCAAAACATTCCCAGGTTGGGCCATCTATGGTCAATCCATCAGATTCTTAAATATGGGAATTTTTAAAGGTGCTGTTGACAGTTGCTGTCTTATTTGTAAAGTGAGTGGCAAATGACTCTGCGATGTTCATCCCTGAGAGTGTGGGTGGCAGAGAAGAGGGGGCTGAGCTGGGGTTAATTACCTTCTTTACCATGACATATAATTCTCTGGGATTGTTTAATGTAGCTGACAGTTTCATGTAAATATAAGATTTCTTTGCAGAGTTGATGACCTTTTGATATGAATCAAGTTTATAATTATATAAGGTTTTATTTGTGTGGATAGGGTCTTCTCACCATTTCGTCTCGTATTTCCTTAGCTTACATTTTTGGGTTTGGAGCATGGTATTATGCCAATAGTGTTATGATTCCTCCTGCAGCTGGAGCCACAGGAGGCCTCTTACCTCTACCTGTGCGACTGGAGCCATGTTCCTGCCTCTGCTTCATGAACGGAGGCCGCCATCGTGCCGGTGCGGCAGGAGCCGTGCCGGGGTTCCCCTCGCGGCAGGAGGCCGCCGCCAACTTCTCTTCACTGCGGCAGGGAGCCGCAGACTTCAGCTGGCTCTTCCATGGCAAAGAGCCGCTCCTCAGCCTTCCTCTTCACGCCTCCCAAGTCTGGCCTGGTCGAGGCCTGCTCCGGCTCCTCCTTTCTCAGCGGCAGCATGGCCACTGTCCAGGGACCTGCACCACTTCCTCCTTCCTGCTCCCTTAGGCGCAGGGCGGTGCCTCTCTCCCTCTCTTACGGGCCGATTCAGTAAAATGCGCGGGAGAGCTGGCGCTCCTAGGCGAGCGCCCCTCTCCTGATGCGCACCCAGGCCACTCTCCTGGACACGCGATTCTCTATGCAAATGAGGGCCGCAGTAAAAAGGAGGCGCTAGGGACACTAGCACGTCCCTAGCGCCTCCTTATTGGCAGAAGTGGTGGCTGTCAACGGGTTTGACAGCCGACACTTAATTTTACTGGTGTCGGTTGTCGAACCTGCTGACAGCCATGGGTTTGGAAAATGGACGCCAGTAAAATTGAGGGTCCGTCTTCCAACCCACGGGCCGCGGGCAGATTTTTTTTTTTTAAGATTTTTGTATTTTTTTTTATTTTTGGGGCCTCCAACTTAATATCGCTATGATATTAAGTTGGAGGGTGTACAGAAAAGCAGTTCTTTTCTGCTTTTCTGTACACTTGCCAGGTGCCGGCCGAAATAAACTCCTGCGTTTGGGCAGGCGATAATTTCTGAGTAAAATGTGCGGCTTGGCTGCACATTTTACTTTCTGTATCACACGGGACTAACTAATAGGCTCATCAACATGCATTTGCATGTTGAGGGTGCTATTAGTTTTGGGGGGGTTGGACGTGCATTTTCCACATGCTATTACCCCTTACTATATAAGGGGTAATAACAGTGCGTGGAAAACGCACATCCAAACGGGAGCTAACAGTGCACTCGGCCTGAGCGCATCATACTGAATCGGACTGTTAAAGGGCCAGCGAGGGAGTGGTTCCTGGACTCCACCTGATGACCTCACTGTGGAAGTCGTCCTCTTCAGCCCTATTTAAGGGCCCTGCCTTCACTTCAAGTTTTCCTTTGCAAGGAGTCAGTCCTTCCCTTGGACTCCTCGAATCCAGCTCCTCATTGGCACTCCATTTTTTGTGGGATCCCATGTTTTTGTCCTGGTCTCTCGTCTCATCTGATGTCTCCAAGTCCTGATGTCCTGATGTCTCCAAGTCCTCATGTTCTGATGTCTTCAAGTCCTGATGTTCCTGGTCTTCCAGTCCTGATGTCTTCAAGTCCTGATTTCCCAAGTCTCTGAGGCTCCGCTTGTTCAGTCCCTGCGTGGTCCACGACCAGCCCGGCTGGGTTGTGTAGGGCATATAGTGGTCTGAGTGGTCTGCGACCATCCTGGCTGGGGTGTGTAGGGTGCTCAGTGGAACAAATTCATCTGCCGTGGCTGAGGATTCTCCTTGTCTTCCATCTGATCATCTTCATGTTCCGGGTTCCGTAGATTACCTCCTTGTGGTCCGTCTTCAGTCCAACTTCAGGATACCTTCAGATGCGTCTTCCACGCTGGGTCAGGATGACCCAGCGTGGAAGACCCATCGAATGACCTGTCAGGTGTGTCGATCACGTCAGGTTCCCGAGGCTCAGTCCAGGATGGGGCTGCCAGGAGTTATGGCCGGTTACCTTCATCAGTCTGTTCTGATGTCTTCCATCTCTGATCTCCAGATGTCCGTCTTCCTTGTCCTCCAGTACTCACCGCCATCTTGAACTCTAATGTATTTGAGTCGATGTCAGCTTGCGCTTGCTTCACCTCCAACATGGTCCGCGACCTGCCTTAACTGGCTGTGTAGGGCGTGTGGCATGGCAGCACTCCTTCTGAATCCTTCCTTATTCCTGAGTCCACTTCTGAGTCCACGTCTGAGTCCATGCCTGAGTCTTCATCTGAATCCACATTTGAGTCCACGTCTGAATCCATGTCTGAGTCTTCATCTGATGTCTTCGCCCTTCAGCCACTGTCCGTCCTGTTACATTTGCTGCTCCCGTGCAGCAGGTCCGAAAGGGCTATCGAGTGGCTGGAGGGCTACTACAGAGACCAACATTACATTGTTGGGTCTCTTAATGCGACAGGTTCGGCAGGGGCCTGGTCTCCACTCCATCCCAGACAAGGACCTGTCTCACCGCAAGGACACACATTCCTCGTCCAGGACTGGGGAGCGCCCCCTAGCGCTCCTTTCCATCGCAGTGCAACAAATAGAGATCATTCAGAGCAGTCAAAGATAGGAGGAAGAAATTCTGGAATAGCAGGAATACTAAAAACTAATTTATTTTGAAATTAGACTAGATATAGATGAACCTCCTGCAAGGATGTCAAATTTTACTTTCTAAAGGACAGAAGAAAAAATAGGGAGAGATAGAACAGAAATCACAAAACATCTTGCTATATATAATTTGCTATATTTTTCTGTTGTTCACTTGGTGTGTCATGCTCCAAAAACCATATTTGCAGTTATTTTTAGGGACATTTACTAATTGATTTCATTTCCTGAGGATCTACTCAATTATTTATTTATTTATTTAAAACCATCTACTCTCGATACCTCGCCAAAAATTGTCATTAATAAGCTTAATTGAACATGAAGCTGAACAAAAATTATTTTGTGAGACACTTAATAGCTGCAATTTTCTATGCATTCTACTAAAAACATGTATACATACACAAAACGACCTTCTGGACACTGCCCAGGGTCCTTGAAGGCAGAAATATGTGCAGGCATACTTTTGCTTGCTGTGAAAGGTACATGCACTATCATTCCCTTACTGAAAAGATGAGTGTTCTTGGGGAGGTCAAGGGAATAACTCAAAGTTTTCCCCATAATTTTTTATTGATCCTTTCACCAATAAACTCAAAAGTACAAGAAGGTTCCATTTTCATTAGAAAAAGAAACTTTAAAGCACTAGGGTTATAAGATAAAGTTAGAAAGAAAGAAGAAAGAGAATATTTCTTTAGGGGTGGCTGGGATCAGAGCAGAAGCAACCAAACAGTGACAGAATTCAAGCATACTTGGCACAGATACAGAGAGAAGTGGTACAGTAAAAGCAAGGGAGGGAGATAAAGGTCAAACTTGGTCTTTAATGCCATAGCAGGCAGGATCAACTGGGCAGAATAGGTGGATTAAGAAGGCTTTTTCTATTAACTACTATATGGCTACATTAACTTGGTTCATGCTAAACCTTAACTAGCAATTGACTGGGTGCATAACTTTGCAGTATAATACAGGTATATTCTAGTATTCTGAACTACATTTACTTTGTGCTTTATAATTCCATAATAAAATTATTTTCAAACTAATGGCAAGCCCTATGTTGTTGCTAAATCTGTAGGCCGTGATGTATTTAAACAGTTTAAGTCTAACATTCCACTGCGCTCCATGTTACACCTGTATTATTTATTGTTATTTATTTGATTTAATTAAGTGCTATTCCATTCAGCACCATCACAGTATTTTACATAAATGTTACCCTATCTCTTCCAAATCACTATTTGTGGCATCCTTTATTACCTGCCTACTTGGCTGCATGATAAGGAAAATTTGTTCTGGCTAATATTACAGGTGATATGCTAGTTATAGCGTACCGTAGCTATAAAGTACTATAATATACTGTAAAACTTAGCTTTCTATCCATGCAAGTGACATAGATCTTCATGAATAAGTAACATCCAGTGGTTAATGAGCTGTCAACAACTCAAAATCACAGTTAAGTAGAAAAGCACCTATATAACCTAGCAGAGGCATTGCTCCTTTCTCTGATTGCTGGTCCTCACTACACACATGAGGCTTTTTCTTTGCATACTGTACACTTTGCACCATCCTATACTTATGTAAGAAATGCTTCCAGCCCTAAAAGATCTGAAACTTCTATGTCCCTGATCCATTGCCTACACTTTCTGCCCCAAAATATTTTCAGACTGCCCACATTGGGGGAAAGTCCCCCAATGTGGGCACCAGGTTACAAAGAGAAAATGCTTGCAGACTTCCACGCTTTTTTTTTTTATATTCTGCTTTTTGGCACTTCAGAGCAGATTACATTCAGGTACTGCAGTATTTCCCTATCCCCAGAGGGTTTACAATCTAAGGGGGTTATTTTCTAAGGACTTATTGCGTGCGTTAGGGCACGCAAAAAGGGCCTTTTCACGGCAGTAACATTAAAATTAGGAGGAGTCTACATGGAATGATGAATCCTGGAGGGTAAAGCGACTTGCCCAAGGTCACAAGGAGGCATAGCAGGACTTGAATGCTGGTCTCCTGGCTCATAGCCCACTGCTCTAACCACTAGGCTACTCCTCCACTCCATTTGCTACAGGTACAAATTACCCATGGGTTTTTGCACCTGACTTTTTCTGTGGGTACTTAATTCACGGAAAATAACACATGGAGAATTGAAAATGCATTCTATGCATTCCTTCCCTGCCCTAACACCCATTGGACACCCTCCCCCCCCCCCCCCCTGCCCGCTTCAGGAATACGATTAAAGTACATGTTTTGAGAAACATTGTATGTACCTGTAGCCATATTGAAGGTGAAGCATAATTCAGGCAGTCAATTTACATGTGTAAATCATTTTTTATCTGCATTGTTCGCTTTGAAATTTGTCCTTTCAGTGCCCTAGGTTGCTCTGATTCTCCCCACTCCCTCCATTACCTTCTTCAATGAAGGTAGGATAATTCATTCTTCTGTCACTATTTTACTTGAGAAAAAGTAAACAACTCTAAATACCGTACCTCAGCCACCCTCTGAGAGAGTGTTGTGTCCTTTGCCACGCTTACCCCCTTTCGGGTAATGCCCAGCCTGGAATATTGTACATACAAGACAGCCTCTTCTGTGAAGGGAGCAGGCAGAGGTCTCGGTCAGAGAAGGCACAGAGGAGCTTGCTAGAAGTAGGGGTCACTGAGGTTCACATAACAAGTTAGTTATCATAGAGGGCAGGTGCAGTGACCTGAGGTTCTGTGACAGAAAGGCTAGCTAGCATTCAAGTTGCTGGAAAACACACCCTTGTTTCCCATAACTGATATCTGAACAGTTTCATGAATAAGGGGAGGAGAGTAGCTGTATTGGGTGGAAATGAGGCTGTAAGCCATAGTTGCCATAAACGGGCATTGCAGAGAACAGTGTAAACTAGGAGGCCAGTCTACCTTAAAAGATTCCTTAAGCTAATCTGTCAGCCTACCTTAAGAGCTGCTAGGACTCACTGACACATTGGAAGGGGGTTCCCCCTCCCCAGTTAAAACTTCCCAGCAGGAAACAAGAAGAAAAAAAGGAGAGGTGGTGACTGAGCCAAGCTACCCATCAGACAAAAATGGCTACAACTATCGGACCCTGCATCAGTCTGCAAGTATTTAAGGGGACTTGGTTAGTGCCTGGACCAGACTGAGCAGAACAGCACATAGCCTGCCCAGCTAAAAGTCTTACAGAAAGAAAGACTTCTAGGGAACTGCTTGCTCTTTTGGAGCTCATATTCTGAACATCCTAACTCCCAATCGAACTTTCATCCAAAAACCTCAAAATAACTTGTCTCCAACCAGAACCAAACCCTCCTCCTCCCTCATAATGATTCTTTCTGGACCAGAAATGTTTAACCTCTGTTTAATATGCACCTTGTTATACTTTTTCACAATTGTTAAGAGAGTTACAATTTAAATTTTGTAAGCCGTTATGATGGCTTCACTGAATGACGGTATATAAAACTCAACAAATAAATAAATAAATACATACATCTGATGTAGTGTGGTGGTTGAAAAATAAAGCCTTGACTAAATATATGTCTGTATTCCCATCAATTATTTAAAACAGCTGACTCATCCCAAATGGCATTTCTGACCCTGGCTGGCCCTCAATAAATCAGCAGAACTGTCAAGTTACCCAGTTCCAGGAGGGAGATTTCAGGCCAGTCCTGGATTTCTGACAATCCCATCCTGATGCATTAAAGGACCTGCAGTACTGATTTCAGTGGGTAGAATCAATGACTACAAATATACCATACTGCTTTGGGATGTAAGTTCAAACTCAGAACTGGTAAAAAAAAAAAAAAGTCTCCCTCCCGCAACTGAGTAATTTGGCAACTCTGGAACTCGTGCATGGAGGTATCATACGCAACCACAACAGGAGACCCCCAGCGCACACAAGGACATGTAAGTTTTTACGTGCATATCTCTTGGTCAGGCCCCAACACGCCCATGCCAATGATCCAACGCTTTTCAGAAATGTTTTACTTGCGCGCACAGTGGGAGATTCGCATGTACTCGGTGGCCTTTTAATATCTACTCGGCGCATGCCTGCCCAACTTGTGTGTGTATCTTCTGGTTTTGGCATGCACAAGGCTTTTAAAATTTGCCTAGAAGTATAGAGTAGGTACAGTTATCTTGATGGTAATTTATGAAACCGTATAAATACTGTTCCAACATTTGAATCATTCAGTTTGACCATCTTTCTGTGGGTGATATGTGGGAGAGATACACGAGCAGATGCCCAATAATCACCATCTCCTTTCCAAAAACAAGATGTGAACTAAGTCTGTCAGTCAGAGTTCAGTCTGGTACTCCATGCAGGGGGGACAGGGGATGTTTCATTTGGGGTCCAGGAGGAGGTGGGAGGGGGGATTGTGAATCAGGGGTGGGGGGCTGCTGCCACAGCCACCGCTGCCACGTGCTTACTATACACTTTGGGGCGGATTTTAAAAGGCCTGCGCCCACCGGCGCGCGTAAAGCCCCGGGACGCTCATAAGTCCCGGGGCTTTCGAAAAGGGGAGGGAGGGGGTGTGTCCGGGGGCGTTCCCGAAACAACGCGGTGTTTTGGGGGCGTGCCGTGGAGTTTCGGGAGCGGGCCCGGGGGCGTGGCGCCGGCCCGGGGTGTGGTCGGGGCCTCCGGACCAGCCCCCGGGACCGGAGGATGGAGCGGGGCTGCCGGCTGACGTGCGCAAAGGTGGGGGGAGGGTTAGATAGGGCCGGGGGGTGGGTTAGGTAGGGGAAGGGAGGGTAAGGTGGGGGGAGGGCGAAGAAAAGTTCCCTCCGAGGCCGCTCCAAAATCGGAGCGGCCTTGGAACAGGCAGGCCGCGCTGGGCTCGGCGCATGCAGGTTGCACAAATGTGCACCCCCTTGCGCGTGCCGACCCCGGATTTTATAAGATACGCGCAGCTATGTGCGTATCTTATAAAATCCAGCGTACTTTTGTTCGCGCCTGGTGCGCGAACAAAAGTACGCGATCGCGTAGTTTTTAAAGATCTACCCCTTTATTTGTATTTGGGGGGTCGGTACTGCCTTGACTGGTGGCCCTAGGTTGAAATGGGGATCAGAAATGACCCTCGTTCAACCTCTCCATTTGGTCACATTTTTTTTCCTGCCATTTTAAATGTGTGGCAGGAGCCTCGGGACACGCATTAGGGTCCCGAGCCTCCTGCCACACATCTAACGCAGACCAGGGAGGTGTAGTTATTTTATCGGGCTGACAACTTTCTCAGTCGCCTCAGTTACCTTCTACCTAGATGTTGTTTGGTTTCCCCCTGTTCCATTGTAAACCGGTACGATAAGACCTGGTCTTGAGTATCGGTATAGTAAAAGAAGAAGTTAAATAAAATATTAGCATTGATTTGCTTAGTAATGACCTTCTTTGTGTGCATTTGTATTATTCATGAATGCAAATCACATGTAAATAAGGTCTTTGTAATAGGGGAGGATATCTGGGTAGAGACATGAAAAATATTGTTGGGAGATATTTCATGTTTTACCACTGAATCACCAAAAATGAATCATAATAGCCAAAGAAGAGTACAGGCCCCAAACGCTGTCACAGCAAAAGAAAGAATTTACTCAGGTGAACTTTAAAACAGCACTGTCTCAGTGAAAAATGAAGGCCTTGCCCTGATACACTGAAGGATACCTTATCAAGATATGTCTGCTTGTATGTTCCTGTATCAATAGCAGCAAAGCAGACAGACAACAACTTAAGTTCATAAGCAGGAGTCATGGATAGGACAAGCAGCCAGAGGTCACAAAGACCCCCCACCCTTGGAAGAGAGAGGGGAGGCAGTCGGAGACAGAGAAAAATGCTGACACTGGCAGACAGCTTGGCATACAGATGTGGCAGTTCTTCCCCTAAAGAAATTGGGAGGGGTAAGAAGACCTGCAATGTGGCAGGTCCCTCCTCAGAAGTAATGGGGAGGGGGGAAAGATCCTCCACTCACCACATGACTGTACATGAGCTTATGCATATTTAACAGATGGAAAGTATAAGATGGGGCAAGGAAAAAAAGGAGCACAATCTCTAAAAGCAAGGGATCCCCTGGGAAGTAAACCCTGAGAGGAGCAAAGACTAGGTGTGGCCAAGAGACCGGGGCAGGAGACAAGAGAAAGGAGACCCCTGCTCAGGTGCAGAGAGTGACACAGTCTGAAACAGTAGGGGTGTGCATTCATTTTCGACGTATTGGCAATCCGCAACATATATGTCTCAATTCGTTGTATTCGTGGGGTCAGGAAACGTATGGCGAACCTCCATGAATACAACATATCTAACGAATAAACCCCCCACCCTCCTGACCCCCCAAGACTTACCAAAAGCCCCTGGTGATCCAGCGGGGGTCCTGGAGCGATCTCCAGCACTCGGGCTGTCGGCTGCCGGTATTCAAAATGGCACCGATAGCCTTTGCCCTCACTATGTCTCAGGGGCTACTGGTGCCATTGGTTGGCCCCTGTCAAATGGTAGGAGCACAAGATGGCACCGGCCGTCCAATGGCCAGCGCCATTTTTAAAAATGGCGCCAGCCGTCCATTACTCCTACCATGTGACGGGGGCCGGCCAATGTCATGGATACCCTGTCACATGGTAAGGGCAAAGGCCATCGGTGCCATTTTTATCAGTGGCAGCCGATGACCCGAGAGTGGGAGATTGCTCCCGGGACCCCCAGGGGACCACCAGGTACTTTTAAAAAGTTTGGGGGGGTCGGGAGGGTGAGGGAAGCTAAGGGATCTGTTTTAAAGGGTCGGGGTGGGTTTAGCAGTTGTTTTTGTGTGCCATTTTTCCCGCCCTCCCCCAAAACGATAAGAGAACTCCACGAACAATTTCTTGGGGGTTTCCTATCGGTTTCGGGTAGCCCTGATTTCTGATGACTTTGAAAATATTGTACGATATTTTCAATCTTCAGAAAAACGATTCACATCCCTAAATGGTATTGCAATATGTTGAAGACAAATCTGTGATGTAGTCTAACCTAACTGCTATCCAGGCTTAGGCAAGAGCCTCAGCTGTTGGAACAGCTCCTTGGATTTTGCTCATGGGACCTTGGTGCATGCATACATGTTGCAAGAGTTAAGATAATTATGTACATTGATTCTCTGTTTTCTGCTCCTTTGTTAGTGGAAGAGCCAAGGACTCTGATTATCAGGAGGCAGAGGAGTAAGGAGAAGTTTCAGGTGCAGTGGCTTCAGCACACAGACCTTGTATCATGAGCAAGAACACCAGCTGGGACCTGACAAGTAGCTGTGATGTGTCTGTGGAGTAAGAGTGATGCTCTTGCATAGTTGCTGAGGATAGACGATGAAAAAGAAGAGAGAGAATGAGAGATTATTTCTACTATTTTGTCATGTGCTTTTCTTCTGTTTTCCTAAGTTCCTGATAGTTCCCATCTAAGGGATGATCCTAAGATCCTTCTTTGAGGCAGCCTTCATTTCCTACTGTTCCTGCTCTTCCTATAGTTGGTTGCAATGTATGATGCTGTTGTACGCTATCAGAGCATCCTAGCATTAGATTTCCAAATGCTGATTCTTCACTGTAAGAGAGAGATCTCCTTTTCCCTCTGAGGAGGCAGAGTTTCACCTTTATGAGCTTTTGATGGTTACAGAACCTCAATGCTTGTACTTTCCAAGAGACAGAAGTTCATGTTCTGATGTTAACTCAAAGATTTTCTATGTATGTTCCAGTTCTTCATGTTCTTCCATTGTTTTCTATGGAGTCAGGGCATGAAAGTGTTTGAGAAGATACTTAAATAAGGCAGTATTATGACCATACCTGGGAACACTCCATGGAAGCCACTGATATCACCCACAAGTATGAAGAGCTCGCACTTATC
The DNA here is from genome assembly GCF_901001135.1 of Rhinatrema bivittatum. Classification (NCBI taxonomy): domain Eukaryota; kingdom Metazoa; phylum Chordata; class Amphibia; order Gymnophiona; family Rhinatrematidae; genus Rhinatrema; species Rhinatrema bivittatum. The sequence goes on along the minus strand of NC_042616.1, from coordinate 539,250,837 downwards.
ACACCCAGATGAGAGCAATTATGACATCAGCCAGAGAATAAAGAGCGAAAGCTTAGTCAGAGCAAAGTGGTTTTTCGTTCCACTACTGCAATAATTTACTGTAGAGGAGTGAGAGAAGATGGCGCAGTCCACCAACCCCAGATGTCCAGTTTTTTCAGAACTTGGACTGTGTTGAAAGGTCAGTAGACTATCAGTAAAGATGGGTGATTTTAGTGTGAACTAAGTACATAAATCTAAAAATACTTGCTCACAATTCAGTAATGATCATATCTGGAAACTTCTGAGTTGTGGTCATCCTGAGATTGCTGCTGATGAGTAGGAAGGATGCATATGCTGCTGACACAGAAGGGGAGTGTGAGGTTGAAAAGGATATATCAGTGCAGAAAAAAAAATGCATTGCTCCCTTCACTGATCCCTCCGCTCCTGTTTTTCCCCACAGGCTGCCTTACATTATTGTACTGACTGACTCCATTTTGTGTATATAGAAACACCCGTAAGATAGAAAATGCTCTTCCTGCAGCACCCATAAGAAACTCATTGGTAATACATTATATGGCATACATTTGAAAGACATTCATGTGGAAAAGAAATGCTAAAACAGTACAGAATAAAACCATAGGCAATGGGATTAAACATGAACCTATATCCTGTAAAAGACATCTCTTCTTGTCAAGCACCTGGATGACGGTTTTCTATTCTTCTCTGGATAAATGATGATGGGACATCAGCCTACATCCTGGATTGATTATCCGGGTGATAATACTCCTGGTTCTTCCTTCCTTGTCTAGGCTAGAGATCCAGGTTCCTGCCAAACACCAAAACAGAACACACCACTCATTACACTAGGCCTGTGAAACTATGATACCTTAAAATTGTGACTGTATACTAGATTTTATAAAGGAATAATACAATTAGGGGCAGATCTTAAAACAAACGCGCGGGCATAGATTTGTTCGCACAACCCAGCACGCACAAATCTACGCCCGATTTTATAATGTGCGCGCGCTGCCACGCGCATGTTATAAAATCCAGGGTCGGCGCGCGCAAGGGGTGCACACATGTGCACCTTGCGCGAGCCGAGCCCGAAGGGAGCCCCGATGGCTTTCCCCGTTACCTTCAAGGCCGCTCCGATTTCGGAGCGGCCTTGAAGAGAACGTTTTTTCTGGCCCCCCCCCCCCCCCCCGGCTTTCCCTCCCTTCCCTTATCTAACCCACTCCCCATCCCTAACTAAATCCCCCCCTACCTTTGTCAAAAAAGTTACGCATCCCTGAGGCAGGCGTAACTTGCGCGCATTGGCTGGCTGCCGGCGCGCCATTCCCCAGCCCGGGGGCTGCTTTGGAGGCCTCAGCCATGCCCCCGGAATGCCCCTGGGCCGGCACCACACCCACGGCCCCGCCCCTGGAATGCCCCCGAATGTCGCGTCGCCCAGACACGCCCCCCAAGCAAAGCCCCGGGACTTACGCGCGTCCCAGGCCTTTGCGCGAGCCAGCAGCCTATGCAACATAGGCGCACCGGCGCGCAAGTCCCCTGCACATGTAAATCCAGCTGGATTTACGCACGCAGGGCTTTTAAAATTTACCCCATAATGTAAGATGGCACCTACTGTCTAATAAAACTGGTCACCTGAACTAGAATGATAAATATATATTGGAAAGACAAAAAATGCAAATTAAACAAAAATCAATTGAATAATAATTTTTGCAGTTTATGCTTTTTCATTAAATATACTTTTAAATATATTATACAGTTTTTATATTTTTTTTCTAGAATTCTAATGTAACCCTCCTCTGAAATATTTTATTTCCAAGAGAGGTGAAGTCACCATAGAAAAACATAGTTTAGAGGAGGTGCAGGGGAGTTATGATACAGATCTTCAGATACCTGAAAGGTTTTAATAATGCACGATCAACCACAAACCTTTTCCATTGGAAAGAAATAAGTAGAACGAGGAGTCACGTAATGAAACTCCAGGGAGGACGACTCAGAACCAACATCAGGAAATATTTCTTCACAGAGAGGGTTGTGGATACCTGGAATGCCTTTCCTGAAGAGGGGGTAAAAACAAAAATGGTGAAAGATTTCAAAGGGACATGGGATAAACAAGGTGATCCCTAAAGGCTAGAGCAGTGGTTCTCAACCTTTTTTCTGTCGGGACACACCTGACAGATGGTTCTCACATGCGTGACACACTGACCCATGATCGTCACGGGGCTGGATGTAAAAGTACAGTTTGCATCCACGGGAACCCCCCTGACCCACAATAATGGATGTAAAGCAGAATTATGAAATTCCCCATACAACTCACCCTACAAAAAAGATATTCTGGTTCTGGTGTCATCTCAGTAACAGCAACTCAAACTCCTTCTACTTCCAGGCTCAATAGCCCTACTTATGAAAAGACAGCAGTTTACCACCAATGCATGTCCTCTTGAGTAAACACAACAAATAAGACTGATAAAACTCTTACATGCTAGTAAAATATCTCATCTCGGTAACAGACACAGAACCGACCTAACATACTCCCAGGATCTGTAGTAATGCACATAAACTAATCCGCACACAGTTACACCTGTATTATGAAATACACTCAAACAAGAGCAACCCTATCTATGAAAAGGCAACACTATAAATATTAAATCAGGCCCTAAAAACCAATACACCTCTTATTAGGAAAACAGAACTAGCAAGCAGCTATAGATCCCCACACAGAAATAATTGTAAAACTATACTAATAAGCAGAATAAATGTTTCTAAACAGCTATGAACAGAATAACATCCAACAATTAAAAACTCATAAAAACTATTAAAAATTCTCCAAACACCAATAAAATATTTCAAAAAAAGCAGACACATCACATAATATTAAATAATTAAAATGGCAGCCAATCAAGAAAAATAAACTTAAGCCACCTTTACTTACCCCCCTCCAGCAGCTCTCCTACTCCTCTTCCATGCAGGCCGTAGCACACAGCAGAAGCAGCAGTAGTGGCTAAGCTCTATACTCATGGTCCTCTTCATTAGAGCCCATGTCTCTCACACACACACCATACCAGTCATGCCCCCATGACCAGTTTCTGTCTCTCACACACCAATCATCTCCCAAACAGTCTTTGACACACACACCTGTCACCTTCCTGAACAGTTTCTCTCATGCCATACACACACACAGGCTTCCCACTCCCGTGTTCTACTTACATATACGGGCTTATCACTCTCATAATCACTTTCTCTGTCTCACACACACTCACCAGTCTCTCACTCCCATGCTTGTTCTCTCCACATGCACAGGCTTCTCATTCCCATAATCACTTTCTTTCTCTCACACACACACACACACACACACACAAACACACACCAGTCACCTGATCTCTCTCATGCATACACACACACACAGGCTTCCCACCTCCATGTTCTTTCAGATATACAGGCTTCTCACTCCCATGCTGTGTCTCACACACACCCAGATTTCTCACTCCCATGCTCACTCTTCACATGCACAGGCTTCTCATTCCCATAATCACTTTCTCTCTGTTACACACACACACACCAGTCTCTCTCTCATTTCCATGCTTGCTCTCCACTGCCCAGGCTTCTCATTCCCTGAATCACATTCTTTCTCTCATATTCATACACACCAGTCTCTTTCTGTCATACACACCAGTCTCTCGCTCTCATGCATGCACACACACACAGGCTTCCCACTCCATGCTCTCTCTCTCTCACATAATCAGGCTTCTCACTCCCATGCTTTCTTTCACACACATCCCCCTCCCCACCCACACCAGGCTTCTTGTGCCCATGCTTTCTCACATACCCAGATTTCTCACTTCAATGCTTTTTCTCTCTCTCTCTCACACACACACACACACACACACAAACACACACATCAGTCACCTCCCTGACTAATGTCTCACACTCTCACATACACATCAGTCATCTCCTTGAGCAGTCACTTTCATTGTCTCTCACATATACACATACATCAGCTCTCTGACCAGTTTCTCTCACTCACACACATGCTCTCAATCACACGCAGGCTGGCTGCTTCTTTCACTCACTTCCTCTTCCCCGCCCCTCCCCGAGCACAAATGGTAGCTGCAGCAGCCTCCTCCACCAGCCCCCGCAAGCCAAGAAAGTAGAATCCCATTGGCCGTGGGAGGCTCATGCTGCTGTCTCCTTTCCCGATTACCGTCTGCTTCAATTGCTCGGGGGCCGATGCTGCAGTCGCCGCTGCTCCTTTATCACGCGGCACGGCTCTTTCTCCTTCCCGCGCACCGCGTATCACTTCCTGTTCAGGGTCACGGGAGGGGGGAGCAGGCACGGGAAGAAGAAAAGGCCAGCCGCGGTGCCACAGGTTTTTTTTTTAGCACCGCTGCCGTTCCCACTGGGCTTGAACGTGTTGATAGCCCGGCGGCAATGGCAGCGGGAGAGACCGGGAGCGCGCGACACACCAGCCGGTGCTTGGCGACACACTAGTGTGTCGCGACACACCGGTTGAGAACCACTGGGCTAGAGGATGGAACTGAAGAAATGAGTGCATGGGGGTAACTTGCTGAGTGGTGATTACTACCCTTAAACAATAAACCTTCATGCTGTTAATGCAACTCAGTCATTGCACTCTGCTTCAATGGCAGGGGAAAAGGGGAAAAGAGGAAAAGGGGAATTAGATTCAGACAGCAAACAACAAGGACATTGAATTTTGTGGTCTGAAAAAACAATTAAGCATAGGGGTAACTTGCTAATGCAGCTGTTACTACCTTTAACCAAACAGCCTGCAACTCTTGATGCAACTCCAACATTGCTCTCTGCTTCAATGGCAGGAGGTAAGGGAGAATCAAACTCAAAGAGCAACCAAGAAGAGCCCTGACTTTGACGTTCTGAGAAACTGAAAAGTATGGGGGTTACTTGTATAGCGCGGCAGAGACTACCATAAGCTTGCCTGGCAGACTGGATGGACCGTTGGTGCTTTTCTGCTGTCATTTTTATATTTCTATGTTTCCATGTAAGTTATAGCTGTGGGTTTGCAACCTGGAAGGTTCAAGATAACCACCCCGATCCCAATATACTATGCCTTCTACCCTTCTTGAGAGGCCCCATATCAGTCAGATCCCTTTCATCTTCCTAGCAACCCAAAACACAGTAATCACACCAAGTAACAGTTTAAGAAGTTTACTGGTAAACAGTGAAGAAATTGAGAGTAATCAAATAGAAAAAAGCATGAAAAAGGGACAATAGCAAAAACACTGACATAGATTAGGGAAACACTGTGTCACCACATTTAAGTAATTTCATTGTGCATTAAACTTACCAACATTTAGCAATTCACGGGACAATAATTTAATTCAACCATAGCAACCAGACTGTAATATTGCAACCTGGGATACTCCAACTTTAGGCTGTAGTCCCTGTGTATACACAATTGAAAAAAACAAACAATAGTGGGGCACTTCCATGTCAATCTGTACGTGAAACGAGCTACCAAAAGCTGAGTGCAGTGCATTGAGGAGTGGTTTTATTCCTATCAAATGCAGTCTTCCCCCTTCCACTCTTTTCTCCTGCTTAAAAATCCTTCCAAGCCAGTCAAAGCTGCATCTAAACTTCCAGACATTCATTGTGAAGAGGGGCAGCAGTAACCAATGGGTTTAATTCATGAAAAGTACTTTCAGCTTTTACAGGAGAAAATCAAATCTTCCTGCTGACTCTAAATTCTATCACAAACAGTCCTATGCAGGCAGATTTCAGGGTCCTGCCTTCTTCAGCCAAATCAGTGCTGCTGCAGTCTCTAAAGCTTCACACTTCTTTTCTCAGGATCCTCACAATTACAGATGTTCTGCTCTTTTAGTTTCTCTAAAATGTAATGCCCCCTTGACCACTTACCTCGTAGGGTATTCCTGGGTCTGGGACTGACCTAGCAGGAGCAGGCTCCGTTGGTCCTCATATTCTTGGCACCTGGTGCCTCTACATAGGGAAGAAGGTGTTAGTGGGTGGGATTTCCCTCCCTTTACCCCAGGAAACCAAATGGGACTGTAAACAAGGCTGGCAGTATGTACAAATATATACAGGTTTATTAGACTACATAAGTATATATATTTCTTCATGACTATGTACTTTGCTAATAGGATGTCAAACAGCACACTAATCTACTTGTGGTTAGTAGTCTCAGGCCATGCAACTATATACATTTCTTCAAAATAGCAAGAACATTTAATATTTGACAATTTGTGGTTGTTGTCCCCCATACTATTCCACAATATAGATTAGACAGGACCTCTTGAGTTCCTGCTTAATCAAGTGTTATTATTATCCTACCCATTTTTTCCCAAGTCCCAGCTATGTAAAAAGATGTAACTGGGCTGGTGGGCAGTGTTGGCCTGGAGGGTCCATTGTGTCTGAATCGCTGCCATCTCCTTGGTGCTGCTCCCACTCCACTGAAAGGTCCATGCCAATGCTAAGGTCCACGCCTTCCTGGGGACCTGACTCCTCCTCCTGGCATGTCATTGGGGTCCACGCTCTCCTAGTGGACCTGACTCTGCCTCTGGAAAACTGCTGGAGTCCATACCCTCCTGGAGGACCACTTGATCTACCACTGGGTTCCACAACTTGGAAGACTGCTCGATCTGCCATTGGGGTCCACACCCTCCTGGGGACCACTTGATCTGCTGCTGGGATCCATACCCTCCTGGGAGACTTCTCAATCTGCCACTGGGGTCCACACCTTCTTGGGGGACCACTCAATCTGCCACTGGGGTCCACACCTTCTTGGGGGACCACTCAATTTGCTGCTGGGGTACACACCTTCTTGGGGACTACTTGACCTGCTGCCGGGGTCTGCTTACTCAAGGGGGACCCAGAGTCACCTCCCAATATGCCACTGTGGTCCCCTTGCTCCTAGGGGACTGCTCCACCTCCAGATCTGCTGCTGTCCTTCAGTATCTCTCCCTTGGTAGGACGGCATTTTCTGGCTTGGGTATACAGCTCACTGAGGCCCTCTGCAGTCTCAGCTTTCACTGATTTTAGCTTTGCTAAGCTTATGGCCAGTCATTCCCTGTTACCCAGCCTGGATGGGTTACCTTCTCTCAGCCAAATGGCCAAGACCCAGGCAGGGCCATGGAAAGAGAATGTTGCATACCCTTTCATCCTGCCTAGCTTTTTTTGTTGTCTGCGAACTGGGTACCCAAGGGTCTGACTCCCCTTGTTAGTCAGGGTGAGAATTAGAGATGTGCATTCGTTTTTGCCGAATTGGAAAATTTCAACAAAATTGTCCAATATGGCATGTTTCGGGGAGCCGAAAAACGATCGGGATTTCCCCATTTTTTCGCGAAAATTCATTTTTCGGACTAGTGTGCACTAACAAAAAGTAATAAAAAGTAACAAAATCTAAGGTTTTTTGTTAGTGCGCACTAATGGGGAGTTAGCGCACACTAACTCAAAAAATGATTTTTCGCGAAAAAAAAGACCCGAACTGCAAAAAAACGACATTTCCCACGGTGGCCGAAAAATGAAGAACGACACGAACACAAAAAACGATTCACATCTCTAGTGAGAATACATTTTTCTCACAAATCCCTCTCTCATTCAGAATTCTCCAATGTAGGACTTTTCCAGTCATAGTTCTGTAATTTAGGATTTTGTTATCCTTGTATTTAAAGTGATATTTCACTAAATCACCAGCAGTTGTCCAGGGGGCTGTGACACGAAAATCCCCTACCTGAATCTCTGACTCATCTATTCAATGGTCATTTAAGCACCTTCACAAGAGGTCTGACAACCTTTTCAATCTCACTCTGAATTCTCTGGGCTGCCGGCCCATGTTACATAGCTGCATTGTCCTCCTTTTTTTCTCTTCTGCAGTTCTCTTAAATGGTAGCATGCTCTTTACCTCCCTATTCCTTGGAAGGAGAAGTTTGATAAAATGCCAGAGAAACAGGGACAGACGTTTTTCCTGCTCCTTAAAGTCTCTCTCTCTCTCTCTCTCCAAACAGGAGATTCAAAACCCAAAGCCCGTGATGTATTTTCCTTGTTCCTGGTTGCTTTAGCTCCCCAGCTCCAAATGGCTCTCCAAATGACTTTCTTTTTTCCTTGACAGTATAGGGAACCCCCACAGGATAGATTTCCACTCTGTTAACCTCTTCTGACTGCCTCTCTAATTCTGCTCCCCAGAAGTTCACACAAGCAGATAAAGTAGGGATACACACAAATAATCTACTTTTTTTTATTGTATGGGGTTACCAGCAGTCATATGTCACAGTGGAACTTAGAATACACAGTTGTGTTCAGGGGTTCACAAGTTTCTACAGCCAGGTGCTAACAATATTAGTTTCAAACACAATACCTTCCAGTCTTTGGAGAGGCACCCCAGGCCAAGTGTATTCCTTCCAACTTCTTCTGCCAAATTTGGAACTCAGTTTTTTATAATCCCCTTACACTGATCTTTCTCTCATCACCTATTAAAGGAGACATTTCCCTTTAGAGTCCAATGAGTACTCTTCGCGCAATCCACCTAGTACACATTCATAGTGTAATTTTGCTATATATGATGCCATCTAGTGGCAGTTCAATGCAATTACTCCATAGATGAGTGCTGTTTCACACATTTTCAGCACATCTTGACTATAGGTTGCATGTATAACTTCTGCTCTCCTACAGTATATCCATACCTCTTCATTCTATAAAATTAGAATTAGAAACCAAATAGAGGTTAAGTAGTTTCCCCCATCCAGAATCTTTTCCATTGATCTTCTCAGTGATAAAAAAAAAAATAGTGCCAACAGTCAAAGTACTGATGTAGCAATCTCTTCTCTTGAGACAAACTGTTTTGCTAGCATCCTTTCCCTGTGCCAAACTTTCACCAAAATATAGTATGGATTTCTGCAGTAAGGAATAATTGTGTAAGGTCTTATTCACCTACTCCAGATTTCCCAGTCAATTCAGATTGTTGGTTCTGACATCTAGATCCTCTACTGAATACTGACCCAGGATCTTGGGAACTTTCAGTCAACATTGACTATCCCTGGGAAAATCTACTGGTGGAAGAATTATCTCTATTTCCTTCTATGGCTAATCACAGATAATTGCCCATGGTCTTCAACACAAGCCAACCTGTGACAGGATCAATTAAAGGACTGGAAGTTACTAAATTATATGGCCCCGATTTTGGATGATGGTGGGACTTTTCCTAGATATTTCATCCTGGGTTGTCTCCCAGGCTTCCACTCACCTTGACCAGGAAAGAGGGGTAGGACTATCCACCATCATAGGTGGGTAGAGGAGAGAGTAGCAATCTGGGATAGGTAGCAGCACTTAAAAAACTTCCAAAGACTCTTTTTCAGGGCATGGTTAGTGACAACTTGGGCCACTGTTAAATTTATACTGCCTGCAGCTGATATGCCACCAAGATGAGATCTTCTGCCTGACTGGCTAACCCCTCCCAATGGGTTGAGCCCACAGGTTCTGGCAGGGCTTTCCAGGCTGGGTAGAAGTGATCAAAGTAGGTATCCAGGCTGAGGTTGAAACAGGCAGAGTAAAGTCCAGACTGAAATCAAAGCAGGTAGAGAGCAAAGTGAAGTCAAATGTAACCCCAATATTTAAAAAGGGCTCCAGGGGGGATCCGGGAAACTACAGACCGGTTAGCCTGACTTCAGTGCCAGGAAAAATAGTGGAAAGTATTCTAAACATCAAAATCACAGAACATATAGAAAGACATGGTTTAATGGAACAAAGTCAGCATGGCTTTACCCAGGGCAAGTCTTGCCTCACAAATCTGCTTCACTTTTTTGAAGGAGTTAATAAACATGTGGTAAATCCCCCGACAAATGTAAGGGGGGGGTTTAGACAGAGCCGGGTGGGTGGGTTAGGTAGGGGAAGGGAGGGGAAGGTGAGGGAAGGGCAAAAGAAAGTTCCCTCCGAGGCCGCTCCGATTTCGGAGCGGCCTCGGAGGGAACGGGGGTAGGCTGCGCGGCTCGGCGCACGCCGGCTATACAGAATCGATAGCCTTGCGCGCGCCGATCCCGGATTTTAGCGGATATGCGCGTATCTACTAAAATCCCGCGTACTTTTGCTTGCGCCTGATGCGCCAGCAAAAGTACGCCAATTCGCGCGGTTTGAAAATCTTCCCCTTAGAGAATAGCCACTGCCATTAGCAATGGTAACATGGAATAGACTTAGTTTTTGGGTACTTGCCAGGTTCTTATGGCTGGATTGGCCACTGTTGGAAACAGGATGCTGGGCTTGATGGACCCTTGGTCTGACCCAGTATGGCATTTTCTTATGTTCTTATGTTCAAGGTCCAGGCTGAGGTCAAGGCAGATGGAGAGCAAAGAAAAGTCAAGATTAAGGCTGAGATAATCAGTCAAGGGGAAGAAACACAACAGGACAGACAGGAGAGGGCAAGGCTGGAACAAGGTAGGACAGGAACACACAGAAACAAATCAGGAACACACTGTAGCAACTTGCACTGCAGAGAGAGCAGGAGACCTGTTGCAAAGGCATTGAGTGGAAGTTCTGAACTTCCTTTACACTAGGCAGGATGTGATGTCATGTGTTAAAGGAAGTCCAAGCAGTGGGGCCTATGAAAGGACTCAGATGCTTCACAAAATTCAGCCATGTTCCTGGGATGCCACATAATGTTGGAGGCTATGTCAGAGGTGATTCAGATTAGAGATAAGGGGCATTACAGACTCCTTCCTTGAAGCCTAATATGCTTCCTTTGAGCTTTAATTTTGCCAATGTGGGCTCAATCCCTTTGGCAGCCACAGCTCCAGCTTTTATGGTAATCCCAGTATCCAATGTCTTGGTTGCCTTGTCAGGAACACTCTCTCCTGAGGTGACCTCCAGGAACAATGGCATTCTCCCAACACCTCAGGTCTAATTATCCAATCACCCTTTGGACGATTCTCCAGTATAGGACCCACTTCCAGAGAAGCATCTCTATCCACAACAGACCTCACTAAGGGTTCCCATGGCTACAGCTGGATATCAAGGAGTTCATCCCATTCCTCACTTCCCATTTTCATTTCTGCATCAGGTACACTCACTGTCAGGAAAATACCATTCACTTTTTCTGAAATGGCCTTCTCATCTACAGATTCTTTGCTACTCACCAACAGGTCTTGATATTGGGCAATACTCCTAGCTGGTGATCTGGTGTTAGCATTGGCAATTTTCCATGACTGAGTGTGAGTTGTCTGAGGCTCCTCAGAACTTGATAAAACCTTTGCCAAAGTCTCTGGCACTGATTTGGACTTCTTCACAACCTTGGGTTGAGTCAATAAATGCACCACTTGTTCTGGCTGATCAGTGAACACTGCAGGGATCATTACAATCTCAGGAACATCTGGCTTATAGATGGGACCTTTGCATGTGAAACATCATAACTGCACCAATGCAGGTTCCTGGAATAGATGGTACTGATCATGCAGTGTGATATACTCTTAACTTCCTTATTAATAATCTCCTGCATGTGTTGCAGCCACTAACGTGACTATCAGGAAGTATGCATGAGAAAATAGACAAATGAAAAACCAGCCAGTGATACTATAACCCTGGTAAATAGACAAAGCACAAAATTAGAACCTAGAGTAAACCAGATGCGCACAGAATCATATTTCCATGTCTAGTTCACAAATGAACAGGTGTTAGGTGTTATAGGGGCCACCCTCCAAGGAAGAACAAGGATGGTGTCCAGAAGCAGCCAAAAAGTTTGGTAAGCAGCTGCTCAGAAGTAAACTCACAATGCAAGCACCCGGCAGTTCCCCATGGTTTGAGGCTGCAGTGCAGGCCATGGCTGAGACTTGAGGATCTGAGAATACATGATGGTAGGTCAAGACTTTGGGTTTGAGATTGGATCAGGGATCTGGCATTGATCACGAATCAATGGCCAGTTAGAAAGAGTTTCCATAGCAAAGACCTCAGGAGACTGTTTGGAGCAGTAAGGTTCAGTCAGGATCTCCTTATATATAGCTTCCAATCAGGGGTCACACCCAAAGCTGGTCCATTCAGAAGCATCCAGGGGCATAGACTATCCCTGGCAGGCAGACTAAGTAATTACTACCAATGTGTTTCAAGATTAGCCAGCCCTGTAGATAATCTTGAGAGTCTTCATCCCAAATTCTGAAGGTCACCAGTTCAAGACACACTATTCCTACCTCCAGCTGACCCCTCCTGGAACCTGAGGTCTAGGTTTGTCTGAATGTTCTCTGTAGAAACAAGCTAGGAGTCTCTTAGCATGTACATGCTCTGCTGATTCCTAGCTAAGATCATCTAGACCATAGCCCTTCCAGTCAATAAGAAAGTGTAGTCATCCTCAAATGTATCTTGCATTCAGGATTTGCTGGATAAAGATTATTGGCCCTGGACTGAAACCAGGGACCCTGTGGCCTATTCGACATCAAGAGGGCAACATGAAACACTGGGTGGACATGCAGGTTGGCAGGGAGTTGTATCTTGAAGGCTGCAGAATTAATCTGCATCTGAATGGTAAATGGACCCATGTATTTTTTATACAGTTTTGCTGTGGGCCTTCTGCTTTTCACATTGCGAGTGGTGACCCCAACTGTAAACTGCAGATCCTGTCTCTATCACCTGTCTACAAACTTTTTCTGGACTTTTGAAGCCTTTTTCTAGCTCCCCACAAAGGCAGGTAAGCAAATTGCCCAAGATATTTATTCAGTCGTCTACTGCAGGAACCGGGGACCGAACAGTTTGTCCTGAATGGAAACATCGATGGAAATCTTTGTTGGAAAATAACAGTGAGGTCTTAGTAGTTGAGTTTCAGAGCTGATGTGTGCAAACCCTGCCATAAGAAGCAGTTGCAACCAGTTTGTTTGCTGATAATTGCAAAATCAATGCAAATACTGCTCCAGAGTTTAGTTTAGGTGCTTCATTTGTCCATTAGACTGTAAGTGATAGCCCAATGATCAGTGAAGTTCAATGCCTAGGAACCTGATGATCTCCTTCCAAAACTTGGTGACAAACTGCAAGCATCAGTCTGAGACAATATAGGATGGCAACTCATTTTTTGGAAATATGGTGCACTACTCACAGAGTGCATTATTTTTCACATTATGCACCCTATTTGCTAATAATGCACACTATTTCCTGAAAATATAAAACCGACAAAATATTTCTTTTTTTAAACATTTTTGTTTCACTTTAAACTAAATGAAAATGGGCTCATTTATCACATTTTATAACTTTTCTTTCAAACAAATGCGGATCCCCATTATTTACACAGTGGAAACATCACAGGTACAATGGAAATTAATTTAGCTGTATATCAGTAATATTAAGATTAAATAGATGGTAATAATTTGGAAGTATTGTTTGCTCTACCAGAAATTCCACTTTTACAAATATTTTTGCAACCGTATCAATGTTTACATTTCTGCAAACCATCAATAAATTCAGAGGTCAATATTCAGTCACTGGCCAGATTGCAAACATATCCAGCTAACTTTGGAGAGACATGTTGCATAGGCTCGGCAGCGCACACAAGCCCCGGGACGCGCGTAAGTCCCGGGGCTTTCCTGGGGGGGCGTGTCGCGGGGCATGTCGCGGTCAGCGCATCGTCAGGGGGCATTCCAAGGGGCGTGGCCGCGGCCTCCAGACCAGCCCCAAGAACGGAACATGGCGGGCCGGCAGCCGGCCCATGCGCGCAAGATACGCCTGCTCAAGGCAGGCGTAACTTTTGAAATAAAAGTGGGGGGGAATTAGTTATGGCCGGGGGGCAGGTTAGTTAGGGGAAGGAAAGGGAAGGTGGGGGGTGCCGGAAAGAAAGTTCCCTCCGAGGCCGCTCCGAAATCGGAGCGGCCTCGGAGGAACGGAGGCAGGCTGCGCAGCTCGGCGCGCGCAGGCTGCCGATTTTGCGCAGCCTTGCGCATGCCGACCCCGGATTTTAAAATATATGCGCAGCTACGCGTGTATCTATTAAAATCCGGCGTACTCTTGTTTGCGCTGGGTGCGCAAACAAAAGTACGCACTCGCGTACTTTTTTAAAATCTGTCCCACTTTGAATATAGCCAGCTATCTTAAAAGAAGCTGGATAAGTTTATCCAGCTTCTTATCCAGCTTCTTATCCAGCTGTAAAGCACAACTCTGGTTGTGCTTTACAGCAGTCCTAAGTTAGCTGGATAAGTTTATCCAGCTAACTTAGGACTGCTGTAAAGCACAACCAGAGTTAGACAGATATGTTATCTGGTTAGCTAGATTAGCTAATCTAACTCCTTCCCTACATTATCTGGCTACATTTTTTGTGAATAATAAGATATCCAGCTGAACTTTAGCCATATAAATGCCCAAAATATTCAAGTCATCATTTAGCCATATAAATTGTGAATTATACAGCTAAATACCTGTGAATAAGGATCTCTCAGTGTAATTGAAATCCTGACACCATTTTCATCTTTCTGTGTGTTTTTAGAGATTATATATAGTATATCTATATAGATATTAGGGATGTGCATTCGTCCAGGACGAATTAGGCAATTTCAACGTTTGTTCATTTTCGTTCATTTTTGGGTTTAGTGCGCACTAACGAAAAAATGATAGTGCGCACTAAAATGAAATTTGGGTCTCCCCGAATTTTAAAGGCCTGAACCACGGGAAATACAAAATTTCCACAGTGGGCCAAAAACAAAGCCCGAATCAATAGTTTTGGGCTTCGCATATCCCTAATAGATATAGATATATACTGTAATAGAAATAAAAATTATAAGGGAAGAGCACTGTTTAATATAACTCAGTTTTAAATGATATATTTATTCATAAATAATATATGTACATCAATAAACAGCTAGTGAAACATTAAGATATGTTTAGGTACCTAAACAATATTGTCACAAAAACAATATCATAATATCACAATATCATAATATTCACAAACTCAAGTTATAAAAGTTAAAAATAAAACCCCACTAATTAAATTGTGAAATTCAAAAGTCCCAAACCATGGTTAACACATAATAAGTAGTCACTTTGCTCTGATGTAAATAAAATGTAAAATGCAAGGCGCAGTGCAATGTTTCATTCTGGTATGATATTTTATCCCCAAAATATCACACCAGAATGAAACATTGAACCATGCCTTCAGATAGGATTTACATTGTCTAATATCTAGGTGCCTATATGTGTGTGTGTGTGTATATATATACATTCCAACGTACATATACATGTCTGTGCATACAGTAGGTATGTGCATGCTTCTTTCTTTACTCTTATTGAAAGAGCCTATCTACTGTTAAGCAGACTTCTTTATGATTTCCTGTTTCTAAAGAAAATGGAAAATCGGACAGCAAGGAAAGAACAGGAATCTTGCACCTCTATAAAATAGAATAGAATATACTGTATGTATACATAATGTTTTGTGAAAAAAAAAACAACCCTTAGGTATGAGCACATTGATACCAAGTTAGTATGTTATTTTCTCTATGGACATTTTTAAAGGCTCCATTCATGCGAATTAAGATATATTTTTTTATTCGGTGCTTAGGAAAGCTATTTCCTTCTTGGTCTACTTTGAAAGATAGCCAGCAGAGGAATGAATAAGAAGATAGCTAAGTAATATATTTTGAATTAGACTAAACAATGTGTCTTTTCACTTACTGAAGAAAACTCTGCTTTTTCATACGATTTGTCTCTTTATAGCTTATTTAATTTTCCTTGCTTTCTTTCTATATGTGCCTAGCTGGAAATGAAAAAGAAAATTGTGCCTGTTGAAGCCTCTTGCTGTATGTTGCCATCTGCTGGAATGTTTCAAATAATTCTTTCTGTAATAACCTGGAACACAGAGCAACAGCCTCTGGTTTCCTGCAGCAGATTTTTCAAGATTGTGAGGCAACAAATTATGTGGCAGATTTTTCAAAATTCTGCAATTATGTGGCAAATTTACATAAAGGCTCACAACGCAAAATAGTTTTTTTTTTAATTGAAAACCTTTCATATTATTTATTTTAAACAATTTTAAAATTATATACAAATACAAAATTTATCAAATACAAAAATCAACTATTTGTCGAGTAGGCAAATAAGTTTCAAACTTTCAACTGTGAACGTCACAATTTTTTGGAATTGAAATAGTGCAATCATTCTTTTGATATTATCTTGAGAAATTCCTTGTCTTCTTTCTGAGAATATGAGCTTATTTATACATGCTGAAAATGCTGTCAGGAGCAGCAGTTTATCGTGTTGTTAATTATACACATATGGGTAGATCTTTAGAAAGATGCGCGCGGGGAAAAATGGGGGTTATGTGTGCGGCTGGGCCTTGCGCGAAACGTGCGCGTTTTAGAAGGGGGTCTGGCCGCACGCGTAACCACCGTTAGGTGCGTAAGAGCCAGGCCTCTTCCAAGCGGCAGGCCTGGGGGCGGGGAGGGGCGGGGAGGGGGTGGATTGGGACAGCGGCATCGATTACTGTCCTGGAGCCTCGCGCGCCGGCCAGCTGCCGGCGCGCGCAACTTACTTCAGGTCAGGCCCTGAAGTAAGTTGGGGAAAAAAACGAAAAAAGGTAGGAATTAGGGGTTGGGGAGGAAAGGGGAAGGGGAAGAGAGATTAGGGTAGGGGGTAGGAAAGTTCCCTCCCAGTCCACTCCTTAATTGGATCAGACAGGGAGGGAACTGGGGAAGTCCGGGATGCGTCACCGCGCAAATTTTGCCGAAATTTACCCCTCCCTTGTGCGCGACGCACGCACACGCGTGCACGGATTACAAAATCCAGCACACATCTGCGCGCGGCCCAACAATTTTATAAAATTGCCGCACGTGGACGCGAGCGCACCTTTCAAAATCTACCTGATAGTGATAAATGCACATATATTGGTCACAAGGTAACAAACACAAAAAGGGTTGAATTAGCACAAGTTTGAAACTGGTGATAAGCAGTTTTAGTCATCAAGGCTTGTCTGAATTGAAAATAATGCCATCTCTGCCAGTGGTGGGATACAAGCAGTTGCAGACTTCCAAAACACATCCAGGTCTTTATAGCTGGTGTATGGTTGGTATATATGCAGGTGCAACAACCTTTGTATACAGGACTGGTGCAAGACAATCAGTTGCCCCCCTTCCCACCCAACCCCCAATTTACCCACTGGTGGTAGTTCCAGCACCGGCTGTGGCACAGCATCCCCCCTCTCTTTGCCCCTTACACATAGTATACAGCATCCCCTATCTCTTCCCCTGCCCATCATCTTTTCGCTTACCTTCACACCTCCACACACAGCAATCTCCTTTCTCCCTCCTACACGCCGTGCCTAGTATACCAGCATCACCCCAGTCTTCCCAAAAGGGAACAGTTATTTACAATTTCAGGCAACATTAGAACTAGGGGACACTGCGTGATGCTGGCAAACAGCAGATTTACAACAAATCGTAGGAAGCCTTTTTTTTTTTTTTTTAACTCAGAGCACAATCAAGCTATGGAATCTGTTGCCAGTGGACGTGGTCAAGGCAGTTAACGTAGTGGGAGTTCAAAAGAGAGTTGAATAAGTTCCTGAAGGAAAATTCCATGAACAGTTTTCATCTAGATAGACTTGGGAAAGTCATGGCTTATCCCTAGGAGTGAGGTATAAGAATCAGATCAACTATTTGGGATCTGACAAGTACCTGTGACTTGGACTCAACACCGTCAGAGACAGGATGCTGGGCTCGATGGACCTTGGTTTGATCCAGCATGGCATTTATGTTCTTATGCTTGTCCTTTGGCTTACAACTCCAGCAGACTACACTACACACCTATTTGTACACATCAGCCCATTACCCCTCTAACCTTATCCATATCCCCCTTCTTCTTCCCTCTTCTCTCCCTTGCTCATGTTCTTAATGTCTGGGATAATTTTTAAACCCATTGATTTTGCCAGCTAACTCCTTAGTAAAATGAGTACATCGTTCTGAAAATTGTCTTCTGTATTTATAAAATGTTCATATATTGTAAAACATAGGAGCCTATATACTAAAACTTAGCATACAGATAAGGCCATTTAGCATGCTAAACATATAGCAAGCAATGTGCCACTGAATTAGCATTCATGCTTAACCAGTCCCTGCATCTGCTAATGGGTACCTGCTAAAGTTAGTGCTACCTACCTGTAAATTAGGGAATGACATATACAAATTTGATTTTATTGAGAAAACAAGCAAAATAACATTGTATGTTGTCATCCACACACATTACTTAATGCAGGTCCACTGAAGCCAAAACTTAAACACATGTCTCAGAGCACATATCAGTGACATATCCAAGGGTGGGCCTGGGTAGGCTGTGGACTACCCACGTTTTGCTCAGGCCCACCCAGTTTGGACTGCCTGATATCAGAAGAAGAGGACTACAAATATTCTGCCACAAACCCCATCCCACAGTGGCTGAAGAAGAACATCCGAGTCTGTGTGTGTGTGTGTGTGTGTGTGTGTGTGTGTGTGTGTCTGCAGGATCCAGAAAGAGTTAGAGCCTGTGTGTGTGAGATCTTGAGAAAGTGAGAGCTTGTGTATGGGGTGGGGGGAAACCTGAGAGACATAGAAAGAGAGAGAGAGAGAGAACCAGTGTGTGTGAATGTGTGAGCATGTGATTGTGAGCCTGAGTGATATGTTGGAGGATGGAGGAGGATCCTGAGAGAATAAGAGCCTGTGAGTGTGTGTGTGTTTCGGAGCCTGAGAGACTGAGAGCTTCCATGTGTGCATAAGCCTGACAGAGTGAAAACCTGGCACGCACATGTTATAAAATCCAATGGCCACACATACATGCATGCCAGATTTTAAAATCCACGCACGCATGTGCAGGCGGCATGTGCAGGGGAGGGCAATACTCAAAATGGTGCCGATCGCCGTCATAGTGAGGGCAAAGGCGATCGGCGCCATTTTGAGTATTGGGATCGGACAGCCAGCATGCAAGGAGGTCGCTCCTGGACCCCCGCTGGACTTTTGGCAAGTCTTGTGGGGGTCAGGAGGCCCCCCCAAGCTGGCCAAAAGTCCCTGTGGGTCCAACGGGGGTCCCGGAGCGACCTGCCGTCCGACGCCAGGACTCAAAATGGCGCCGATAGCCTTTGCCCATACTATGTCACAGGGGCTACCGGTGCCATTGGTCAGCCCCTGTCACATGGTAGGAGCACAAGATGGCGCCAATGGCCATGTGACAGGGGCTGACCAATGGCACCGGTAGCCTCTGTGACAAAGGCTATCAGCGCCATGATGAAACTAGCACCGAGGGTGTGAGTGAATTCCCGGAGCCCACTGCTGGACCACCAGGGAGTTTTGGTAAGTCTTGGGGGGTCAGGAGGGTGGGGGGGTTTAAATTTTTATTTAGGCCGAATAAAACAGAAATCTGTTTAATACTTGGGGAGTCGTGATGCGTTTCACCTCCCCACATATTTAACAGATAGCAAAAAATAAGTTGCGGATTACAAATACGTGGAAAACGGATGCACACCTCTACCTTGTTACAGACCCGCTGTAGAAGCGAGAAAAAGGACAAAGTAATATGCCCATTGACATTTACAGCCCTATCTCACACCATCACACAGATCATAAGGAAACATTGGCACATACTACAGGTCCTTCCAATCTTTCAAAACAAAGAAGTTATGGTAGCTAATAAATGAGAAAAAAACCTCAAAGAGTTCTTGGCACTATCTGCACTACCTATTCCTTTACCTAAAGTTAAGATACCCATAGGACACAACCCATGTGGCAACTGCAGTGTATGCTTCGTTAATTTAAAAACACAAATTCTCAAAATTGATACCACAGAAAGGATTCACAAATTAAACAGTTCTACCAACTGTAAAAGCTCCAGAGTCATATACGTTGCCATCTGTCCCTGCAAAAAGTGGTATATAGGTAAAACAACTAGACAATTTAACAAAAGAATAATAGAACACAGGAGTGCCATTAATAGATTGAGTGAGGGCAAACCCCTTGTAGCACACTGTATTGAGATGGGCCACAAATTTGCAGATTTTAAGTTTTGTGTAATTAAAAAACCATATGTCAACTGGAAAGGAGGAGATTTCAATAAAATACTTCTTAGATGGGAACAGAAATTCATATTTGAGTTTAATACTATGTCACCAACTGGACTTAACTGTGAGATTGATTTAGGAGTATATTTATGAAGTCTTGGTGTTAGTTATAGTTTTTTTCTCTTTATTTATTAAAAAAAAATTTTTTTACATATATACCAGGGAGCCATTCATCATGTCTAATTTACTATTCACTTGAACCTTCTTCTTTTGTTTTATTCACTTTTCATAGTTTTTTAGTATTTTTCATAGTATTTTTCATAGTTTTTTAGTATTTTTAATTTTTCCACATTTTTTCTTTTTCATTTTTTTATTTTACCACTATATTTTACTATTCTTATCTCCACTAACAGTATCCCAATACTGTTTCAATTCTCGTTTATAGATTTTATATACAGAATAGCTTTTTAACAAACCATTTTTTGTATTTTGGTTTTATAAATTTTAATTGGCACCCTATACCCACCATCTGCCATCAGTAACCATTCAGAGAATCACATTTTTTAATTATGACTTCTCCTAGTTTTTACCCTGATTTCATGTTCTTCATTTTCTTTTTTTGATTTTATATTTATTTGTATTTAATTTTTTACCATTTATAGATTAGCCGCTTTTTATCTTTTATTGGTACCCACAATATGTCATCTTGTAACCACACAGTGGCATACACTTTGAATTAGACTCCTGCCAGTTTTATTTTGATATATTTGTTTTTAAGTTTTTTCCCGATATTCACTAACCACATACATATTTATTTGGACTCATAACCTTTGTTTGGTGTTGCTCGAGAGATTTAATAATTCTTTTAAATATTCGTTATAAGTCAATGGCAACAGATATTATTTTTAAGTTTGGCGCGTATCTCTCCGTGTAGTGCTAGTTATCTCAGGGCACCCCTCATTTTTAATTTCTATACCGCAGGAATGTGGTAGATCTCATACTTTTGATACATTTCAGTGGCAGGTAAAATTCAGCACTTCACACTGTTTTTTAAAAAATAAATAGAATAATCCTAAAGTATGTGTATATAGAATGTATTGAGACAGGTATTTATATTGGCTATACAGCATTAGTAGCGAGCTACCTTTCAATAACATTTTATTGACATATAGCTTCATAGTTTGGAACATCTTTTCTTTTTTATTTTTTAGTCTCACATAACCCACCAGTGCTTTGAGGACAAATTTGAAAGTAGTGTTCTTCACATTTGATGCTACATGTTTTGACTACATGTACCGTCTAACAGGTAAACTTGGCACATTTTAACATAGTCCTCATTTACAATGATATCCTGTCACTCATTATCAATGACATCCAGTTCTTTTCTTTTTATAAAAAAAAATTTTGTTTTAAGAGGCATTTTGCTCTTAATCTTAATTTTTGTTTTATTTATTTTTTTAATAGGCATTCAAGTTTGTACACAAAAGTGGGCGTACTAATATTGTGGCTTCAGCCCTGCAGGCATGCAATAAGTCCTGTCCATACATAGTAAGCAATTTTTATTTTTTTATCTTTTCATTTTTTTACTTTCCATGTTATATTAAAAGCACCTTACTCCCTGGTATTTTATCACATTTCAATCACAATAATTATATTGCAATCTCCACCAACACCAAGACTATCCTCTCCAGTGAATTCCCATCTGTTTTCACCATTACTGTTTGTAATCAATTACACCTGTACACAGACTGCACCTTGTTTCTCCTCTTTCCATATTGTTTCTGTATTCCATTTTGTTGTCTACACACATACATGTTATGATTTGCATCATTTTTAACGTTTGAACACCCATGTATGTTGTTTATTAATTTTTGTATTTAATTTAATTTTTAACATTGTATATATTTGTTCCTAGTTGCCCCTGAGGCAGCTCTTGACCACAGAGCAAAACTCGGCCAGAGTCGGGCATAATTCAATAAAGGGCTTTTTTACATACACCAATCTTAACTCTTTTTACTAAAATTAACATATATGCATGTAAAAAGCTTGTTCTCGCACACATGCTATTTTATAAATATCAAAAGTACATGTATATTTTTGGTGTCATGCACAAAAAAAGGGGGTGGTTTTGGGGCTTTCCTGGGCAGGACCAAGAGGTACGCGTGCAAATTGCTATTTTATAAGACACTTATGCGTGTACATTTGGCAACTTGTTCACGTAATTTTACACCTGCTAATCATCTTGTGCAATTGATATCAGACTTGTCAATTGGCTACTATTGGTTAGGTGAGAAGTCTGGGTGAACTGGGGGAGAGTGAAAAACTATGAAGGTCTTAATGATCTGGAGAAGAGTTGAGATTTTGGTAAACTGATAATTTCAAATACACATGTATGTTTTAAAATATACTAACTTCTGCCCATAAAACAGGGTTTTATGCAAGCAAGTAAGAATTTATTTTCAAGCATAAAATAAACACACTTTTTTTTTTTTAAGTAGGAAAAGTACATGCTTTTAATACATTGCAGATAGTCATATAGCAGATCCCCCCATTCTGGTACTTTATCCTAGACTAGGGGTGCTATGGGTCTGGTTTCAGGTCCAGATGGGGAGGAAGATTTCTCTTTTGGGACCCCTGGTGCTATCAATCACTATCTAAGTGACCATTGCACACAAGTCAGGCTTGTACACGCTGACCAAATTTTAAAAGCTGCCCAGATGCTCACGTATCACCTACTGTGCACGTATCTCACTTGATTTCAAAAAGGGGCTTAGTGTCGAGTGGGCGGGGCATGGGCATTTCAAGCCATGGCCAAGAGATATGCGTGTAAATGCACACCCCAGCGCGCAGCCTGGTTCTCTGCCTCGTAACTTTACTTCTGCTTTGGAAAAGGTATAAAAAAACAGCCATTCCGGAGGGGTTCAAAGGCTCTGGGGTAACTGGGGGGAGTTTGGAGAACCTAGCTCAACACTGGATGAACTGGTGGATGAACTGGTGAAACTGGTGTAGATGTGTAACAGTTTTAAAATACCCTAACTTACGCAATAGAAACCCAATTTGCATGCCTAGGTGCACACACTCTTAAAATTCTGCGCACATGTGCTCATGCACAGACTATTTTATAACGTATATGTGCACGCAAGTTATAAAATGGCAGCATATTTGGGTGGGGTTAGTGCAGTTAGTGTAGCTGGGTTTAAAAAAGGTTTGGATAAGATCTTGGAGGAGAAGTCCATTAAATGCTATTAATCAAGCTGACTTAGAGAATAGCCACTGCTATTATTGGCATCTTAGTGTTTGGGTACTTGCCAGGTACTTGAAACCTGGATTGGCCACTGTTGGAAACAGGATGCTGGGCATGATGGACCCTTGGTCTGACCCAGTATGGCAATTTCTTATGTTCTTAACAACATAATCACTTCCTGCCACTCTAATGTGATGGTCTCTTTTCTGGAAGCTTTGCATAGAGGCTGAAGGAGAAGAGCTGGGACTGTGCTATTATGTCCCTGAAGGTATTCTCTATATATTTCTGTCTCCCTCATCTCTTCCATGTCTTCCATTCTCACATCCAGAGATTGGATTTGTTCTCTAATTGCTAGGAACTCTTTGCAGCAGGCACAAACATATATGTGAATTTTCAAAGGAGTTTCGCTGGGGTAGGTATTGTGTCTGTGGACCCTTGGGCAGAGGCAAGATTGATGCTACCTTCAGGGAGTGTTTGTTAGAAGCTTGCTGGTCAGGGCAATTAACACATTTGAGGCTGTGTTTATAGATGCTCCTGAGAAAGAGTGCCTCCATAGTGTCAGTATAGCCTGAAGCTTCAACAGTTGCCTTCTGCTTTTTGTGACCCTATAATTAGGCATCACGATATGGCGCCAGCTTCAACTGCTTCTCCAGGTGTCCTGGGAATTCCTGCAGGTCAGGCTCAGTAAGTCACTTGGCGTTCACATAGGCTAACATAGCAGAGGATTCTGGGTCAGCTGCCCTCTCCATGTTGACTTTCAGGCTCAGGCACTCACATCAGGAGGAGACCTCCAGGTTCTCACTGTCGGCAGGAGGACCCAGGCAAAGCAGAGACCAGTCAGGATCTTCACCTATACCAGTTCACATTCCCCTCAGATTAAGGCTTTGGGTGCCAGAGCTGGCAGGACTTAGATGGGATCTCTGCTGACGGCAGAAAGAAGGTCCATAGTTAGCTAGGATCATAGGGGTGCAGCGGCAGGCGTATCCAGGATCCAGGCTGAAGTCAAAAGCAGGTATCCATCCAAAGGAAGACAAGAGGGGTAAGATAGGCAGGGCAAGCATGCAAAGACAAAAACAAGCTGAATGAAGGCTGAATACAGGGAGGCAACACGCACTACTGAGAAGTAGCTGGACCTGTTGCTGAAGCAAGGAGAGAAGGCCAGGGAGAACTCTTTATAGGGCTTGGTGTGTGAGGTCACCAGCAGGCACCATGGGGTTTTTCAAGCTGCAGGCCCTTTAAAAGGAGTGAGATTGGGTGCATGAACGCCTAAGGAGGATCACGTATGGATGGGCCCCTTCAGTGTCCTGCTGCGTGCAGAGGTGGTGGTGTCTCGCCACAGGGAGAGCCAGCAGCGTCAGACCACAACAAGAGCCCATAATGATGGCCTGGCTGGGGAGGGGCAGTCCACAAACAACCAAATGTAACATGAGGGAGGTGAGAAGAAAGAAAAAAGGCATCAGCTCAATCTCACTCCCAAACAGCAAAGATTCTGCAAAGCTCAATCACGTCTCCTCAGCAGGCAGAATAGTTTAGCAAGTTAGACAGACAACAGTTTTTATCCAGTTCAAGTCCTGCTGTTGACAGTTCTTGCTTCAGCAGCAACTCCCTCAAGAACTTTATGAAATGCTTTATGTTGTTAATGTTTTATATTATAGCATTTCTATTATATTATTTTTCTTTATGGTGTATTAACTGGGGTTTTTTTTTTTGTTTTATATTTGCACACTGTTTTCAGCGATTATCTTATTGATAAAAGCAGTTTATAAGTTTATAAATTAAATGCTGGACTGAGATGGTACAATCATTTGTTCCTTGCTCTCATACAATAGAAAAATTCACAATTCACAATCTACTGAACTTTAGGTAAGTAAAGCCGTATGGAAAAAAGGAAACAAATGTGATAATAGGAGAATGGTGGAGTAGAAAGATAAAAAGGGAGAATAGATGGAGGGACAGTAAGAAAGTGATGGAAAGACAGAAGGAAAGAGAAGAAATCATAGAAACATGAGGGCAGAAAAGGACTGTATGATCCTTTTAGTCTGCCCATCTGCCTAATTAATTTTGCTTTATAATTCTCATCATTCCCTAAGAGATCCCATGTATTTTTCCCATGCTTTCTTGAATTCAGATAGTGTTTTTGTCTCTACCTCTTTCACTAGAAGGCCATTCCATGCATCCACTACCCTCCCTACAAAGAAATATTTCCTGATTCTACCCTTTTTCACCCTTATCTCATGACCCCCTCATTCTAGAGCCTCCTTTTCACTGAAAGGGGCTCACCTCCTGTGCATGGAAACTTTTGGGATATTTGTCTCTATCATAATGTCCTTTATATCTCACCTTTCTTCTACAGTATACATGTTTAGATCTTTAAGTCTATCCCCATATGCTTTAGAATGAAGACCACTGACCATTGTAGTAGCCTCCCTCTAGAGCAGCTCTATCCCGTTTATATCCTTTTCAAGGTGCAGTCTCCAGAATTGAACAAGTATTCAAAGTGAGGTCTCACCAGGGGCCTATACACAGGTAATATCACCTCCCTTTTTCTGCTGACCATTCTTCTCCCTATATAGCCAAATATCTTTCTGGCTTTTACCATCACTTTATCCACATGTTTGGCTCCCTTAAGATCATCAGATACAATCACCCCCAGATCCCGCTCCTGGAAAGAAAAGGAAGGATGGGAAAATGTCTTACTAGAAATTTTCTGATTTTCCTAAAAGCACAAAAACATGAATTTCAGAAACTGAAACTGGCAGAACTTCCCAAAAAAAAAAAAAAAAAAACCAAACATATTTTCCAGGCTATGGGAGACATATTATAAAGGTCAGACAGATAGGAGAGGAAGAAAGATGGAGAAAAGAATGAAAAAAAACCATAGAGACAATATTTCATTTTAATTGAATTTAATGATTTATTAATTTCCTTTTTCAATCATCCAGCACAAGGTGATGTACACCATATAAATGCATAAAAACAAACAACATAGGAAGAAAATATAAGAAAATGGAGAAAAGAAAAAATCATAGGGAGAAATGGCAGTCAAAGAAACAAGAAATGCTGAAAAACTGTTCATTCTTAGAATAAGAATATTGTGTCTCTAAATGATATCCAACATACATATATTTTCTCAAAACGAAGATAAAATGTACACTTTTTAGACTGGAAGAAACTACACACTTTAAATTATTGAGATTACCTTCTGGACAGTTACCCCAATTTCACTGATTTATGAAACTAAAGAGTTGCTTGTTTTTGCCTTAATTTCACTAGGGAGCTGATTGACTAATGGCTGCTAACTTTGAGCTGTGCAAAACCATGACAAGAAGGTTACTTGTTATGAAAAATGGAGCATCTGTCCCACTATCCCTAATTATTTTAATTTATATTATTATACTACTGTTCATGTGTCCCAAAATAGGTAAATCCAGAGTTTAATAATACTAAGATGTATTGCTGAACATGCAGTGAAATGAATTATTTACCTTCTAGATAGTCAACTAGGTGTAGCCAATTCAGAGCCTCAGTCCATCACATATGAAGATCAAAATGCAATCATGGATTCCAGATAATGAATGATTAAGAAGTATATGTATTCATGAAGGAAAACCAATGTTTCAATAATTCTGAGAAAGATTCCTTGATAGGAGTTGAAACATTATGAATTCATGGAAGAAAACCAAACTATTTAATCATTCATTATTTGGACTATTTGATCAAAAGCAGATAAACTCACACCTGATTGGTGTGGCATTGTGCTGTAACATAAAAAGCCATTATATAAAGAAAATTATTCTGACTCAAGAACGACTAAAAGTGAGAGATAGAAGACACTTGCTTTCTCGGCATGCCAGTAAGAAAGTGAGAATAAAAACTTTTCTTGGATGCTTATCTTCTAGTCAAATGCTTCCTGTTCAAACTTCTCACATTCAGGCCAATACAGAAAAACTCGCGGGAGAGCAGGCGAGCGCCCAGGCCACTCTCCTCGGCACGCAATTCAGGAGGGTGGCCTATGCAAAATAGGGCCCGCGGTAAAAGGAGGCGCTAGGGACACTAGCGCATCCCTAGCCCTCCTTTTTGACAGGAGCGGCGGCTGTCAGCGGGTTTGACAGCCGACGCTCAATTTTGATGACATCGGTTCTCAAACCCGCTGACAGCCACGGATTTGGAAAACGGACGCCGGCATAATTGAGTGTCTGTCTTCCGACCCACGGACCGTGGGCCGATTTTTTATTTTTTTATTTTTTTACTTTTGGGGCCTCCGACTTAATATCGCCATGATATTAAGTCAAAGGGTGTACAAAAAAGCAGTTTTTTCTGCTTTTCTGTACCCTTCCCCGGCTCCGGCAGAAATTAACGCCAGCCTTTGGGCGGGCATTAATTTCTAAAAGTAAAATGTGCGGCTTGGCTGCACATTTTACTTTCTGTATCGCGTGGGAATAACTAATAGGGCCCGCAACATGCATTTGCATGTTGCGGGCCCTATTAGCTTCGGGGGAGTTGGATGCACGTTTTCAACGCACCATTACCCCTTACTGAATAAGGGGTAAAGCTAGTGCGTCGAAAACGCGAGTCCAAACCTGGGCTAACAGTGCGCTCCACCGGAGTGCACTGTACTGTATCGGCCTGAATCAGTTTTAACAGGAATGGATGAAAAATAGATAGCCAAAAATTGAGAAGGCCCTATAACCATGACTATATTAAACAGAAATATAATAGGGATGATATAGTAATAAGGATGAATAACTAAATAAGAAAAAATAAAAAACCATTAAGAAAGTCTCTAGCTTAAGAGGTTCAGTGTCTAGTGCCGCACATTGCCAAGTAGGAGACCTGGATTTAATTTCTGGGGACCAGGTTTCTGCTTCCAAAGCTGATCACTTGAGGCTAATAATGCTACAAAGTTAGCATTATTAGTTAAAAGCTGAGCGAGCATGTCCATGTGCGCGCACACATGGACATGCAATTTTATAACATGCGCGCGCAGGCGCGCGCATGTTATAAAATCAGGGGTCGGCGCGCACAAGGGGATGCACAATTGTGCACCTTGCACGCACCGAGCTACGCTGCCTTCCCCCATTCCCTCCCAGGCCTCTCCAAAATCGGAGCGGCCTGAGAGGGAACTTCCCTACCCCCTAGCCTGACCTTCCCACTCTTTCCCCTAACCTATCTCCCCCAGCCCTACTCCAAACCCCCGCTGACTTTTATTTTACCTTTTGCATCTGCCCCACCCCCAGACCACCCCTTTTTGCAAGCCCCAGGACTTACACGCATCCCGGGGCTTTACATGCGTCACCGGGCCTTTTTAAAATAGGCCCGGCACACGTAGGGCTTTTAAAATCTGGCCCTTAGTGTGCACAGTCCTTGGTGAGAGGGAATCTCAGTCATCGCTCACTATTGACACCTAGTGACTAGATTTAGGGTTTACGTTTGTTGGGCTCCAGGGGGAGCTATGGTTTGGGTCCCCTGGCTGAGAATTGTTGCTGCAATGACTGAGATAAGTTGAGAGGGGGATTTATATGATCCATGTAAGTTCTTTGGATTTGTTTTGGATCTATGCTCCTAGACTGGGTCTGGAAAAGCTTAGAAAAGGTACCTTCTGATAGAGGTGTTTAAAATCATGAGAGGTCTAGAACGGGTAGATGTGAATCGGTTATTTACTCTTTCGGATAATAGAAAGACTAAGGGGCACTCCATGAAGTTAGCATGGGGCACATTTAAAACTAATCGGAGAAAGTTCTTTTTTACTCAACGCACAATTAAACTCTGGAATTTGTTGCCAGAGGATGTGGTTAGTGCAGTTAGTATAGCTGTGTTTAAAAAAAGGATTGGATAAGTTCTTGGAGGAGAAGTCCATTACCTGCTATTAAGTTCACTTAGAGAATAGCCACTGCCATTAGCAATGGTAACATGGAATAGACTTAGTTTTTGGGAACTTGCCAGGTTCTTATGGCCTGGATTGGCCACTGTTGGAAACAGGATGCTGGGCTTGATGGACCCTTGGTCTGACCCAGTATGGCATTTTCTTATGTTCTTATGTTCCTAGTTGTTTCTTCCAGAGGGTGACAGAAAATACAAATGATTTATTCCATCCTCTGTGTGAAGATATGTCCTCTCCTTTTAGCCTTTATCCCTCCAAAATATCTGGAATAGTTCTATTGTAAATGGTTTTGCTAAACCCAGCCAGGTAGGCTCAGGCCCTGACATCGTGGGTGGGGGGGGGTGATTAGGAAAGCTTCAAGAGTGCCCCAAGAAGTGTCAGTGGGAGCCAGATAGGCCAGTTTTATGGCTATGGGAGTTTGTTCTTCTTTTTGGAGGGGAGATAGCTGTTTCAGTTAGGCAAACAAATTGAACCAACATAAACATTTAGAATAAATGAAAAAAAATATAACTCCCCTCCCAAAATGAAAAATGAATCAAAATGAAAATATCAGTCTATATATCCCTGTTTATACTCCAGGAATGAAACAAAAACAAAGGGATATAGTGATGGTCTTGGTCTTGTTATAACTACCTACTACACTATTTTAAAACACTGTTAGCTAGACTTTTTAAATATTACTTTCCCCATTTTTTGACTCTATTGATTCTTATATTTCTTTTTTTAACCAGATGTTTGATACAATGGGGTCAATTTTGAGTAGCTCGAGTGGTTGAATAGTGCCAGGTACTTTAACCATGGAATTAATTTTCCAAGGGAAACTCAATGGGTAGCTATCTTCTACAAATTAGCTAATGTAAAACATTCTTATTAAAACTGCCCCTGTAGTTTGCACCAGTTACACTGTGGGAGGGAAAATAAAATACCCTTTGTATTTTTGCAATTACCAAGTATATGTGCTATTTTCTTCCCCTGAATTTCAAAAATATAGATTTTGTCAAAATGGGGACATACCTGGAGGTAGAACTAGAACACTGGGAGAAAATTAGAGAGGTGGAACAACTGTGGGCCATACTAAAAAGAGCAATTACAAAGGCAACAAATCTATATTAGAGAAGTAAACAAAAGTAAGAGAAATAAGAAACCGATCTGGTTCTCAATGGAGGTGGCTGATAAAATAAAAGCAAAAAGAACAGCATTCAAGAAATATAAAGGATCCCAAAATGAGGAACACAGGGAAGAGTATTTGATGAAACTGAGGGAGATGAAGAAAGAAATCAAGAAAGCTAAAAGCCAAGTGGAAGAAAGGATTGCCAAAGACGTAAAGAGGTAACAAAACATTTTTCAGATATATCAGAAAAAGGAGCACAGTCCGAAGTGGTATAGTGAAATTGAAAGGTGACAAAGATCAATGTGTGGAGAGAAATGAAGAAATGGCCGAAATATTAAATACTTCAGTTCGGTCTTCACTAAAGAATACACTGAAGAAGGACCGTCGCTAGTTAACAAGACTGTGGATGGAGGTGGAGTAGCCGAAACTCAGTTTACAGAAGAGAATTTATGGGAAGAGCTAGGAAAACTGAAAGTGGACAAGGCCATGGGGCCAGATGAGATACATCCCAGGATATTGAGGGAGCTCTGAGATGTGCTGGTAGATCCCTAGAAACGGGAGTGGTGCCACAAGATTGGAGAAAAGTGGTGGTGGTCTCGCTTCACAAAAGTGAGAGCAGAGAGGAGGTTGGAAACTACAGGCCGGTTAGTCTCACCTCGATGGTGGGAAAATTAATGGAGAATCTGCTGAAGGAAAGGATAGTGAACTATCTACAATCCGGTGGGTTACTTGATCCGAGGTAGCATGAATTCATCAGGGGAAGGTCCTATCTGACAAATCTGATTGATTTTTTTGATTGGATGACTAGAGAATTGGATCAAGAAAGAGCACTCAATGTGATTTCCTTGGATTTTAATAAAGCTTTTGATATGGTCCCACATAAAAGATTTGCGAACAAAATGAGAAGCTTGGGAGTGGGAGCCAAGGTAGTAGCATGGATTACAAATTGGATGACTGACAGGAGACAGTATGTAATGATAAATGGAACCTACTCTGAAGAAAGAAAGGTGTTAAGTGGAGTGCCATAGAGATCATTTTTGGGACCAGTTATGTCAATATCTTTGTGAGCGACCTGGCTGAAGGGATAGAAGGTAAAGTTTGTCTTTTTGTGGATGATACTAAGATCTGCAATGCAGTGGACACATCTGAAGGAGTAGAGAGAATGAAAAGTGATTTAAGAAAACTTGAAGAGTGGTCAAAGATTTGACAGCTGGGATTCAATGCCAAGAAGTGCAGAGTTATGCATCTGGGCTGCAGCAATCCAAAAGAGTTTTATTTCATGGGCAGTGAAAGGCTAATGCACATGAACTGGGAGAGGGACCTTGGTGTGATAGTGTCTGATGATCTGAAGATGGTGAAGCAATGTGACAAGGTGACAGCTAAAGCCAAAAGAATGCTGGGCTGCATAGAGAGAGGAATAACCAGTATGAAAAAAGAGGTGATACTGCCCTTGTACTTGAACTTGGTGAGGCCTCACCTGAGTACTGCATTCAATACTGGTGCCCGTATCACAAAAGGGACAAAGTCGAGACAGTCCAAAGAAGAGCGATAAAAATGGTGAGGGGTCAGCATTGGAAGACTTATGAGGAGAGGCTTAAGGATTTGAATATGTACACTCCGGAAGAAAGAAGCTGCATGGGAGATATGATACAGACCTTCAGATATCTGAAAGGTTTTATGATGCACAATCATCAAACCTTTTCCATTGGAAAGAGATCAATAGAAATAGGGGGTCATGAAATGAAACTCCAGGAAGTGTGACTCAGAACCAATGTCAGGAAATATATCTTAATATTGAGGGTGGTGGATGCCTGGAATGCCCTTCTGGAAGAGGTGGTGAAGACAAAAACAGTCAAGGAATTCAAAGGGGAATGGGATAAACATTGTGGATCCCTAAAGGCTAGAGGTTAGAAATAAAGAAAAGAGTGCATGGGGTAACTGGGAGTAACTTGCTGGTGTGGCAGTTGTTACCTTTAACAAATAAAAGTATCAAGGCTTAATGCAACTCCATCATTGCTCTCTGCTTCAATGGCAGTGAGTGAAAAAAGGAGACTTGGAATTCAGACAGCAACCAACAAGTGCCCCAACGTTTATGGTTTGGGGAACAAATAAACATGGCAGTAATTTGCTATAGTGGTGCTGCTTACTACCCTTAATCACTGAGCCTGATACTTTTGATGCAACTCAAACACTACTCTCTGTTTTCATGGCAATGGTTAATGGAAATTGGATTCAAACAGCATCCAAGGGCCCTGACTTTTATGGTCTGATAAACTGATAAGCATGGGGATAACCTGAACAGTGCAGCAGATACTGGCATAAGCTTGCTGGGCAGACTGGGTGGATCATTTGGCCCTTTTCTGCTGTCATTTCTATGTTTCTATGTAACAACCCAAAGGAACACCCAATTTAACGCAGCTAAAAATATGTGTGTTGTGAACCCCCAAGTGTACTTTTTAGCTGTTCTAAGGAGGACAAGTTTCACCTAGGAAAATGGCTTTTGAAAATTTTTCTCATGAAGGGATATACAAGAGAAAAACCTAGGACACTTTAAAGGACTGGTTCCAGAGATCTGGCCCGGTCTACCTTAAACTCTATAGCAGCAGAGAATCCTGGTCCTGGGGCATTTCCTTAGGGGAATGGAATAATTAGCCAGGCCCAGGAAGGGAGAACAGGCCCCCAGGGAAGAGAAGGGAGCCTAGGGAAGGCCATTACTGCCCTATGAGGAAAGGCTAAAGAAGTTAGGGCTGTTCAGTTTGGAGAAGAGACAACTGAGGGGGGATATGATCAAGGTCTACAAAATCATGAAAGGACTTGAACAAGTTAATTTAAGTTGGTTATTTACTTTCTCAGATAATAGAAAAACCAGGGGGCACTCAATGAAGTTAGCGAACAGCTCATTTAAAACAAATCGAAGAAAATTCTTTTCCATTCAGCGCATATTTATCTGGAATTCATTGCCAGAGGATGTGGTTACAGCAGTGAGTAGTATAACTGAGTTTACAAAAGGTGTGGATAAGTTCCTAGAGGATAAATCCTTAAACTGCTATTACGGTAATTAATAAGCAATAGCAGCTTGTGATCTATCTAATGTTTGGGTACTTGCCAGGTACTTGTGATTTGGATTGGCCACTGTAGGAAACAGTAACCCAGTATGGCATATCTTATTTATTTATTTATTTTATTTATTTAAGGGTTTTTTATATACCGAGGCACGTTTGCAAAACATCACCTCGGTTCACATTGTAACATAACTTAGCAACAAGCTTTACAATATTATCTTTTTTTTTTTTAACAGGGAGAGGGTTAACAATGGTAGGAGAATATGATACGAGAATTATATACATATGTACATATTAGTTCAAATAATTGAATTAAATCAGAGCCATTATGTTCTTATGTTCTTATCTAACTCAGAGACTGTATGTTAACATGGACGTGCTCGCGCAGCTTTTAAAATCTACCCCTAACTTTGTAGCATTATTAGCCTCAAGTGACCAGCTTTGGAAGCAGAAACCTGGTCCCCAGAAACTAAAACCAGGTCTCCTACTTGGCAATGTGCAGCACTTGACATTGAACCTCTTAAGCTAGAGACTTTCTTAATGGTTCTTTATTTTTTCTAATTTAATTATTCATCCTTATTACTATATCATCCCTATTATATTTTCTGTTTAATATAGTCATGGTTGTAGGGCCTTTTCAATTTTTGGCTATCTTTTTGGCGCCGATTGCCTTTGCCGATCGCCTTTGCCCTCACTATGTCACAGGGACCGACGGTTGGCCCCGTGACATAGTCAGGGCAAAGGCGATCGGCGCCATTTTGAGTACTGGCATCCGACGGACCCCCGCTGGACTTTTGGCAAGTCTTGTGGGGGACAGGAGGCCCCCCCCCCCAAGCTGGCCAAAAGTCCCTGGGGGTCCAACGGGGGTCCCGGAGCAATCTCCTGCCCTCGGGCCATCGGTGCCAGTAATCAAAATGGCACCGATAGCCTTTGCCCATACTATGTCACAGGGGCTACCGGTGCCATTGGTCAGCCCCTGTCACATGGTAGGAGCACAAGGTAGTGCCAATGGCCATGTGACAGGGGCTGACCATTGGCACTGGTAACCCCTGTGACATGTAGGTCAAAGGCTATCGGCACCATGATGAAACCGGCACTGAGGGTGTGAGAGTGCAGGGGATGGCTCCCGGACCCCCGCTGGACCACCAGGGAGTTTTGGTAAGTCTTGGGGGGGTCAAGAGGGTGGGGGTTTGTTTAAATTGATTTATTTAGGCTGCCGAATAATTCGGCGAAGATTCGTGTATTCATGGGGAATCGTGATACGTTTCGCTTCCCCATGAATACAGCGAAAATGGAAACATCCATTGCGGATTGCCAATACATAGGGACTGAATGCACACCCCTATCCTGCGTTCCACCAAGAATTAGATTTAAAATTGCTCCCTCTCTCATTGTTTACTGTACCAATTGCTTCATAAAACTGTCTTCTATTCCATCCAGCAACTTTATCTCTCTAGCATGCCCTGATGTTTCACTTACCCAGTCAATAATGGGGTAATTGACATCTCCCATTATTACTGCACTCCTAGTTTGGTTAACTTCCCTAATTTCTCTTAGCATTTCACTGTCTGTCTCACCATTTTTGCCAGGTGGACAGTAGTATTCTGCTATCACTATTCTCTTCCCCAACACACAAAGGATTTCTACCCATAAAGATTTGATTATGCATTTAGTCTCATGCAGGATCTTTATCCTGTTGGACTCTATACCATCCTGGACAGAAAGAGCCACTCCCACCATCAAGATGTTCCTCTCTCTCATTGCAATATAATTTGTACCCCAGTATAGCACTATCCCATTGGTTATCCTCTTTCCACCATGTCTCTGAGATGCCAATTAAGTCAATGTCATCATTCACTGCTCTGCATTCTAATTCTCCCGTCTTACTTCTTCGACTTCTGGCATTAGCATACAAACATTTCAAAGGGTGTTTTTTGTTTGTATTTATATTCTGCTTATCAATTGACAGGGATAAATTGGAATCTTTTAACTCAGGTGAGTTTTTCATTATAGGCACTTAGACTACTTTTCTTATTATTGGAACCTCTCTGTTGGGATGCCCTAACTCTAATGCTTCAGTAGTATCCTTTCAAGATACTTCCCTCTGAACCATGCGCTGCTGAGCGACTGTCGCTTTCCCCTTTGTTCAAGTTTAAAAGCTGCTCTGTCTCCTTTTTAAAGGTTAGCACCAGCAGCCTAGTTCCAAAAAGACTCCCCCTTCCCTTAAAGGTTCCCCAGTTCCTTACAAAACTGAATCCCTCTGCCTTGCACCATTGTCTCATCCATGCATTCAGACTCCAGAACTCTGCCTGCTTCTGGGGACCTGCGTGTAGAACAGGAAGCATTTCAGAGAATGCTACCCTGGAAGTTCTGGATTTCAGCTTTCTACCTAAGAACCTAAATTTGTCTTCCAGAACCTCCCTCCCACATTTTCCTATGTCATTGGTGCCTACATGTACCACGACAGACGGCTCCTCCCCAGCACTGTCTAAAATCCTATCTAGGTGACGCGTGAGATCCACCACCTTCGCACCAGGTAGGCATGTTACCAGACGATCCTCACGCCCACCAGCCATTCACATTCCTAGTAATCAAATCACCAACTATGATGGCTGACCTAACACCTCCCTCCTTGGCAGTAGCCCTGGAAGACACATCCTCGGTGTAAGAGGACAATGCACCACCTGGAGAGTAAATCCTTGATACAGGATCATTTCCTGCTGCACCAAGTTGATGCTCTCCGATCATGCGACCTTCTTCCTCCAAGGCAGCACCAGGGCTGCCAGACTGGAATTGGGGCTTGGCTACTATGTCCCTGAAGGTCTCATCTATATACCTCTCTGTCTCAGACAACTGGAAGCTCTAGAGCTGCAAGGAAGGGGTGCCCAGTTTGCCAAGCAAGGGCAAAAATCTCTGTCACTTGAGAGACTATGATTGAAGGCTCAGCCTTCAACTCCTTCAAGCATTTCAGCATCATACCATGTACCATGGCCCACCCTGGCACCATGCTCAACTTGGGCTGGAGACTGATGATGGGGGGGGGGAGGGCAAGCAAGCAGAAGGAAGACCTTCAGAGTAAGAATGGTGAGAGAGCAAGAGTTCAACAACAGTGTTAAGACTTTTGGATATTTCAGAAGACCTGGGGAGGAGACTTTGGAGGTTTTGAGGGTTTTGTGTAGTTCTCCCTTCTGTTGCGTCCGTCTGTGCTAGACAGCTTCACCCCGTTTGCCTCACCTTATACACGGCTCCTCCCGCTTACCTAGGAAAGATGGCTACAACAGCATCTACAAGCTGACCTCTCCGGCATCCCCGGAACGGCTATGGTGCAGTCTCCCGCCATTGCTCCTCCTAGGTACCTACTAGGGTGCGCTACTCTGCCACTTCCATGCTGCTGCTGGAAGCTCTCTCTCTGCCCTTTGGGGTAACTGCTAACCTGGGTACCCGCTCCTCGGGAGCCCTCTGCTTTATTTCAGGTGCCTTACAGGGAACAGGTACTCACTCCTCGAGGGCCTGCTCTCCCTGCCTCGGTACTCACTCCTCGAGGGCCTGCTCTCCCTGCCTCGGTGCCTGTACCTTCTTCAACATACATGGTGGAATCGTATACCAACAGCTAACACCTAGTGAGTACTCTAACTCTCAGTCTATCTTATCCACAGTATCTCCTAGTGAGAAACCTGTTGCGGAACCTCCTATCATCATCAAGGAGAGAAGGGCTCCCTCTGCCGAGGTCCCTGAGACTGCAATTACCAGACTGCCTCACTACCCCCACCTCTGGTGGCTCTCTTCTAGCTGTTAAATAAGGAACTAACTATGTTTTGTGCATTACAAGTCTAGCCCAGTGCTGTGGCTTTTCACAGGGCTCTTCCCCATGGGCGTGGTC
The DNA here is from genome assembly GCF_901001135.1 of Rhinatrema bivittatum. Classification (NCBI taxonomy): domain Eukaryota; kingdom Metazoa; phylum Chordata; class Amphibia; order Gymnophiona; family Rhinatrematidae; genus Rhinatrema; species Rhinatrema bivittatum. The sequence continues at coordinate 539,213,720 of NC_042616.1, read as the reverse complement.
ACCTCCCACAGCACCCAAGGATCCACCAAAACACACTTAACCATAACACCTTCCTCTTGCTCTCAATATGGTGTTTTGTTATTAAAGGTAGCTGAAGAGCATGGCAACTTAGGCAATATTTTATCAGAAAACCTTGGGCTTTGGACTATGACTGATAGAACCTGGCATTTGGAGGGTTTCTGGGCTGCTGGTTGATTTTTATTTCTTGGTTTTTCAAAAAATGATATTCTCTGAATTTTATAAATTAGAAAACAATAAAGTTAACGTTTAACCTTAAAAAAACACTCTTTTAAGTTGCTATGCAATTCTAGACTTGATTTCATCTATCCTGGATCCACAATTTTGTTTCATCCTTCGCAAGTATCAACGTGTGGCCTGCATCGGTTCTGAGAAAAAAAGAAGAAAGATGTGTAAGTGGATAAATTGAAGGCATTTACCAACACCTTAAACATCACCTTTCCTTTCCCTTGAAATGAAGGTAGAATCCAAACGTCAAAGGAAATCTTAGTAAAAAAAATTGTTTAAAAAAAACTGAATTATTTAAAAAAAAAAAAAAAAGTAAATATTTGCTTCCACAGCTACTTTTTAACAAGGTACAAGCAATGTACAATGATTTTCTCCTTGGTCTGGTGGTGTGAGATTTTTCCCCACCTCATTTGTAAGCTATTTTTAACTTGCCTTTTTTCACCAGATTACTAGTGGGGAGGGGGATTTCTTTTTTTGTTCTCTCTTTTCAGAGCATGAACTTTAAGTGCAATAGTGTGCTTAAGCTGACTGGCCATGCCTGCTGTGAGCAATTGTCATCAACAAAATGGGAAAAATCTAAGAGCCCCTTTGTGAGGGGACAATGTTGAAACAGACTCCCGATTCTGCATCTATTTCAGCACGTCCCTTTTTCAAGTGCGAGAAGGAAGCGGGCAAAAGGAGCCAACAGCTGTTTCCCATCACTGCTGGTGTGTTTGAAAGACCCAGCAGCAAAGAGTGGATCAGGGGCGCAATGGGTTTCACAGGCTGCTAATAACTTACTTGCCATGCCCGATTTAATCAGGACAGCCTGATTTATGGCTGTTTGTCGTCCATCCCCCAACCCCCCCCCCCCCCCCCCGGTCCGTCCGCCCCCCCCCCCCCCCCCCCCACCACCTTGTCTGATTTTCCTCTGCCAGTTATAGCAGGGGATGCACCGGAGCCTGCTTGCTCCTGCATTCCCAGAGGATACTGGTTCCTCCTGCAGAGCAAAAGTTGGCTTTGCTCCAGAGGAAAAGAGAGGGACGGGGAAAGCATCGTTCACTCTTAAAAAGGCTGATATAATAAGATGCCCTCAGCTGTGCACACCTATCAATGCACAGTTATGCCTGCAGCTTTACTCTCGATTTTAACAATGAGTTTAGGGCACAAAACAATTTACACACAGTTTTACTCATAGGTGTGTGCACAACTTAGTGTGTTTCCATGCCAATCCCACGTTAATCAAGGCATTAGCTATTACTCCCCAATGGAGAAGAGTGCAGAGGCTTAACTCAGGAGCGGAGGAGAACCCTAATGGTAAGAGCAATGGGCTGAGAACCAAGGAAGTCAGAGCTCAGATCCTGGTGATGCTCCTTGTGACCTTGGGCAAGTCACTTTGCTTTCTATAGCCTCAGGTACAAACCGAGGGGCCGATGCAATAACATGTGGGTTGAAACCTTTTTAATTCTCAGTGCAGTAAGCTAATGCTATGCTAATGCATCAGGTGTTTAAAAAGTGCACTGACTGGAAAATACACACACAAATCACAAACCTGATTTAAAATGTGTGTGTAGCACAGGCTGAACACACATTTTAAACTCAGGGAAGTGAGGAATCTCTCATAACTGATTTATGAACACAAAACTCATAATCTGTGCGCATAAAAGACTTTTATGCGCACAAAACATGCTTTCTGCGCATAAAAAATGCTTTTAGCACAAAAAAGCATTTTTTGTTTGTATAAATCCCGGTTACAGGTCCTGATAACAGAATTTCAGCTTCTGCCCATAACCTGCCACAAGCTCTGACCCGGAGTAAAATTTCCATTGCTAAGAAACCCTGAGTTAAACCAGCGCCCCTATCTGCATGATAGGAAGTAATATTTAATGCCTTCATTTACATGGGATTTCCATGCGAAAGCACTAAGCAGGACAAACAGTTTTTCTACACAAAACTACATTGGGAGTAACACTCGCCACAAAAAATGTGCCTACAGCTGCAAGTAAAATTGTACACTCAGCTGAACACACCTTATTGCATCGGCCCCTTAGATTATAAGCCCTCTGGGCTTGCCTGAATGTGACTTGTCTTGAGCTACATGAGCAAAATGCAGTACAAGAAAATGTTTTCTTAACCATGGAAATGTAACTTCTGCTCAGAGGTGGAGTAAAATTTCTGGGCCTAGTGTTGGACTTTGTGGTTCCACCTGGCGTTCATCCTGCAGGTGTCCTGTACTCAGGAATTAGACACATAAAACATGCGTAGTGCGTGTGAATCATGTTTTGCGCAGAAAACATGTTTTATCCGTGCTAAGCATGTCTTTCTGCACACATTTTAAGTTAGCATGTTGTTGTTGTTTTTGAACTCCTGATGAATTAGCACACCATTAGTTTACTGCATGGACAGATAACTCTTTTGTTAGCATTTGAGTGAAGTGCATGTGTGATGAAGTTCAGCACTTCATTGATTGCTCGTGGCTTATTACCTCTTCCCCAGCAAAGGGGGTAATTTTCAAAAGAATTATGCCCGTAAATGTAATATACTATAGGAGCAATTTTCAAAAGCCATTTACTTGCGTAAAGTACATTTATGCGAGTAAATCCTATGGAGAATTCAATGACATATATTGTAACAGTTTTCAAAGCCCACTTCTTTGAATAAAGTGCATTTACAAATGTAAAACTCAATTTTAAGCATGTAAATGCTTTTTGAAATCAGGAACCAAGCATGTAGTGTGCATTATGATTAGGATGAATGCTTCACTTCTCAGTTTACTATTTCAGTACGTCAAGGAATGTCTGAACTTGCATCTACAAGTGTCTCTCCCATATGTAAATATATAAAAATACTAATACAAATAAGTAAATACACTTCCTACTGACCCAAAACTCTCCTTTTTTTTTTTCTTCATCAACGCCACTTCTCAGTGCCATGCCTTCTTTCATCTTTGCCTAGCATTAAGGGACAAAAGGTCATTTAATCGCTGCATTACTTTAACTCAAACCTGCAAGTCCAAGGCCTCTGCTGAGAGACTGCCAATTATGCAGGGCTAGTTTTGTGATCTGATCTACTGCTCATTAGGGAGTCAGCTGAGCCCATCCAACTCATTTTTCTTAGGACCACAAGCTGGCCAGCAGGGAGTCCCAGTGGTTTAAGACCAGCTTGTTCTTTGCTACCTCAGCAATTTTGCTCCCTCAGATTTTTAACTTTCTACAGCAAAAGTCTAGAAATGGACTTCTATACTCAGAGCTCATCAGTTGTAGCACTAATCCTGCATACTGATGAAAGACATAGGAAGGCAGTAAGAAGTTACTAATTGATACTAAATTAACAATTGTTTCTTCTCACACCTACTCAATTCCAGTGTATATACTATATTTCAAATGTGACTTTTTTAGGAATGTTAAAAACTAAATGTACAGTAGAAGATTTATTGCATAATTAGGAAGGCTCCATAAAAGATCAGCTCACAAAAGTGCACATATCATTACAAAATTTGCCTGCCAATGCACTAGTCTTCCAGATATCACTTAGCATAGCATGCTGAATTAAGTAATGTCACAATTGAGCTGTCTGTGCTTTGCTACTGCCATTTCACTACAAAGCAAAATAGTCATTTTGGTGTATCAATAATCGCAAAATTTGACCACCTTGAAAATTTTAAACTATAGATATTCTGTGTCCATGCAGCATTCAATGTGATTTAAATCCAGTGATAAAGATAGGTGGAGGGAAACAGAAGATATGATGGAGGGTATGTGAGTGCTTTCTCAGTATTATGAAACTTTAGAGGGCCAAAGAGGGAACAATACCCAACAATGGGCAGAAAATGGTGGAACAGCTGCATACTGCATGCAAGAAGACTGCAGCAGCCTTCACAAATCAGCCATGATTACAACCCTACCATCAGTAGTGGAGCTGCATTAGACTTCCATGGAGCAACCATGGTTATAACCAGGGCCCTTGGTCTACCGCAATTCAGTAGCCATAGGAAGGGCTGCAAAATCTGCTCTTTTGCCCAGAATTCCCCGTTTCACATGGCATGCCTAGGCTATAGTGTTAGCAGTGAAAGCAGTGGTGCTAGCGACCCTGTACTCTCCCCCAACTCGATTTTGGCTTTGCTGCCCTGAATGTTGCGTTTTGAACCATGCAGCACTATGTGGTCCTGTGTGGTTCAATGCACAACACTAGCCCTCCGCAAAAGAGGAGGAGGAGGAGGATGAAATGTCCTGGGATGCTACACTGTTGCTGTGCTCCTCCTGCTTTAAAGCTGATGGGAGAGTAAATGAAGAGATGGAGGCAAGACAGTGAGGTGATCCAAGATAGTATGAGGTAAAGTAAGGGGATAGGGCTAAGAGTGAGCAAGGAATTGCTGAGAAGGAGAAATGTTGAGGTACAGAGGCAAATGTGAGTGAGGAACATAAGAACATAAGAAATTGCCATGCTGGGTCAGACCAAGGGTCCATCAAGCCCAGCATCCTGTTTCCAACAGAGGCCAAACCAGGCCACAAGAACCTGGCAATTACCCAAACACTAAGAAGATCCCATGCTACTGATACAATTAAAAGCAGTGGCTATTCCCTAAGTCAACTTGATTAATAGCAGTTAATGGACTTCTCCTCCAAGAACTTATCCAAACCTTTTTTGAACCCAGCTACACTAACTGCACTAACCACATCCTCTGGCAACTGTGCGTTGAGTGAAAAAGAATTTTCTCTGATTAGTCTTAAATGTGCTACTTGCTAACTTTATGGAATGCCCCCTAGTTCTTCTATTATCTGAAAGTGAAAATAACTGATTCACATCTACTCATTCAAGACCTTTCATGATCTTAAAGACCTCTATCATATCCCCCATCAGCCGTATCTTCTCCAAGCCAAACAGCCCTAACCTCTTCAGCCTTTCCTCATAGAGGAGCTGTTCCATCCCCTTTATCATTTTGGTTGCCCTTCTCTGTACCTTTTCCATCGCAGCTTTATCTTTTTTGAGATGCGGTGACCAGAATTGTACACAGTACAGTACAAAGTATTATCCACTATGATGCCTAGATCTTTTTCCTGGGTGGTAGTTCCTAATATGGAACTTAACATCATGTAACTACAGCAAGGGTTATTTTTCCCTTTATGCAAAACCTTGCACTTGTCCACATTAAATTTCATCTGCCATTTGGATGCCTAATCTTCCAGACTTGCAAAGTCCTCCTGTAATGTATCACAATCCACTTGTGATTTAACTACACCGAATAATTTTGTATCATCCGCAGGAGTACAGGTGGATTGAGGGGATATGTTAGGGATAGGGGTGTACATTCATTTCCAACGTATTGGTAATCCACAATGTATAGGGCCATATTTGTTGTATTCGTGGGGAAGCGAAATGTATCACAATTCCCCACGAATACAACGAATCCTCACCGAATTAATCGGCCGTCTAAAGGAGCAAATTTAAACAAAACCCAGCCTCCTGCCCCTCCCCCAAGACTTACCAAATCTCCCTGGTGGTCCAGCAGGGGGTCCAGGAGCCATCTCCTGCACTCACGCCGTCGGCTGTCAGTATTCAAAATGGCGCCGATAGCCTTTGACCTTACTATGTCACAGGGGCTACTGGTGCCATTGATTGGCCCCTGTCACATGGTAGGAGCAATGGATGGCCGGTGCCATCTTGTGCTCCTACCATGTGACAGGGGCTGACCAATGGCACAGGTAGCCCCTGTGACATAGTAAGGGCAAAGGTTATCGGTGCCATTTTGATTACTGGCAGCCGACAGCCCGAGTGCAGGAGGTCGCTCCCGGACCCCACTGCTGGACCACCAGGGACTTTTGGCAAGTCTTGGGGGACCCTCCTGACCCCCACAAGACTTGCCAAAAGTCCCTGGTGTTCCAGCGGGGGTCCGGGAGCGACCTCCTGCACTCGGGCCGTCAGCTGCCAGTATTCAAAATGGCACCGATAGCTTTTGCCCTCACTATGTCACAGGGGCTGACCAATGGCACTGGTAGCCCCTGTGACATAGTAAGGTCAAAGGCTATTGGCACCATTTTGATTAAAGGCAGCCAACGGTGTGAGTGCAGGAGATGGCTCCCAGAACCTCGCTGGGCCACCAGGGACTTTTGGCAAGTCTTGGGGGACCCTCCTGACCCCCACAAGATGGCGTCAGCCACACATTGCTCCTACCATGTGACAGGGGCCGACCAATGGCACCGGTAGCCCCTGTGACATAGTAAGGTCAAAGGTATCGGCGCCATTTTGAATACCAGCAGCCGGGGGCGTGAGTGCAGGAGATGGTTCCCGGACCCCCCTCTGGACCACCAGGGAGTTTTGGTAAGTCTTGGGGGGGTCAGGAGGATGGGGATTGTGGTTAATTCAGTTTTAACCGGGAAACAAATAAGAATGAACGCATGAACGTATCGGGGGCCCCCTTGCCGAATGCAACGTATCTGCCCCCCGACGAATACAAATATCGAATGCAGCGTATGCTGTCCCTCTGCACATCCCTAGTTAGGGAGGAAGTGAATGAGGGGACTGAATTTGCTGATGGGAGAAGGTGAAAGAAGAAAGGGATCAGAGGAGCTGTAGGATGAGAGTGAAATGATCAGAAGAGTTGTGCAGTTTGAATGAGAGACTGGAGGTGTGCCTGTGGGAGAAAGTGAGTGAGAAGATTGAAAGGATTGTGGGGTTTGAGTGAAGGGCTGAAGGGAGTGTGAGTGAGAGACAGGATCGATTATCAAGGGAGAATGCTGTAAGTAGATCATTGTGTCCTTTCCTTATCCCAGATCTTTCTTTCTTCTCCCCCTTCCTGATCCCTCTTCTCTTTCCTTTGCTCCCTAATTCCTCTAATCTTCTCCATCCCATATCCTCTATCTCTCCTGCCTGAGTTCCCCTTTTTTCCCATCCCCAGAACCTTTCCCTGTCTTCTTGCACCAATAACTAATATCCCATTTACTTTAATAAAGAATCAAATAAATTAACTTGACACAGAAATGTCAGAAAATTACTTTATATAAACTATAAAAATGCATTCAATATGCAAATATATACAAAATTATGCAAACTTGTCACATCATTTTGAAAAACTTGCCACAGGAAAGCAGGACATGTGTTATCACCTTAGCATCAATGAGCATGGGTAGCAAAATGTTTCAGACAACAGCCTCACTAGTTTGGATTATTACTAAACTTGATGGTAAAATTATAGGAGGTGATTTGGGTTTTGCATGTCACATCTTCACCTGCAGTGCAGCCTTACCATGCCCTAATCCAGCCCACTGTGACAGCTCTCCACCAGCAGAGGCCTCCAGTGGGCTCTGTCCCGAGTTATGAAGCCATCTCCTCATTGGCCACATGACTCAGCCTGCAGTGCAGCCTCTTTTCCACTAGGGGTCCACAGTGAGCTTCATTTCCAGCCTTTCCAACCCCTTCCTTGTTCTCTACACAACACATAAGCTCCAGCTCCATTTAACCCTCCCTTCCCAGAACTTAGATGCCATTTTATGGAGTCACTCTTGGCTCTCTGATCTGGCAACTGTTACTTTGCTCTATGCCTTGTAGCCTCTGGCCCTTCTTGATCCTTGCTCCTTGCTTTGTGGCATCCAGGCTTGCTATTACCCTTGACCTTGCTCTGTGACCTACTCAAGCCTTATCTAACCTTGTGGCCTCTGCTCCTGCTATTATCCTAGACCTTGCTCTATGGCCTACTTGGGCCTTATTCTTAGCGGCCTTCAGGCCTTCTGCGTTGCTGCCTTTGGACCTCAGTGTTCTTTGTTCTGTGTTGTTCTTGTCTGCTCCTACCCTTGTCTAAGTCCTGCCCTAGTCTGCCTTGTTTAGTCCTGTCCTTGTCTGGTCTTGTCCTGCCCTGCCCATTCCCTGCTTTGCCTTTCCCACGCCTTTGTCTGTATTTAGCCCAGTCCCTGCTCAGTATCCTTACCTGCTGCAATATCCAGTTCTCAGCTCCTTGCCTTTTCCAGTATTCAGTCCTCAGCTTGAACCACTATCCAGTCCATAGCTCCTTCCCTGTTCCAGTCTCCAGCCTCCAGTTCCTTGCCTGTAGTTTTACCCAGATCCCTGCTTTCAGTCTGTCTCTACCCACAATGTCCAGTCTGTGTCTGCCTTGCCTTAACCAGCTTATCCAGCCTGTCCAGTTAAGCCCTACTGGCATCCAGAATCCAAGGACACTCAACTACAGGAAAGGGGGCTGGCTAGGCAGAAGACAAACCCAACTCCTGCTCTGTGGTCCTGCCCTGCTCCTGAGAAGGTGCTTCCAGACTCTAGCCTTTGTGACATTGCATCAAAGAAAGTATAGAAGTAACCAGCATGGAGCAGCAATTTCGACCCTAAACAGCAGCAACTTGATTGTATCAGTGATCCAAAAAAGCATGGGGAAGCCAGCACTGTGATGGACTATGGCCATGAGAGGGACAGATATAAGTGGAGGATAGTGGGATCAGGTAGAAGACCTAACAGGGGAGCTGATGAGTTGGGGAGTCTGGATGGGCCATTTTGATCTTTATCTGCCATCATTTATTATGTTACTAGTATGTATGGGACTTGTAAGACCCAAAAATGAGACAATTATACCTGGAATAACTTACAAGCAGAGTTAGTGAAGGCCAGCACAGTAACAGAAATTAAGCATGTTTGGGGCAAGTATAGAGGGTATTAGGCAGAACAGGATTAAGAGGCTGGGTAAAAGTCATGAGGGAAACAGATTGAAGTTTAAGAATGGTATGTGTATGCTCATCTATCCAAAGTGGTAGAGAACCAGAGATGAAGATAACTGGGTAAATTGAATGAGCCAACTGGTCCTTACCTGCCAAGATCTGCTGAAGTGATTCCCACACTTGTCTGGAGAGGCCCCCAAGTCTGTCAAGTTCTCAGAATAACCACGATGAATATACATGAGATAAATTTGCAAAAAATGGAAGCATTGTATGCAGAACTCTCTCATGCATATTCATTGTAGCTATCGAGAAAACCTGATCAGCTGCGGGGGTGGGGGGGTGGGGGGAAAGTCCTCTGGGATATGTTCAGGGTTAAGCTCCAAGGATTCATACAGTTTGCATATTTGTCAGCCAAACTCGATGCCCTCCGGAGATCATACTTAGGGCTTCTGATTTTAGGATTTAACTGATAAATACTGATAAAATATCCCAGTGAAAAATAAATAGATGTGTTTATTGGATAAGCACTGGAAAAAAAAAACTTTTTCCCTAATGATTTCTCACCCCACCCCTTGCCTGTCTTGGCACTTCGCATCTACTTTTCTGCATTAATGACTCTTCAAGTGCATCAATGCATGTACTTGATTCAACCAGAAGAGGTGTCCAGTAAATAGTACCTGCACCGCGAAAGAAACAATAATCATTGATTTTTTTTTTGTACTGGCTAAGAACCCCTAACCAACTAGAAACTAAACACTAATTTAGAATTTATATAAACACCTATGAATAGAAATCATAATCGTAACCCATTCCTTGTTTTCTAACTTCCATTGCAATACTTTATTTTCCCTGTGGTCTTCATTTACCGTAGAAGGGCTGCAAGAAGAAGAGTATAGGGTGATGGAAATAGGAAACCAGGATTGGATTATAATCTCTCAGCCAAAAAAACAAAACAATTTTAGACTGGTAAATAACATTTTTACATACATTACATTAGTCACTCTAATTAACAGATACTTCTCTTACCAACCTCCTTCATTAGAAACAGTAACTATGAGTAAAATAAATAAATAAAACTTTGTATAGCCCAACCTAGGGATTTATTCAAAAAGGGCTTTTCCATTCTATGCCCTCGGGAAAAAAATCTTTATTGAATAAGGCCCATAGTCCCCAACAATGCATCTCTCCTAAAATGACAATTCCAAATGCACATGTGTAAGCAGGGAGAGCAAGAATTAAATGGGGGGATTTCAAGAAGGCAGTCCTACACACCTTGTGGACTAAATGTTTCGCAAGGACTTAGGAAGACGATTGTGAGTAATGTGGGTGAAGTATTTCTTCTGCCTGCATAAATTGGCCGTTTGAAAACCGCCTTCCTTCAACATGGCAGCGAGTCTACGCATTGTTCTACAAAACATGGACTTTTAGCATAGTAAGAGGAGGCATCCCCGGGGGTGTGCTGAGGTCGGGGGAGGGGAATAACAGAGGTAGATTGCATTTTCAATTCTACATGTAAAAGTTTCCATAAAAAAAAGTAAACTGGAGAAAAAGTAGGTGCAGATCAGCACAAGGACTTTATACCAACTGCAAATCTCAAAGAGACAGAGGGTAGATACCTTGCTCTGAAAACTGGTATAAAAGCCAGTTCCTGCAGCCTTTGTCCCAGGGTGGACAATCTGGAAATTGCACACACACCCCCCCCCCCCCTACCCAGGACTTGCCCTATGAAGGCATAACATGGCCATTTGCAAAATACAAGGAATAATACAATAAAATACCCCAACAGTGCCAATAAACAAGAACGAATACAACAGCTGCATAAATGTTTAGCCTCACACGTGAGGAAGACTCTTCTTTATTTTGCACTCAAAATAAATTGGGGAAAAAACCCAAACTCAGGGTCTGGCTACATGAAAAATCAAAAAGAAAATGTATCAAAAGAATGCAAAATGTGTGACATCGTAAAACCCAATGCCTGGACAAATGAGGGAAGGGGGGGGGAACGGGGTGCCTGCCCCAAGCAACATGCCTACGAGGGCACCATCACAGCGGTCAGCTGTTTCAGCTAGAGGAAGCACTTGCCTTGCTTATGTGGAAGAATTCTGCTGCCAACCCATGGCTCCTTGATGCTCTCAGGAAGTTTGAGAGGGGCGGTGCGAGTAACAATATTTGCATGCTATTCCTCTAATGATGGCGCAGGCATACCGGCACCACACAGCTCAGTTACTGAGAGCCAACTGGAGCCTTCAGGAGCAATGGAGAGGCTGAGCAGTGTGGGGGCTGGGGAAGGGGTGGCGAAGATGAGCCATAGGGGTGGTGGCCGGGAAAGGGGGTGAGAGCAGTACTGATTTTCAGTCAGGTCACACACCAGGATACCCACCTGGACTCTTTCTGGACTGTGGCAGATTATTTGCTTTTCCCCACTGCAGCAGAACTGGAAGTTGGAAGCCGCTGCTGACCCCCAACCCAGTATCTATTCTTTTTAGGCCACCACCACTGGGGTTTCTGCTTGGTACCCTAACAGTATGCCACAGGGGTTTTTCCTCTGTCAGCACTCTTCATTCATTTCAATTTAAGCCCAGTTTGTAGACTTCTGGCTGATCTGGAAATCAGTTATAAATTCTACACTGGTTGTTGCGGTCTCGGTCGCCACCGTGGCGTCCGAGGCCTTACCTGCTCCTCGGGTCCCGGAGAGCTGCCGCGCTCCGCAGACTCGGGTCCTCAGCCCCTGCTTCCTCCCGCGTTCCGCGGACTCGGGACCTCAGCCGCTGCTTCCTCTTGCCGCTCCGACCCCCCCGCGGCCCTACAGGGCCTTCGGACGCCATGCGCCAGCTCCCTCACGGCCGCCGGCGTTCTCTCGCGGCTAGCCCCGCCCCCAGGCGCGCGCGGCTGATCTCTGTTTTTAAAGGGACCAGCGCGGGAAATCTCGGCTCCTCCCGTTTCTGACGTCAGACGCTGCTGGGCTATTTAAGCCCTGCAGTTCCCAGCCTTCCTTGCCTTGCAACGAGGTTCCCTACTTCTGGTAGCTCTGAGTTGCGTTCCTGGATTGCCTGTTTCCTGCCTGACCCCGCTTTGCCTGACTCCGCTTGCCTGTCTCCTGCCTTGACCTCGGATAGCTTGACCACGCTTGTCTTCAGCCTGCCTTGACTCTGGTCCGTGACTTCGACTCCTGTTGTCTTCAGCCTGCCTTGACTCCGGTCCGTGACTTCGACTCCTGTTGTCTTCAGCCTGCCTTGACCCCGGTTCGTGACCCGACCACTGCTTGCTCGCCGCCTGCCCAGACTCCAGTCCGGATTCCACTCCTGGGTTTCTTCGTTCTCGCCTAAGTCCCAGCGGTCCGGGTCCCTACGGGCTCCTCCTGGGGGGACCTCGGGCTTCCAGGGCGAAGACTCCTAAGTCCTAGCAACCCGGGCTCCCACAGCTCCTCTGGAGGAGTCACGGGTTTCCAGGTGAAGCTCCAATTGCCCAGTGGGAGTTCTGCCTACCGACTGTTCCTTCGGGTCGGTCGGCCTAAGGATCCACATCCGGATTGTCTCCATCGCAACACTGGTGACATCTATTTTTTTAATACCTGCTGCTACTTCAATATCAGTCACTTTATTTTGAGTTTCATGTTTAATTGTGATTTAAAAATGGATGGATAATAAACTTGCATTAAATCTACAAAACACAGAAATGATGCTTCATAACAGCAAAAACAGAAATATCACCATTCCTCTTAGAACAAAATCAAGAAATATAAAGCAATATTAACAGTGAGGAAACCATATTAATAAAAATAATATTTCAAAATAGATGACGAATAGACCATCACATATTAAGAAGAATAAGGATAAAAAAAATTCTTTAAATATTTCATCAAAATCAATCAAATATTTCAAAACAGCAGACATATCAAACAGCTGATAATTAACCCTACTAAGTATATTAAAACATTCCCTCCTCTCCATACCTGGAAACTTTTCATTTCCAGTCACCCTGAGATTATAGAGGATTTGTAGGGGGAAAGAGAGGAGGGTAGACACAAACTTCCTCCTTTCTCTCTCATATACACACACCCTCATGCACCTTTCCACCCTTACATCTATTTTCCCTTCCCTTTCACTCACCTTCAGTCATTCACCCTTCCCCTCCCCTCTCACTCACCCTTTCCCTCACCCTTCTTCCCTCTGCCACTCAACCCCTCACTCTCTTCCCTTCCCTCTGTCACTCACACCTTCCCTCCCCTTTGTCACTCACTCTTCTACTCAATCCCCTTACATTCCCATTTACTCCCTCACCCTTTTCTCTTACTTCATTCTCACCCTCCCCTCTGTCACTCACCCTTCATTCCCACTCACACCTCAGATATTCCCTCCCTCCCATTCACTTCCTTTGTTTCTCTCCCCTTCCCTTTCATTCACTCACTCTTTCTCCTATTCACTCCCCTCTGTCACTCACCCTCCCACTCAGTTCCCTTCCCCCAGCCACTCACCCTCTCACTTCTACTCACCCTCTTCTCATTCTCACCCCTTCCCGCTCAGTCATTCGCCCCACCTCCCTCCCACTCATTCCTTTCCCTGACACTCACCGCCTCCCTCTCAGTCCCTCAACATCTCCTTCCCACTCATTCATGTCTCTTCCATTTCAGTCACTCACCATCCTCATCACATTCCCTTCCTTCCTTCTCTGTCACAAAACAATGCCTCCCTCTCTGTCCCATCCCTTATTCCCCATATTACTCACCACTCCTCCTCACAGCAATATGGGGCTTCTCCTTGCTGGCGTGGGTGGGAATCCCACTAGTGCTCCAATGCACAGGGCCTCTCCTCACTGGCAAGGAAGTGGAACCCCGCCAGCACATCATTAAACGTTGCTGTCACATGTTTGTATATGTCACCTTCTTCCGTTGTGCTAGTGCTCCCACCTGTCTGTTCAAGGGTACAGCATCATTAAGGGCTATAACTTGGCCTTTGAGGATGACGTCAGGCACTCGGACAGGCAGGTCAAAGCATCGGCGGGCCGCATATAATGCAGAGTTTCCAAGTGATAAGCAAACTGGAATAAAAACCTTGAGGGGCTGGATGTGGACTGCAGGCCATAGTTTGCCCACCTCTCTGCTGCAATGAACACATTCCCCTAGTTTTGAATGTACTCCATTGGCTTCCAGTTATGCATAAAATTACATCTAAGCATTACTTTTAATACATAAAGGGGAAGATTTTAAAAGCCTTACGCGCATAGGTGGGGCTACGCGCTTGGCCTATTTTAAAAAGGCCCGGCAACGTGTGTAAAGCCCCGGGACGCGTCTAAGTCCCGGGGCTTCAGGAAAGGGGTGGGAAGGGGTCAGGGAGGGGCGGTCTGGGGGGGCAGGGTGGGGCCAGAGGCCTCCGGCACAGTGGCCATTTGTTGCTGTGTCGGAAGATCGCATGCCGGCCGAGTGCTGGCCCACGCAACCTGCGCCTGCCCCTAGGCAGGCGCAGCGGGTAAAATAATTTTTTCGGGGGGGGGGGGGGATTAGGACAGGTATAGGGGACGGGTTGGTTAGGGGAAGGAGAAGGGAGGTTAGGGTAGGGGGTTGGGAGGTAACTGGGGAAGGCCGCGGGCATCGGTACACACAGGATGCACAATTGTGTTCCCCCCTTGTGCGTGCCAACCCCCGATTTTATAATATGCGAGCATCTGCGTGCGCTATAAAATCGGGCATCCATGCGCACATGGACACCTGCATAGCTATATAAAATCTACCCCAAAGCCTTTAGCCAAGACACTCCAATAAACTTTACTAAGTTACTTAAGATTTACTGTCCGCCCAGTACCCTTAGATCTCAAGGTTGTAACTTACTTGATATTCCTTCCTCTAAATTCTTTCATCTTGATAAGACATTTGAAAGGTCTGTGTTTATCACTAGGCCAAAAATGTAGAACTCGCTCCCTGAGGACATATGCAAGATCGCTGATCACTGTTCTTTCAAGAAGTTGAAAACTGTGCTATATAAGAAAGCCTTTGATGTAATTTAATCGAGCTGGCTTTTGTTTCACTGCGAGACTGAGGCTGTCTTTTTTACAAACTGTACAATAATTTATTTGTTTTTTATAGTTTTGTTTTAATGAATTATACCTTGCAATAGCATAAGACATTCTTTTAATCAAATTAATTAATTAATTGCTTTATTGATGAGGAATTGTGGCTGGGAGCTGGGAAATGTGAGAGTGCAGAAAAAGTGACAGAAGAATAGACCTGATATGAAGGCTACTCTTTCATCTAGAGATTCACATTAGAAGGCAGGAGCATTATTGGCTATTGGCACATAGAGCCTCTTCCCCAAGTCTTCTCTGAGGTGCCCCAAGTCCCAGCTCTCACCTCCCTGACAGGAAGTAAAAAGGAGCAGCACCGCAGGAAGAAGCTCAAGTTTTACAGTTCTGGCTAGGACACAGATAGAGGGAGGAGAGGTGAAGAACAGTAGGCCATGGGCAGACACAGGGCCAAACTTCAGGTTCCAGGAGAGAAGAGTCTAGGCTCTACTGCAATAGTGACTTAGAGATGGGCTGGAGTGTGGCAGAGGGGAGTGGAACTTCCCAGATTTGAATGGGAAGAGAGGAAGAAAAAAAAAGCAAGAACCCCAAATTGGTGGGCAGGGGAGAGGAGCGGCAGTTACTGCCTTTAACAGAAACATGGGGGTAACCTGCACAGAGCAGCAGTTACTACCATAAGAAACTTGTTGGGCAAACTGGATGGACCATTTGGTCTTTTTCTGCTTTCATTACCATGTTATTATAAGAATGGGGACTCGCATAAAGCCTGTATATCTTATATCCAGTTTATACTGTGTCTATAAATGAAATCTGGGCAAACGCCAAGTGTTTTCCCAGAGCTGCTTGGTTCTGCTCTTCAATGAGCACCAAGAACAAAATTTTTATTTCCTAACTGCCAACTTGTTTGCTTTCACTTTTAAGTGATGTCCTTATTTTCTTACTAGGTCTTGTCTCCATCTTGTATTTTGTATTTCTCTGTCTGTGAATTTGATGTGTTCCTGACTGCTTCTTAATAGAGTAGGGGGAAGGGGTCTATAACACAGTAAGTTTTTCAGTGAAGTCAAGCACAAAGCTGCATCCTATAACTGTGACTCATTATAACTGATTTTCTCTCTCATAAGGAGCTAAATTAACCCTTCACTTGATGTATCAAAGTGACTTCTGCAAGACAGTCCCTTTCCTCTAATACATGACCTTGGAGGGCTTGAGAGTAGGTGAAAAGAAGAAATAGATGGTAGGGGGATGAGAGACAGAGGAAATGGATGGGCCTGTGAAGGATTTGAGAGAGGATAAAAATGGGGAGAAGATGAAAGAGGAATAATGGTAAACTGGATAGGGGATAAGAGAAGAAAGGTGCTGGAGGCAGAGGGGAAGATGGGCAAAACAAAAAACTGGGGCTAATGAAGGGATGAGAGGTAGAATATATTAGCTGAGAGCTGAGAAGGGGATGAGTACAGTGGTTGAACTGAGTGAGTGGGAAAATAGCATTGAGAACAGAAGGGGAAATGGGAGGACATTGTAGGGAATGAGAGGGTAAAATAATAGGTAACTGAGATAAAAAGAGGAAGATTAAGGACTGGAGAATGAGTGAAATGAGTGAAATCTAGTTCAATTATGTGTTTTCCAGATTTGCTCTTAATAGTGGTGGTGGTGGGGGGGGGGGGGAACTGATCATGACTAAGTTTATTTTGGAAACGTATTACTCGCCTTATTGTTCTAATGCCCAATATGAGTTACAAAAGCACAGGAGAGTGAGAGGGTGCATGAAAGGGCTTATGGGCCTGTGTCCTAGGTCTTTTAAGTACTTAGCAATATCTCTTTTGGATGGAGATTAGGAACATGCATATCCAGCCATCACATTAAATGTAACTGAAATTATCTGAACCTTTTTTTCCATTTTTATTATGTTCTGTGTTTAAAACAGTCTACAAGTAATATCAATTTTAATTATTATCTTATGTGACATGGTGAAAGGTAAAAATTATGACTTTTCAATTTTATTTTATGAACACTCAAGCCAGAAGAGATTATTCTTTAGGTCATCGGGACAATGTGGTCAATATTCAAAAGGTTTAACCATTCAATATTCCCCCTTTATCTGGCTAAATCTGTGTGGAGAAAATTATTGCCAATATATACCATCTAATTTTTGATAGCCTATGTGCAAACAATTTTCTTTTGTACAATATTATTATAAGCTGAGTTAAATTTGGGAACTGCAAGCCAGTATAATGCAAGCAAGACTTGCCATACCAGGTCAGACCAAAGGTTTATCAAGCTCAGTTCCCTCCAAGGCCCGGAGCGGCCTTGGAGGGAACTTTTTTTCGGCCACCCCCCCCACACACACACACCTTCCCCTCCCTTCCCCTATCTAACCCACCCCCAGCCCTAACTAAATCGTCCCCCCTACCTTTATTTCAAAAGTTACGCCTGCCCAAGTTACACTGTGCTGGGGGATTCGGCCCCACCCCTGGACTGCCCCAGAACTGCCACCACGCCCCCAGACCCGACCCCTTCCCGCCCCTTTTTCGAAGCCCCGGGACATACGCGCATCCCGGGGCTTGCACGCGCCACCGAGCCTATGCAAAATAGGCTTGGCACGCGCAGGGGCAGATTTCTTCAGGTTATGCACGTAGTCTTTGAAAATCTGCCCCTAAGTGTATGATTTCTGGGGTTCCCAGGTTGAGTAAGGGAGGCCCTATGTGCAATTGTGGCACCAGGACTGGCAAACTGCTAGCAGCTGAAGCTTGGGTTATGCACATTATGAGGCATCTTGCATTACATTTCATTTTAGATTTATAAACCATCTTCCTACAAAAACCCAGGGCAGTTTACAACATAGCAAAAAAAATACAATAATATATCAGAATAAAAATAAAAATAAAATAGCATATCACAAAAAATATAATTATAAAACAATGACTTTCCCTTTCAATCCCCTCACAAACACAGGGTTAGCTAAACCTACATTCACACCCCACCAATCCCCCAAAAGGTTGCTTCCTAACCTAAGATTGCTCCCAAAGGAGTTATCAAAGGGGTAATGCCATAAGCATAGGACTGCCACTAACCTGGAACCCAAGAATACTGAGAGAAGTGTTTTGGAACATTTCAAAACACACTAAATACTGGCTAAAAATTCCTTTTTATGACAGTAGACTATTCAGCAAAATCCAGTCTTTGGGTGCTATTCGTCTGCTGGAGTCCAGAATCAACAGACAATAATTCTACCCCTTATTAGTTTAAACTAGTAAAATCATAAGAACATAAGAACATAAGAAAATGCCATACTGGGTCAGACCAAAGGTCCATCAAGCCCAGCATCCTGTTTCCAACAGTGGCCAATCCAGGCCATAAGAACCTGGCAAGTACCCCAAAACTAAGTATATTCCCTGTTACCATTGCTAATGGCAATGGCTATTCTCTAAGTGAATTTAATAGCAGGTAATCTCTCCTTTTTTATTCTGATTCATTTCTGAGGCAATATTAATGTTTAATGATATTTTTTAAGTTCCTGCTAAGTGTTGAATATGTCATCCAACACTTGAATAGTTCATGGATGGTGCCGGAATGATCCTGATATATTCTGTTACATTTGTGGTTGTTTTACAACACCCAAGCAAAGGACAAATATATCTGACTTTGTACGAAAAGCTTATCATGCATATTTCAGGGTTAAACTGGGTGACCAGGACAAACCTTGGGCACCACATAAAGTGTGCAGGACATGTGTTGAAAACCTGAGACAGTGGACTAAAGGTCAGAGAAAAATCTCAACTTCTGAGTTCCAATGGTGTGGCGAGAGCCCCAAAACCATTGGAGAGAAAACTTCTTCCTAACAATTAAAATTTACACAAATATTGCTCACTTGGTTAGACTCATTTTTTGCATGAAACAAATATATTACATGCTATCGCTTCTTCAGAACTTCTTATTACCCTTGCTATTCGACTTTATAATCTTTAATCAAACATTTCTCATTTGTGAAAAAATTTGACGTATTGCATATTTTTTTACTTCATATTTGGAATCAGCACCTTTCATTTGGGTAAGGTCAGCAGAAAACCTTTGTTCAAATGTAGACCAGTGTTATAATTTTAAAGATATTTGCAGAGCTTGTCATTAGAATCTCGTACAGAAACCACACAGCGTACAACAAGAAAAGCTGAGAGCTAGCTCAGAAAAGGTGATTTAAAAAAATAAAGAAACAGCGCCATTTTTTTCCATATTAATGATGAGTGCAAAAATAAAAGAATAACCTTTAGGACAAAATAGAAATGAGACCTAGGAATAATATCAAGATTCTGCAAAACAGCAACGGAAAAGTCTTGCTGCTTTCCATACCACTGATATTTTCCTGTACCTGTTCAACTCTAGTAGAGTACAACTGATATAAAAAAATACCCTGTACATTCTGGAGGTAGTTTTTAAAAACACCTAAATAGCTTGATATAAAGTGCCCGGAGTCTGTGTGAATAAAATCAGGCATGTAACCCAATTTTACTTTTATGCACTCAAAAAAGAGGTGTTCTGGAATAAGGGAGGGGCAAAGTTTGGATTTGTGCAGGTACTTTTGATTTTAAAACATGGGCACATAAATTTTCTCATGCACAAGTTACGCTCTGTGAAGAACAGGTGTAACTTTGTGCAGGTGAGCAATCTCTCTCTCTCATAATACAACTTTTATCCAGCTCCAGTGCTTTCTTCTGCCATTAGCTGGCACTAAACTTGAGTTGCAAGTCTCCTTTTCAAACTAAATATATGGTTAAACAAGTCTGAGACACTCAATCCAAATTGTTGTTCCTAATACACTGATAAAGTTTTGAATCCAAACCGTACCTGAAATATTCATGACTTATGGAAGAATATAGAACAAGCATCTGCTTTCAAAATGATAAGCCTACCCAAAGCCAGCAGGCCTCCCAGTGAAGGAGCATTTCATAGGGCCAGGGTCTTGACCTTCATGACATTTTTCACCTTGTAGGTATTTATAGAAGAACAAGCAAGTATATGCTCAAAACTGCCCAATGATAAGTGGTTGGTGATAAGAAAGAGTAAGGGGGGGGGGGGAGGAAAGAGAGGCTAAAATGACACTTTATATATCTCCCTTGACATGTTTATGCATCCTTTTTGTAACAAAGGAAAACTGCCTATAGAGTGTCAGTAACGTGCAAATGGAGCACTCAACTAGGAAGCTTTGATCTTTTCCTGAAGAGCCATTACTGTGTAATTGAAGGGATAATGACTCTTGGGAAGGGGCGGCACCTTTCAGCTGCCCTCTCTCCCTGCCCCAAAAATAGACACCCTAGCTAACTAGTACAGGAATTTTTTGTCAACAGATACATTTCGGGACTTGGTCACTTTTTAAGTGTTCACAGGTAAGCCTTGAGAAAATCTTGGGTGAGGGACTCCTTCATCCTAGTTTAAGCTGAAAACATGTCCACCTATTTCTACTCCGAGAGATTTTGCATAAAAGAAAACATGACTTCCCCCATGTAGTCCTCTCACTTTCCTGGCATTGAGGGGGGCCCTGTGTATGGAACGGCTCAGATAAAACAAGCACAGCTGTGTGAGTTGCTGACAGACTAAATTCAACTACTGCTGGGTCAGAAGGACCTATTAAGCTGTTAAGGCTCTGTTTATTGGACACAATAATTCAAAAAAGACTGTCAGAAATCAAAATCATGAAAGTATGAGCACATTAATTTCATTTGGATATTCTCAACTGTGAGGAAGAAATCTTTTAGATCCCTTTATTTTGTGCTGCCTTATGAGTAAGACCAACTGGCTTACCTCTTAAACCAGATGTGCATACTATTGACAGTGGAATGTTAGAGATAAAAAAAAAACAGCAAACGTTTGTCTTTTTTTGGCATCTTCTATTTTTAATTCACCACCACCAAAACACTGCCCAGTAATCCAGATTCTTTGCTAGTAGTGATATCTTTTTATTACTCCAGTATGAGACTTTTTAAAGATGTGCACAAGTGGTCAAACAGGTTTCATATTTGGTTAATAGAACCATACAGAACTCACTTAACATATTTAGTAATATCTATATTTCCCCACACTGAAATCTTTTATACTATGTTTAAAGATTGAATTCTTCCTAGGAGATTGATATGGCTTAAATGCTTGTGAAAAATATAAAAGAAAGAGCCCAGGTATGTAACTGGGACATCCGTGAAGCCCCCTTCCCACCCACCCAACCCCAGAGGATTCATGTGTACAGATCACAAACCAGCATAGATTATTAAATTAATTTAGAAATAACAATGGCCAAAGCTTTTTAACAAAACAACAACATTAAGAACATAAGACTTGCCATACTGGGTCAGATCGAAGGTCCATTAAGCCCAGTATCCTGTTTCCTACAGTGGCCAAAGCAGGTCACAAGTACCTGGCAGGATCCCAAGGGGTAGATAGATTCCAAGTTACTTATCCCAAAAATAAGCAGTGGATTTCTGCAACTCTTCCTTAATAATGGTTTATGGACTTTTCCTCCAAGAACTTGTCCAAACCTTGTTTTAAATGTAGCTACACTAACAGCTTTCACCACATTCTCTGGCAATGAATTCCAGAGCTTAATTATGTGTTGCGTAAAAAAACATTGTCTCTTATTAGTTTTAAATGTATTACCTAGTAAACTCATTGTGTGTCTCCTGGTCTTTGTACTTTCGAAAGAGTAAACAACTGATTAACATTTACTCGTTCCATTCCACTTATTATTTTATAAGACCTCTATCATATCTCCTCTCAGCCATCTCTTCTCCAAGCTGAAGAGTCCTCCTAACCTCTTTAGCATTTCCTCCTAGAGGAATCATTGCATCCCCTTTATCATTTTAGTCACCCTTCTCTGCACCTTTTCTAATTCTGCTATATCTTTTTTGAGATGTGGTGAGAAGAACTGCCCACAATATTCAAGATGAGGTTGCACCACGGAGGTATTATATTCTCTTTTTTTATTCTCCATTCCTTTCCTAATGATCCTTAGCATTTTATTTTCTTTATTGGCTACTGCTGTACACTGAGCAGAAGATTTCAACATATTACCAAGGATGATGTCTAGATCCTTTTCCTGAAAGCTGACTCTTAATGTGGAACCTTGCACTTTGTAGCTTTAATTTGAGTTGCTCTTCCCTAAGTGCATCACTTGTACTTGTCCACATTACATTTCATTTGCATGCCCAGTCTCCCAGTTTTGCAATGTCCTCGTGCAATTTCTCACAATCCTCTTGCAATTTAACAACTTTGAATAATTTTCAGTCATTGGCAAATCTGATCACCTCACATGTTGTTCCCTTATCCAGGACATTCATAAATATATTAAAAAGCTGTGGGCCCAGAACAGATCCTTGGGGCACTCCTCTATTCATCATTCTCCATTGAGAACATTTACCATTAGCCCTACTCTCTGTTTTCTATCTTTTAACCAGTTCCCAATCCACAATAGGACACTGCCCCCATCCCATGACTTTTTAATTTTCTAAGTCGTCTCTCCTGAGGGACTTTGTCAAATGCTTTCTGGAAATCCAGATACATTGTATCAGCTGGCTCACCTTTTCCACATGTTTAGTTACGCCCTCAAAACAAATGTAGTAAATTTGTGAGGCAGCTATCAGGTGCTAAGCCTACCAATTTGTGACTCCCTGCCTCCCCCACTCCCCCCTTCTTTATTTCAGTAAGGTCTTGCACTAGTTCATGTTCCAAAAGTTGTTACCAGGGCCTTTGAGGCAACGTACCCTGTCCCGGCTGCTCCAGCAATACCGGTCACCAGCCCCCACCCCGAGAATTGAGGCCTGTTCCTGCCATAAGGCAGCATTCCTTCTGAGGCCTGCCATGGATCATAAAGCCTTGCCCATCAATTGCACAAGCCAGAGACTGCCCTGGCTGGTAATCTGTGCCACTCCCCGTAGGCCAACAGAACCCGCCCCCCCAGTTCTCCCTGTAGGCTCAGACACCCACTGTGACAAAGTAATACAAACTTTTGGGCAATCCCAACGTCCCACATGCACTAATATCTAAACACTGTGAGGCCAATGCAATAAAGTGCGCTCAGCCTAGCACACAGCTTAATGAGTAACTGGACACGTGTTTTGAATGTGCTAGGCTAACACCCAATGCAAAAAGGGGATTAGCACGTCCAAAACGTACAACCAAATGCAGACGTAGCTAATAGTGTTCACACCCATGTAAATACCATGTAGATGAGGCTATTAGCTATTACCCCCTGATGCAGAAAATCTCTGCTCGGCTATCACACCTTTGTTAATGCAGAAAATTTAACACCAGCCTCGTTAGCCAAACAGCAATTTTCTGCTTCCTCCTACTGACTGCAAAACAAGTTCCTCTACCTGACCAGCAGCTGCAGGAAGAATTTAGCCTTGATCGGACTAAATGCACACACATTTGAGAGGTAAGCTTCCTTCTTCATCTGCTCCCCTGGGGAGCCAGAAGCCAGCAGGATCTAGAACTTTAAAACTCGCCCAAACTTCCAGAGCCAGGAGTTTTGCTTGCTCGCAGAGAGCCGTGCAGTAGTGCTCTAACCCACACATGGCCAGGTCTCCTGGTCGTCCAATGCTTTGGAGTGCTAGGAATGTACAATTTACCCTAGCATGTCTGTTTTAGCATGGTAGCTCATTTGATTATTGCATCAGGTGCCCAGGAGAGGTGGTTGTGCATGTGTTAGTAAAACGGGCACTTAATATGAGTACCCATTTTACTGCTCGGTTTTATCGTTAACCCAGATTTATAGGTAGAGGAGAAGGGTGGGCAGGTAGAAAAGAAGTAGCTGGCAGGGAGGCAGTAATCCAAAAGTGAAAGGGACTGACTCCTCTCACCTTTATTCCCCTTCCAGCTCCATTCCACCTCATGGGCAGTTGACCAATTGCATCCATTCAGAAGGCCAGCTGCCTGCTGACATCACCATGTGGCTACACAGTACACCAGGAAAGAACCCATAAGAAGCCACACTAGCCACGTGGGAGTACACCATGTGCATGAAGAGGAGGAAGGGGAACCCAACACCACTAGCCATCCTGCCTTACCCACCTCACCAACGCAAAAGCCCAATCAAGTGCCGGAGGGACCGCGAGGTAAGCCACTTCCTCTCTACAACCAGTGTGAGAAATCAGGAAAAGGCCTCACTAGTCAGCCACGTAGGTGGGGAGGGGACCTGGGCATCTTGTCACCAATGACACCTGCGCATTGCTTGTGAGGGCTGGTGCATGCAACAGCTGCCCATGTAGAATGCATTGTCAGAGCTACTCAAATCAAGAAGATTAACTTTCAAACAACTCTGTGTGACCCCCATATATACATGTATATGGCTCCGTGATCTATCATGGTATTTTATAATCTCATTTATCACATATGTACAGATTAAAAAATACATGTATGTGCACCTCCCAACGTATGCGTGTATGTTTCCTTATACACGATTACCTGCAATGTATCGAAAGCTTGTACATTCTCTACCTATTTAATAAACATATGTGCATATATTTTATAATCACTTTCAGAAAATTTAGTTGATTATAATGTACTGGATAATGTCCTAGAAGGCTTTAGGAAATATTGTAGCATGGAGACCCTAATGATTTCCTTAGGAGAGAGCCTTCTCCTCTTCCTGGATAGAGCCGAATTGTCTCTATTGGTTTTGATTGATCTCTCCCGACATTTGACTATGCTGATCATTCTATTTTATTAAACCATTGTGAACTTTTAGGAATTGGAGGTCAGGTTTTAAAGTGGTTATCCAGCTTCCTACATGATAGGGAACAAATGGTAACTTTTCAAGGTTTGTTTTCTTCTTCACGTAAATTAAAGTTAGGGGCTCCCCAAGGTTCTACCTTTTCTCTTCTCTTTAATTTGTTTCTCATCCCATTGGGTAACTTGGTACAGTCGTTTGGATTTACTCCATTTATCTATGCTGATGGTATACAAATTTTGGTTCATCTTGGAAATTCACCTAAGGAGGTTGTTTGTAAATTGAATTCTTCTTTACGAACAATTTCTCAATGGTTTGTTGAAAACAAGTTGGTTCTTAATTCTGAAAAGACAGAGTTGCTGAAAATTGGATGAGTGGATATTCCAATGGGTCTTTGTTTGAATGGATCACAGTTAATGCCAAAACATCAGGTAAAATCTTTGGGGGTGATTTTGATTCAGAATTTTCTTTGGAAAAACACATCTCACAGACAGCACACAATTCCTATCCCAGGTTGAAATTGCTAAGGCAACTGAGACCGTATTTGGGGCTAACAGCTCTTAAGGTGGTGGCTTTTGCCTTGGTTCTTTCACAATTGGACTATTGCAATGTGATACTTCTGGAATTGCAAAGTAAAGTAATTAAAAAATTACAACTTATTGAAAATACTGCTGCTTGAATTCTTTTGGGAAAATCTCGAAGAACCTCTGCCAAACCATTGTTATTGGATTTGCATTAGTTACCTATGTGGACAAATGCATGTTCAAAAATTTGGTGTTGGCTTTTAAAATCTTAAATAGTTCAGGTTCTTCCTCTTTAAGAAATAGTTCAGCTTCTCTGTTACGAGCCGAAGGCTTGAGGGCCTTCGAATCCTGTTATGAGCGCAACCTCCGGCAGCTGTTACGGACCAAGAGTTTGGAGGCCTTCTGCTATTGTTATGGGTGCGGAGGCACAGTCGTCTCTAAAGCAGGTGATGTGAGCCCTTGGGCCATCGCATGACTCAGTGAGGAGCACCAAGACACACCGCGGGAGGTGAGCCAGTGCGAGCGTGGGTAGCAAAGAGCAGGACAAGGCTGAAGCAGAGACGAGGATACAAGGTCTGACCCTCTACTGTACCTGCATGCCCCAGGATGACCAACAATGCAATGTTGATCGATGAACAGTCCTCTGACTGTTCCAAGCCCTTTCGGACCTGCCGCTGGCTATGGCAAGAGGCGGCAGGCCAGACAGAGGACGAGGGCAGATGGAGTCCTTGGAACACAGAAGACTTGGGACGAAGACTCAGGCGAGGACACTGTAGACGAGGACTGAAGTGAGGACACTGTAGGCAAAGGCAAGGAGGTCAAAGTGCTGGGCCGAGACTGCGACGCAGCATGCCCTACACAGTCCACCCGCGGGAATGGTCACGGGCCACGCTGGGCTCGTAGCAGACTCTAGGGAAGATAATGGAAGCTGATACCGGATCATGATGAAGATACTGAAGAGGCCTGCACCGGGGCATGCCCTACACAGTCCCCCACGGGACTAGTCGCGGACCATGCTGTCGTGGAGCAGGGTCGAACAGAGTCTTGACATGGACAGACACGAATTGCAATACGTTCCAAAGACCAGGACAAGATTCAAGCATGGGATTCGATTCTCAAGGATTAACTTAGGACTGAAGCAGAAGTCTTCCAGAGGGTTGCAGTGCGGAGATGAGGATGGCCTTTGTACTGTGAGGCGCCCTACACAGCCCACCCACGGGACTGGTCACAGACCACAACAACGGCACGCCAGGAAAGTGGACATCAGGAAACCAAGGCATGGAGGCAGAGGTAAAGGCAAAGGCATCAGGAAGGACAGCGGACATCAGGAGGTAAGAACGAAGAACATCAGGAACATGAAGACACCTGAGGACACAGATGAAAGACATCAGGAACCTGAAGACATCTGGAGGCCCGGACGAAGGACATCAGGAACATGAAGACGACTGGAGTTCTGAACGAAGAACATCAGGAACATGAAGGTGAAGCCATCAAAGCAGGAGAAGACCACGGAGGATCTGGACCAGTCAGAAGACACAGACAACTGTGAAACCCGATCCGAAGGCCTGGAGTGACTGAAGAGAGACCCTTTTATAGGGCTGAAGCAGGAAGATGTCATCAGGTGAGGCCAGCAGCACTTCCTATCTCTGGCCCTTTAAATACTGTGAAGAGGCATGCGCCAACGCCTAAGGGAAGGCCCTGAGGAAGCAGCAGCACCGCGGACAGTGGCAACCAGCCGCACAGAAAGAAACCAAGCAGGGAGGAGCAGGGAAGCTTCAGGACGGCCTCCTGCCATCCGACGAGGACCCCAGCGATCGCTTCAGTGGCCCATGCCGCGAAGACAGGCCGGTGACGGCTCCATGCCGCAGAAGAGGCGGAATGGCACAGTCTCCAGGCCGTGGGTCTTGGCGGCAGATCAGGGCCACAACAAGATGGCGCTGGCGGCTGCCCTGCCGCATGGGTCCCAGTGTGGGTGATGGCCCAGCCGTGGAGGACGAAGTCAGCGGCATCCTGCCGCGTTAAGGAAGATAGGGAATCCGCCAGCATGCCACGGGCAGATTCACAACATTCTCCCTCTTTAAGAAATTTGCGTTCTACTAGAAGACAATATTTGCAACTTCTTCCAGTGAAAAAATTTAAACATTCTCACTTGGGTGCTAGATCATTTGCTAATGTTATCCCAAATATATGGAACAGGTTACCACTGGATGAGAGAGAAGAAGAAAATATATTAAGATTTTGGAAGAAATTAAAAACCTGATTTATGTCTACTAATGATTTATAATATTACCTGGCATGATTGGGCTGACTTGTCAGGACAAGTGATGGGTGATAGGAACTGGCCATGAAATGCTGCTTTTTTATGTTGTTAGTGATGATATTTTGAGTTTTATGTTATGATATATTGTTGTAATTTTATTTTATTTTGTACATTGCTTTGGGCAATAATTTTTTATCTGTAAAGTGAATAATAAATAAAAATAAATAAATAGGCAAAAAAATAGAACTTGGTCATGTAAACCCTGATTTATACACGGAAGTAGGTATATTTTAAAGCATGTGCGGTTACAAAAATCACCACTTTGCCAATACCTCCAATAGTTTATGCAATTTGTCTCCAGTTCATTGAGATGCTCCTAATACTTCACCCTGAACTCCTCCCCACATAGACCTCCCACCCAACAATAGCAGACAACAGACGAGTCTGATATCAGTTGTGCTAGATAATTAGCAAGTCTAAAATTGCACAAATAAATTTCCTAATGGGTTCACATAAGTCTCTTATAAAATAGCAACTTATGCACATACCTCTTGGCCCCAACCCAGAATCTGTAGACCACCTCTTATTGTGCAGGTAAATGTGTGCATGAAACCAAAAATTCACATGTACTTTTGATGTTTATAAAATAGCATGAATGCAAAATGTGTCTATGCTCATTTTACACACAATTCCTTGAAAATTCACCTCTGTGTTTTTGCAGTTCTGATTCTTATTTTGCTTTGTTTTTATTAGGAAATAATTGTTTTGTATGTCTGTACTAAGAAAAACACAAGTCCAGAAAACATTCTTTTGTCTTGTAACTCAGGAAATTGCATATATTTGGACTTCGGTGTTGAGAAAGAGAAATTGCATGAAGGTCCCAGTTAAGTATTTTAAAAAAAACCATCTTTTGAATTAGAGTAACTCTTTAGAAACTACAATCCCAAGTGTTCAACAATTACATGTCAACAGTGATTGGTGCTTATGCAGGTTTGCCAAGGAACTAAACCATCAGCAATTCTGGCATTGTAAACTATGTCAAAAATCACCCTAGGAAATAAATTGGTGAGATTGTCTCAAAAGAATGCGCAAAAAAAAAACCCCAAAACAAAACAAGAAGGAAGAAAAAGAAAGATAAAATAGAGAAAGCTGTCAGTTTCACGGCAGATTCATCAGAGCTTTGCCCCAGTGCGGAAAATGTTCTAGTTTCACCCTGGCACTTTTCCCAATAAAAATACTGAGCCACTTTCTCTGTTCAATCTGGAGCCAATAGCAAAAATGTACAAATCTACAACTGCAAAGGGCAAATCTTCAAAGCATACACCTTGACAAAGGGTGATTTACTCAGGAAAACTTTCCTGTCTGACAATTGCCATCCTCAGAGCGGTTAAAATGTACTCTCAGGGTTCACAGCATGCGTGCATTCAGCCATATGAAAAAGGGGAAGTGCTGGAAGGGGGTTGGTTAGGGGAGTAAAACCACACATGTATTTGGTATTTTCAACAGTATGAATGCTATTTTACTCCCTCTGCCACGCACGCAGAAAGCAGAGGCACAATGGGTAATTTACCTTTGGAAAATGACCTACAAAGTACGCACGGTAAACGTAACCGTATATTTTGCAACTATGAGGCTGTGAGGCAGTGCCACTGGTGTTCCCCTATTTTCCTATGTAGAACCAGGCTAGGCACCTGGTCTACCTTAAATCCACTAAGGAGAGTATGCTCTATGGGTGGGTTCCTGCAGGGCTCAGAGGGTGTAACCTGATGCCAGGAAATAAGAGCTGGGATCCAGGAGGAGATAACCAGACCAGACCCATGGGTCTGGGAGGAAGGCAGCTCCTGTAAGGTAACACTGAGCTAAAATGAAGCAGCACAAACTATGAGTAGGAGAGTGCACTGTCTGAAGGTAAAGGAAGTCTACTGTTGTGTGTATGATTGAAGCTGTGAATAAAGATTATGTTTTAAGAAAGGCTGGAGTCAGAATGAATTTCTGTCTCCAGGTCTGTGGGACTCACAGCTCGATACCACATATGATGCCATGCATGGTATTTTTTTCTAAAGTTTTGCACAGAGTAATCCCAGCCTCCAAGAAAAAGTGTCTGTTTGGAGTAAAGGAAGAGTTGTGAAGAGGACCTGTGGTTCTAAACATAGTACAGAACACAGGGGGCCTGTGGCTCTAAAACGAGGTACACAGCACAAGGGGCACAGAGCAGGCTAGCTTGTGTGAAAAGATGTGACTCAGAAGCTGCACTGAAGAAAAAAAAAAAAAAAGTAAAAGTTTCAGGTAGAGAGGAAGCTATGAGTAGGCTTGATTGCAGGGACAGCCAGGAAGTGGTAGGTTTGTACCAGCTAATGGAAGCCCAGCTGGAGGTAGATAGGGAACTAAAAGTGACTTAGTTATTGCTGGTTATGTAGGGATTATTTTTTTTTTTTACCTTTTTTTTAACTAGAAAAAAAAAAAGAAAAGAGGAAGGAACACTGGTGCAGCATGGCTGTGCTGAACAGGATGTGGCCCTCTTCCAGCAAGCAAGCCACTCTGCAAAGAAGGTGTGCAGCCACAATAAAACCTGGAGTGGAGCAGCCAGGCTACTGCAACACCAGAACGCAGCAGTCTGAAAGCATGACTGAAAGAAGCTGACAAGCACTGATCCAGAATCTCCAGGAGGGAGATAGAAGGTTACAAGAGAGCCTTGCAAGGAGTCAGCAGAGCTGGCTTGAGTAAAATCAGAACCTGGAAATACACTGGGCCGAGGTCAACTTCTATTCAGAGTGGAACTTCGTGGCCTTGTCAAAAAGTGATGACACAGAGTGCTCAGGAGGGGGCACTACAGAGTGGCCAGTGGGCTGCAACACCGATTGGGGGCAGTGAAGAACCCTGAGAGAGGGGTCACAGAGAGCCCTATAGAGGACAACACAGACTGCCCAGAAAGAGGCAATGTTGAGAAGTTGGAAGACCCTGTAGTGTGCCTGAACACTACTGGGAGTCCAGGGACAATTCCTGTGAGAAGCCCAGAGAGAGAGAGAGCACAGAAAGACAAGGGAGAGATGCCATGGAGAGCCCAGAGGAACACACTGTGGAGACCCCAGCAAGTGAGGCTGCAGAGGAGCCAGCGACTGACATTAGCGAATTGCTAGAATGTACAGAGGTACAAACTGCAGAGAGCACAGAGGAAGGCACTGCAGAGTTTACAGACAAGGAAACTACAGAGAACCCAGGGGGATGTGCTGCAGAGTATACAGAGGAGGAAACTGCAAAGAGCCCAAAGGATGGCACTGTAGAGACCCCAGCAAGTGAAGCTGCAGAGCAGCCAAGAAGGGACTCTACATCAGAGATATCAGATACCAAGTGGGCGCAGCTGGTTATAGAAGAACCAGCACTTGTGGTCCCCTAGTTGGTGCATAAAGCTCCATAAGGTGGTATTCGAACATGGAGCCAGCAAAGGACTCAGTTAAAGGAAAGGGGTTGTGTACTGGGCGGTGGTCGTGATGCTGTCGAGGGTAACCTTAAGAGATGGAAGTGAGTATGTCACTAGGTCCCCGTCCCAAGCGTAGCTGGTGCTTAGCCGGAGGAAAGGGAATGGGATGGGATGTCTTGGACTTAGTTTTTGGGTACTTGCCAGGTTCTTATGGCCTGGATTGGCCACTGTTGGAGACAGGATGCTGGGCTTGATGGACCCTTGGTCTGACCCAGTATGGCATGTTCTTATGTTCTTACTCTCCTGGATGGGATCCAGGAGGGAGTAGGGATGCTTAGCTCAATGGGTCCAAGCTGAGGGGAGGGATATGTAAAGCAGTGCCCCTAGTATTCCCCTATTTACCTGTGCAGGACCAGGCTAGGTGCCTGGTCCACCTTAAATCCACTAAGGAGTGTATGTTCTATGGGCAGGATCCTGTGGGGAAGGTGGGGCTCACAGGGTGTAACCAGAGACTGGGGAATAAGAGCTGGGATCCAGGTCGAGATAACCAGACCAGGCCCAGGACTCCAGGAGGAAGGCAGCTCCTTTAATGTAACACTGTCCAAACACTGAGCTGAGACGAAGCAGTACAAACTGTGAGTAAACAGAATATACTGTCTGAAGGTAAAGGAAGTCTATTGTTATGTATATGGTTGAAGCTGTGAATAAAAATTGTTTTAAGAAAGGCTTTAGTCAGACTGAATTTCTGCCTCCAGACCTGTGGGAATCACTGCTCGTTACCACAGAGATCCACTCAGAATTGCCCCCACAATTCCTAAGATTTCCTGTGTGATTATACAACCCTCAGAAAGGACTGTATGTGATTTACAGTACAATGCTCGAGAACAGAAGTCTCCAGAGTGAGCAGAGGGCTATATTTTATGGCTTATATGCATTCAGGAAGCATTCCAATCTAGCCAGCATTTCAGTCTGGTAGGCTAAAAGGCCTCAGACCCAGAAAACCTACATTCTTTAGCACTCCTTATGAGCAAAGATTCCTGGTATTTTCATATCTCGATAACCAGACTCTGCAACACCTACTCCCTCAGCCCCAAAAGGAAGAAAGCATACTCAGAACCCGAGAGCAGGCTGCACAGGATTTGGTGTCCTTCAGGCACACACATTCCCCAAAAGGCCCCTTTGCTACAAAATCAAACATAAAAGATGATGCACTAAAAACTGAGAAATCTTACATAGTCTGCTTCACTTGCAAAATCAGTGAAGAAGGTTTGTTATTTGTGATTCCTTCTACTACTTTTTTGGCTACATTTTTCATCTTCACAGATAGTATAATTTTTGTTCATAGTTTTACACTTGGAATATTTTATTTACATAGGTAATGAGTTGCTGTGATGCAAGACTGCAAATAAGCTCAATTAACTATTAGTGCACAGTAAAACGATGTGTAAAATTTGCTTCACAAAGCCTTTTTTGCAAAAATCTCTCTCTCTAAATATATAGTTTATGAGGTTTATATATATATATACCTCAATGAGATGTAGAAAATTTGATCACATGACACCAATTTTAATTTCTTTGCATTGGTTGCCAGTAAGATACAGAAATGATTTTAAAGTTCTTTGTCTGTTACACAAATGCATAAACAGTGATAAAACAGAATGGCTCAGTGCAGCTTTATATCTTTATAACCAACAGATAAATTTAAGGTCAGCAAATAAAAGCCTTCTGGTTGTTCCCTGTATACAGAACGTTTGACTGAGGTGAGGGAGAGAGTCATTTCAATAGCAGGATCTAAATTATGGAACTCTTTACCTGTTGATTTAAGGCTGCAGACAGATTTTATGATTAAAAAAAAAAATCTACAAATGTGGCTCTTTAAAAAAGTTTTGAGGGAACTGATTAATTCAATATTATCATGGCAAGGAAGTTAAATAATTTTTCTAAAAAATGAGGCACACATTTTTACTCATTATGTTATTCATGATTTATCTCATACTTTTGCTTTTATTATTTTATTACTTTAATTCTTTAAATGTATTTGTTTTTTATTATGTTTATTGTAAATTTAATTTTATGATTTTTTTATTTTATTTCTTGTAAACTGTTGTGATTGAATACAGACTGATGGTATACAAAAGCAATAAATAAATAAATGTAGTTAAAGTTTTTATAAAAAGCTTTCAAGCACAACTATATGCACTTTATCTACCAGGCTCATTCATATGTAAATCCCAGTAAAAATAAAGCATTCACAAAATCGCAAATAGTGTGAGAAATGTAGAAAAGCTTGGTGCATCACACGGCAAGGCAATTTCATGACCTAAAGAACCCTTCCCTATAAAAAAAAAAAAATCTCCAATGTGAATTTCATAAATTAATTTTAAAAAGACAGAAATAACCCAACAAAAAAGCAATAGAATACAGTAGGTGGTAAGATCAAGATGCAGCAGTCAGCAATTCTTCAAGCTGCATTTCTTGCATGTTTGGAGTAATGCAATGATTTACAGACATTCTGCAGACAGGGAAACAGTTTTTATAGAAGGGGTGAGGAAAATTGTTTTTTGATCCGTGTATAATGGAAGCCTGTCTCCTTATCCTTAGAGGGTGTTGAAGCATCTCTAGTTCTGAAACCTGTGACTGCTGATACGGATTCCAGCAACTACAGTGCACCTCATGCAGAAATCTGGTATCAGTGCATGATTAGAAATGGAACCACATCCAGAGAGATCTGTTTGAAATGTTTCAGCATAAATTGTTTTATGTTAGTTTATTTCATCTACTATATAATCACTAACCTATAGTGGTAACTGGAAAGTAGGCTGTGTTGGGTTATTTTTGCATGGTTGAGACTTAGGGCCTCATTTTCCAAGCACTTTACCACGTGCGATAAATTCGCGTTAACAGCTGTTAACGCGATGTTATGGACTGCATTACGGTAGTGAGAGAGAGAGAGAGAGAGAGAGAGAGAGAGAGAGAGAACCTTACTATAGTGCCTATGCCCTACATAGTAGGTGGCCCTCCCATAGGGGTTAAAATACCTATGTAGGGCATAGGCACTATAGTAAGGTTCTCTCTCTCTCTCTCTCTCTCTCTCTCTCTCTCTCTCTCTCTCTCTCTCTCTCTCATTAAAGAAACCGGCAAATATCATGCACTGGGAAAACATTGCGTGCGGCACTAATGTTTTCGTGAATGGCGAAAACATCGCCGCACGCGATTTTTCCCCACTGCACGAAAGAAGCCTCATTTGCATTGGTAACGCCCCCTAATGCGTTACCAATGCGATATTGGAAAATAAGGCCCTTAAAGTTCTGTCCTGTTCCAAAATGACCCATCATTCTCCATGCCTGCAGCAGCTAGCAATTCTCATAAAGAAGTTGATTGTTTTACTTTGCTTTATTGTCTGGGAGGGATGGCATGAGTTCATTTACAAAAGGTTCCAAAATGTCTATTTAAGTACCATTTCCATGCCCTCAATTGGAGACGTTCTTCTGTTACTGCCAGGACGCATCTCTCAAGGACAACATGGGTGCACCCCTGTACCTCCTGAAGGCACTTTTGAACTGGACAGTGTACATGAAGGGCCAAGAAGCCTAGGTTCATCGATTGCTTGCAAAGCGGGGTTAAGTATCCTTATGCTGCTCTTTTCAGCACTTTATCTTGTGCAGCAAGTTGCAATCTATGTAAATAATTATGAGCACGCTCTCAATGAAACTGCACAGGAAACAATTATCCTGACAATGTGAATCATACGAACAGGCCCCCCTGTACCCAATCTTCCCTCAACAGCCCCCACCAGAGCACTGCAGAAAACAAGGGAGGTGGGGGAGGAAAAGGCCT
This sequence comes from Rhinatrema bivittatum, assembly GCF_901001135.1. NCBI lineage: Eukaryota > Metazoa > Chordata > Amphibia > Gymnophiona > Rhinatrematidae > Rhinatrema > Rhinatrema bivittatum. Next base: position 539,179,078 of record NC_042616.1, on the reverse strand, counting down.
CTAAATTCTGCTTTTTGTGAAACTCAGTTAGTTTAGTTCCTTGATTTTTAACATGGCTAAGGAGCAAAGGATTGCTGCACTTCATCTACAAAAAACATGGTGAGGTTTCCACAATTATGCAATATTTACTACTGTGCAAAGTTCTTGGTCTATGCTCGAGTCCCCTCCTGTGGAAAAGGCAATGTTCGTTCCAGGTGGGAGATGGACAAGAAGGGGAGAAAACAAATAACAGGCATCACTAAAATGTATTCCCTCCCTGGACAAAAAACTAGCCAGCCAGTATGATGAACAAGAACAAAGGAATAAAGTAAACCCTGCCACCACCATCCCCACACAAAAAGTAAACCTTTTGAAAAACAACAGATTTGAATATGAAATGTGGCAATAATTTCTAAGTACAAATATTGGCAGCAGAGCTGTTTTGTAGTGAGGGCACCAACCCATCTGTAAACAAATAAATCCAAAGAGTGTAATGGACTGATTGATTTAAGCAAATTAAAACGCAAAGCTCAGGCCCTGTGAATAAAGACACATTATACACTAGAATTAGAACTGTGCTACGAGGTGCAATGACACTGTTTTGTGTCGCTGTCATTTGCTGGTGCACTGTGAGCAACCAGGCTGTTGTTCGCAGATTTATTTATTTTTTTGTTGTTGTTTTCAGATCCCCCAATAATGCCACTCTGTTCGGCACCGTACTTAGGAGATGGGTTCACAGACCTTGCACATGAGCAAGGTGCATGCATGGGAGTTCTCACAGGTTTGTGTAACACATCCTAATAAGAATGAGAGCCAACATTAGGGATGCCAGTTCTCCCTTAGTTAAAGCATTCCTTCTTTCATTCAGATTTGATGTTCCAGACAAATGTTGATCATTAAAATCGTCTGTTCTTTCAGTCTGAAGACTCATTCTTTAAAACGTTCCTTAGTTTATCCTTTTGTTGAGATGTGGGATTCTCAGCTGAGGTGAGATACCTTTGTAGCAGTGAAAAGCAGCCTGGAAACGTGCATAAAAAAAAAGCCTTTGAAAGGGGAATTAGCACATTTACAATGTGTGGCTGCATTTGATGCATTCTGAAGGGGGGGGGCGGGGAGTGCAGTGCCCCTTCTGAACAGGTGCAATATTACTGCTTCAGCAACCTAGATTATTGAAAGCAAATCAACAGTGATCATTAACGGCTTACTAAATAGGATATTGGAACAAAAGCTCAGTCAGGTATTAATTACTGTGTGGCATTATATTCACTTTCAGCAAAAAAAAAAACAAACCAAAAAACAATTTGGTTCCTCCTTACCTCAATCCCAACCTTTTTCACATCCCTGTCAGGAATGAAGAAGCTACAGGGCCATCCCAAAAAAAAAAAAAATTATATATATATATATAATGTATCATAAGGGCAGCAGCACACTGCCAATCCACACTGGAGCACCAGAGCTGCGCTAGTGACATCTTGTGGTGAGAGAGAGCGAGAACCCTTTGTTCTGCCATCTCTGGGAGAGCACAAATTCTCTGTGCTGCCCATCTTATCCATCAGCAAGTAGGCAGCTGGGATTTAGATTACTGCTGCCAGGATCTACTAATGCAACTCTGTTTAACTTTGTTTTTTCCTGTTTGGCTATAGCAACCCTTTTGCTGCTTTGTGGGAGCTCTCCTTCCAAAAGCACATGAATCTGTTAACAGTTTAAAAAAAAAAAAGAAAAGTGAAACTTAAGATCTGCCTGTATAAGAGCACCAGTCCAACCGTATGGCTGATAAAGTTCAGGGAGCAGCACTAATGGCACATCACTGGAGAGAAAGGTTACAATTCAGAGGAAGGGTGGCTTTCTTAAGTGCAATTATTGTGATTTAAAAAGCATATTTGTACTGTGCCCTCTTGTAGGTCTTCTGGAAACCGAGGAGTATATTTCATTCAGGCTGGTCACAGAAAAGAGCCATGACTGAAATACCTTTCTCTACCGTTGTTAATACTGTTTTTAATAAGGTCATCACGAGGGATTTAGGCAACCTAAGCGAATCCTTGACCTTGCACCTCACCTCTTCTTCCCAACCACTCACCCCAACTTACCAGCAGCAGTGGCTCCAGTGCACTCCCTTCTTTAGTGCACTGCCTCTCACTCTCTTCTCTCACATGCATTATCACCCTCTCTTTTTGGCCCCTGCCCAAAGTACCCAGAATCCCCTCTCTGTGTCGACCTGCCCAGCATGTCATCTTCTCTCCCACCCCCACCACAGCATTCTCTTCTCTCCCCTCCACTCCATGCCTAGCAAGCCAGCATCACCCCAATCTCCTTGCCATCTTTCCTCCATGCCAGCATCCTCAGTCTTTCCACTCCACTCTCATCTTCCCAGCACCTTCTCTCTTTCTCTACACCCTGCAAACTGCTCAGTACCTTCTCTTTCCTTCCCAGAAGATCTTCTTTTGGTTCTTCAGCCGATGGCAGGATGGGTTCTGCCAGTGGCCTCAAGCCTCATGCTAGCAGGATTTTTCCATCTCCAGAAGTTTACTTTAGGCACCCAGCTAGTTTGACTAATAGACCATTCTGATTCTAATTCAGGCAAAATTGGTGTGGCAGCCTTGGTTTTTCTATTCTTTCTTTTTTCTATTTTTTTCACATTGAGAAACTTCCAACATGCTTTAAAACAAGCAGTGAAAAAAAAAATGAACTAGGACTAACTTGCCACTTTTCTTATGAGCTCAAGTCAGGTGTTTACCCAAGTCCAGAGATTCTCAGCTCTATTATAAGTGAAACCGCACCCCCCCCCCCCCTCCCACACCTTCCAAGAGATAAAGGTTTGAGCATGCTACCATTTAAGTGAACTGCAGCAGTGAAAAAAAAGAGGACAATGCAGTTATGTAACTTGAGGCACTAGTCCAGGAAACCCAACATACCCCTTACTGTGAGGGTCCTTAACTGACCATTGAATAGCTGAATCACAGATTCAGGTAGGAGATTTGCATGTCATAGCTCCCTGGATGTCTAGTAATTTTGTAGGAAATATCACTAAAAATCTGATGATTCAAACTCTTAAATTAGAGAACTATGACTAGGAAAGGGATTTATGAGAGAAATGTACCAGAAAAAAAGTCCTAGGAAGCAAATAGATTTTCACCCTGATTAACAAGGGTATTCAGACACGTGGGTACCAATCTCCCAGAGAACAGCAGGGATGGGTAGGATAGAGATGCATGCACATGGTCTCTCTCCATGATCCTGCCTGGGTCTTCTGGCCGAGAGAAAGTGACTCATACAGGGTCAGACAACAGATAAAGCAAAAGCAGGTCTAATAAAAGGTGACTTATCCAGGCTGGGTAACACCATATGACTGGCCATGAGCTTAGCGGAGCTAAAATCACTGAAAGCTGAGACTGCAGTAGGCCAGAACCACTAAACGCTAAAAGAGCCATGAGCCTAGTGGAGCTGTAAACCCAAACCAGGGAAAACCTTCCTACCGAGAGAGGAGAACTGAAGGACAGCAGCAGGCCTGGAGGTGGAGTGGTCCCCCCTTGAGCAAACCTTCCCCAATGGCAGTCTGGGAGGTAGAGTTGAGACCCCCATCAGGTCATAGACCCCAGAAGCAGTCGAAGAGGTGGAGTCAGGTCCACCAGGAGGGCATGAACCCCAACAGCAGATGGGGAGGTGGGGTCTGTTCTCCCAGGAGGGCATGGGCCCCAGTTTTAGACTGGTAGGTGGAGTCGGATCCTCCAGGAGGGCGTGGACCCCAGCAGCAGTCTAGGAAGTGGAGTCAGGTCACCCAGGAGGGTATGGACCCCAGCATGGAAATTTTAGAGGAGCATAAGGAGATGGTTTAGATACAGTGAACCCTCCCCCAGGCCAACACTACCCACCTGCCCAGTTGTATCAGTTCACATGGGTGAGACTTGGGACAAAAGGGGGAGGATAATAATAATGCTTGAGTAAGCAGGAACACAAGAGGTCCTTTCTATTCTATAGGGTGGTATACTATGGGGGCCAACAACCCCAAACTGCCAAATATTAAATGTTCTTGCTATCTTGTAGAAATGGATATAATTATGTAGACTGAGACTACTAACTAAGTATGCTGCTTCACATCCTATTAGCAGTGTACATAGTCATGAAGAAATGTATATACTTGTATAGTCTAATAAACCTGTATATATCTGTACATACTGCCAGCCTTGTTCACAGTCCCATTTGTTTTTTGGGGTGAAAAAAGGGAAATCCCATCCACTAACACCCTCTTCCCCAGGTAGAGGCACCAGGTGCCAAGAATATGAGGACCAATGGAGTCTGCTCCAGGAGGGCTCCTGCCAGTTCATTCCCAGACCCAGGAACAACCTGTGAGGTAAGTGGTCAAAGGAGCATTATATAAATTTGCCTGGTTCTTAAACCCTAAATATGTAAATATGAATATCAATTGTGTCTATCCTGAAAAATGGACCTCTTGGCAGCTCTCACAGAGAACTCCAGCTCTGAACTTTTATGGCGATAACTCTGTACACCCCTTAACAAACTAGAAGAAAGTTTTAGAAAAAGGAGGGGGAGGAAGCATTCCTATCAATAATTGTGCTGCCACATTCCCAGCTTTTTATTTCAAGGCTTTTTGTCACTTTCCGAAAAATGCATTGTGACACAAAAAAGGAACAGGTCCCCGGTAGCAGAAGAGGACTCATGATCAAAACACTTGAGTGTGATTCAGGTAAGTGCAGGGCATATGAGTTCCAGACTCCCTTCTGCCACTGTCTCTGTGTGATTTTAGGTTAAGTCCCTTCATCTCCCTGTGTCTCTAGAATCCAGATAAAACAAATTATGTCTTAATCTCAATCAGAAAGCCCTCAGTTTGGGTGCTAGTGTATTTTAAAAACCATTGCAAATGTTTATTTAAATTACAAGGAGCATCTTATGTGTTCTTTGATCCAGAGTACTAGAGTACTTTTCTTAAAAGCAGAGCTAAGAAGGAATATATTCTCCTCAGTACACCCAGCAATACTAATAAAATGAAACTTCAACCAAATCTGATTTGCCACATAGAGTGCTTTATTATATTTTATTAATACAATATATTTTAGTAATATATTAATTAAGTATGATTGAGAGGGAGATCGGGAGACCACGCCCCCCACCCCGACGTCACTGAGAGATTCGGCAGTTGAAAAGCGCCTCACCACCAGGCGCCGCGTGCCGTGCGTCGCGCTCCAAAGGGGTGCTCCCCTTTGTGCACCCCTTCGTGCAACCCTTTGTGCTTCATGTAAAAAAAAAAAAAAAAAAAAAACCTTTTATTTTTCTGTTAATTAACCTTTATTCCAAGATTTTACCTTTTCTTTTCGCTTGTTAACAATTTTAATTATAAATGTTCATTGTATTAGACTATGGAAATTTATTTCCTGCTTTTTCTGTTCAATGTAAACCGGTATGATTTACATCTGATGTAAGAATGTCGGTATATAAAAATTATAAATAAAATAAATAAATGATTTAATTTTGTGCTTGGTCTTCATTTCCGAGCCAGGATTGTGGACTTATGTACAGTAGAGGGTGATTATGTTGTATTTTCTTTGCTTTCAGTGGCTAAAGACATTAATTCTTGACCTCTTATCATTCTGGATCTTAAATTTATTGTTATATTTAAGAAAAAAAAAAGGGAAATACCTACAGTACATGAATGTAATCCACTCTGAAGTGCCAACAAGCGGAATATAAAGCAAGAAAAAGAAAACAATTCTCGAAGCCACTGAGTTGAACCTTTCTCTAATTGCCAAACAGCTCTCTCTATGTAGTAACTTAGGGAAAATGAAAAAAAATGCTGTTTATCAGAGCCAGCTCAGAAACACAGTAAAAAAAAAAAGTTTCCTTTTCAGTTCCAGCTGCAGCAAACAGATTAAGACTCTCAGTCAACACTTTTCCCTAAAATCTAATTATATCACCATACCCATGCATTCCTTTATCATCCAACTATTGTTCAGTTTACTTTTGAAGTTATGCAGTACTGTAGCAATGAAGGTCATCATTGGCAAGCTTTCCAGAATTTCACCACTTTACTAGCAGAAATTGTAAACCAAAGGAAGCAGACTCAGAAGCAACATCAGAGAATATTTAATCACAGAAATGGAGGTGGAGACAACACAGTTACAGAATTCAAGAAAGCCTGGAGCATCCGTAGCTGCAAAGAAGTGAGGGGAAAGTCAGAGGGCTCTAGCATTATACCAGGTATGAAATGGAGCAGACTAGATAGACCTAATGGTTTTTTAACTACTATCCTATTCTCTGTTTCTTTCACCAGTTTAACATAAGAACATAAGAAATTGCCATGCTGGGTCAGACCAAGGGTCCATCAAGCCCAGCATCCTGTTTCCAACAGAGGCCAAAACCAGGCCACAAGAACCTGGCAATTACCCAAACACTAAGAAGATCCCATGCTACTGATGCAATTAATAGCAGTGGCTATTCCCTAAGTATAATTGATTAATAGCCATTAATGGACTTCTCCTCCAAGAACTTATCCAAACCTTTTTTGAACCCAGCTACACTAACTGCACTAACCACATCCTCTGGCAACAAATTCCAGAGCTTTATTGAGCGCTGAGTGAAAAAGAATTTTCTCCGATTAGTCTTAAATGTGCTACTTGCTAACTTCATGGAATGCCCCCTAGTCCTTCTATTATTCGAAAGTGTAAACAACCGAGTCACATCTACTCGTTCAAGACCTATCATGATCTTAAAGACCTCTATCATATCCCCCCTCAGCCGTCTCTTCTCCAAGCTGAACAGCCCTAACCTCTTCAGCCTTTCCTCATATGGAAGCTGTTCCATCCCCTTTATCATTTTGGTTGCCCTTCTCTGTACCTTCTCCATCGCAACCATATCTTTTTTGACATTATTTATGACATCCCTAATTTACCTCACATGAAAGCTAGTGATGATAGCGATGAGATGCAATCAATGACTGAATTGCTTATTATGAACCAACATATAACCTGAAAAAATTGTAGATACCACCGATTCAACCAGAGAATATAAGCATTGAATATATATTTCTTATTTTTACACCTCTCTGGAGGATCTCACATGATATAATCATGCATGTTGTGTGATCTTTAATGGCAACATTATTATGCAAGATAATGTGTGATGGACTCCAAACTACTAGTATCCCACCAAAAATTAACAGTCCTCAGTCAAGCAAAAATGAAAACAAAACTAAATATTTTTTAAGTACTTCTCGAAAATACAAAAGAAAAGTTGAGTCATCAGGAGATTTCACACAGGGATTTTCTCAGATCATCCCACAGATGTCTATGCTTACAGTACATGCAAAGAGGATGCATCATGGCTCTCATTATTAAGATACTGCATTTAATTCTCATTACATGTAGATTTTGGAGTCTATGCAATAATCTTGTCCTAAAAGAAGTTTAGCCACAAAAAAAAAAAGAATGTAATGTCCATATTAAAATGCCACTTAGCAAGTGAAGCAATGAGATATAGCATATGTACAGAAAAAAATGTCTCCAGTAGCATGGTTACACTATTATTAAGCATAGAAATCCCAAAATGAATTGACGAAGCATGTTACTTACCAAGGAAAAGCTAAATAGCATGATCACTGAAAACATAGCATGCTCAGTTCTCTTTTCCTCTTGGCTCCTACTGCTTGCTTCCAAAGAGTGTGCATAATAAGCCTGGCATTTGTGGGTTGTTTGTCAGTGCTGCAGGAAGAAGTGGAAAAGCTACTACACTCCAAGAGAAGAGATAAAGGGAGAGCCGAGTTCCAAAAGAGCAGACAACTGATACGACAATGTATAGAACCATCTTTTGTGTCAATAGGGGGTCTTCAAAAAGCAGTGTGAGAGGTTGGATGTGAGGATAAGAGGGAGACCCAGGGAGGAGTCTGACTGCCCTGACTCAGAAAGACACCAGCACCTCACCATTCACCCCTCTACTACCACGCTATATTATATGGCTGCACTACACAGTATATTAGTGTCTCAAAGCTCATAAAAATGAGCTCTGCACTCAAACCTAAACAATTGATCAACTCCTAGAAGCTTTGAGGCTCAGATTGCTGTTCAGTCTCAAGCATCTGAATGTCTAGCGTGGTCTTTGGTCATGCTAATATCAATGGCAGCAAAGACAACGACCTTGGTCCTCTGCAACCTATTTGGAAATGTATTGGGGGAGGGTTTTTGTTTTTTTTAATAAAAAAAAATTGTTTAACACTTTGGGGCGGATTTTTTAAAGGGTTACGCGCGTAATAGAAGTGCATAACCCTTTTAAACCCCTCCTGTGTGCGCCGAGCCTATTTTGCATAGGCTTGGCGACACGCGCAAGCCCCGGGACGCGCGTATGTCCCGGGGCTTGAAAAAAGGGGTGGGGTGTGGGCAGGGTGAGGCAGGGGCATGGCCAGAGACCTCTGAAGGCCCGCTAGGCCGGGCGATCGCACGCCAGCACTTGGCCGGCGCATGCAACCTACACCTGCCCAGAGGCAGGTGCAACTTAAATAATAAAGGTAGGGGTGGGATTTAGGTAGGGCTGGGTGACGGGTTAGATAGGGGAAGGGAGGAGAAGGTGAGGGGGTGAAAGGAAAGTTCCCTCTGAGGCCGCTCCGATTTCGGAGCGGCCTCGGAGGGAACAGGGAAAGTCATCGAGGCTTCCCTAGGGCTCGGCACGTGCAAGGTGCACAAATGTGCACCCCCTTGCGTGCGCCGACCCCGGATTTTATAACATGCGCGTGGCTGGCACGCATGTTATAAAATTGGGCATAGATTTGTGCGCGCCGGGTTGCACGCACAAATCTATGCCCACGCGTAGGTTCGAAAATCTGGCCCATTATTTAATAAAGCTTTTTTTGGCATACTGGCATCATATTAGGCAGGGAAGAAAAAAGAATCTGCAAAGCATACACTCATAGAGGAAATGCTGACACATCAAGAAATAAAATACAATAAAAATAAAATTAAGCAAAATGCTGATGATAAATATCCCAAATCAAATTGTATTTAAAGGTCTGACCCTTCAATGGCAAATTTATTTTTGAAGCACACAGGTAAATGCCAATATGTCTCTTCTATCATCTCCTTTTCTTTGTCATTCTTTCTCCCTCCACCATTCACGTCTCCCCTTTTCTGATGGTGACCTGTGAAAACTTTCTTTGTATATTGGGGACGGAGGCAGAAAGGGGGCCCTCTGGCCAGTCATTTAGCTTTGGGGGTAAGACAGGACCCCTCTACAAAATCTGCTGTTCAAATTAAAACCTATGAATGCCTGCCTTGCTCAATGGTCAGATAAACTACAATGTTAGCAGTGATCCTGACAACCATGTCAATATCTTTTCTTTTACATACCACTATGAAAGCTCAGTGCCTTGTACTTTGTAAGATGTGGAGCAATGGTTGAAGATCCTCTGTCATGTATATCTATTTTGTCTGAGAAGGTATACTTGTAGTGAATATGTATTTGTGCACAAGTGTAACACATTGGTAAAACCCTTTCTAGAATTGTTAAGGTTTTTGTGTTACTTTATCTGAGCATGCTCCAGTTCTAGATGAGTCACGTTTCGGAGAGCACTGGAACAGGCAAGATCTTTCTCATTAGCATGTAGCCCTATAGGATCCAGCTCCCTGCAGAGCATTTGTGAGCTGCAGGGAGGGAAATGCCCACCCTGACCACATGCCACTAGAAGGAAGATTCACCCAAAGCCTATCCCTTTGAGAAATCCTGCTGATATTGAGAGGCAATGTAGTGGCAGGTTATACAAGGATTCTAGATAAAAAGTGTTTTTGTTTGCCAAAGAGAAGTATGGTCAGTGTATTCATTCTCAAAGGCCTATGAATAGAGTTTTTGTTAGGACGGTGGACCCTTGGGCCGGCTGAGACAGATGGTGTTGTGCTGCATTACCCACAGTGGATGTCACAGCCGGGAGGCGGCGAAGGAGAGGTATTCCTGAGAAGGCTTCACCACTGGAAGCCTGAGATCCCCCCAGGAGGAGCCCGTAGGGATCCGGGCCTCTTGGACTTTAGGTGTGATCCTCTGCGGCCGAGGACCAGAAGAGACTTCACCCTTGGAAGCCCGCGATCCCCCCGGGAGAAGCCCGTGAGGATCCAAGCCGCTGGGACTTAGGCGAAACTTCCTGGCAAGTGAAACGCAGGATACCTGAAGAAGAGAAGAAGGCTGAAGCCGGAGTCCAGGGACAAACCAAGATCGGAAGCCAGAGGTCAGATGCCGAAGACAAAGCCAGGAGCGGAAGCTGAAGCCGGAGTTGGTGGACGAAGCAGGGTCAAGAGCCAGAAGTCAGATGACAGTCAGGAACCAGGAACAGCAACTCGAGATTCTAACAAGAGTGAACCTCGTTGCAAGGCGCTGGACAGGCCTAGCTGCAGGGTTTAAATACCCCTGCAGCGTCTGACATCATCGTAGGGCTGTCTTCACTACTCCTGTGCTGGCCCCTTTAAATCTGGAGCCCCCACGCGCGCGCGCGCCTAGGGGGTGGAGCCAGACGCGTTGGGCCGACAGCATCTCCCTCGAGGAGGGAGCGCCGCAGCAGAGCCAGGATCACGCCTTGCTGGCCAGAAAGGAAACTCAGCGGCCCAGGCCAGCCTTGAGGTGAATGGGAGGACCTGGACTCGGCCTGGGATCGTAACAGTTTTACAATGTGATCTCCTGTACATGTTCTTCATTTTTTTGACCTTTTTGTGGTTAGGAGAACCCTCTCAATAGCATACACATTAGCAAGTTATCACCTGGTCTAAGGCAGGTATGAAATAGCATGCACTCGGTAAGTAGCATGGAGGATTAACATACCACACTATATATGCACTAAAGCATGCAAGGACAAGCTAATTTTAGCATGCTCACACTAAACTTTATCCAGACCATTTTAACATGCAAGTTAAGGTCTTATTGCATGGCATGCTATTTTTAGTGTGCACAAGAGTTCCTTTACGTGCATATTCAAGTTTATTGCATAGGCCCATTAATATATCCATTCAGCATTGGATCACTTCTCATATAAAAGATGGAGCTAAAATATAATTGAGGGGCACATTTGTGTTCACAGTAGATTACTAAACATTGAAATACACTCATGCATTTATCTAAATGCCCAACAGAGTCAGAATAACAATATCCCCTCCAATTTAGATTCAATTTTACTAACAGGGCATAAATAACTCAGATTTTGGACTTAATTGATATTTTTTACTGAATTATCTTGTTATTTATTTGTTTGTTTGTTTATTTGTTTTTGTTTTTATATACCGATTTTCGATCTGAAATATCACATCGGTTTACAGTGCAACTAAGGTTCTAAGAAGACATTGGCTTCTTATTTACAATGTAACTTCATATTATTTCTTACAATATAACTTAGGCTGAAACAAGGGGCAATATTGTTTCTTACAGTCTGACTTAGAATAAGTTAGAATAGAACAAGAGACAAAATTAACGACATTAAAGTAGCTTTAAGAATGGTAATTACTATGTATATGTTGATATTAATAGAGAATCAAGGGGGTCTAGGTGAACTCTTTATGATGATCAACTTGTGTAAATAGTAATCTGGAATAAGCAGAACATACTATGCTGCTGGAGGCATAGTTGAGGGGTGGTAGGTGTATTACTGGATGATCAGCAGGGGGAAGGAAGCTCTTCTTAGTGCAGGTGGTGGATGGGTCTTAGGTGACTGGAGGAAAGGCTTTTTGAAAGAGCCATGTTTTGAGATTTCTTTTGACGGATTGAGTCGTGGAATCCAATCTTAGTTGTGTAGGTAAGTTGTTCCAGAGCGAGGGTCCTGCCACAGATAGAGCATGTTCTCGTATGGTGGTCAGGTGTGTCATTTTTGGTGAAGGTATTAGAAGGAGTCCGGTGTTAGTGGAACAGAGGTTCCTTTGGGGGATGTAAAAATGAAGGGATGCGTTCAGCCAGTCAAACTTATCATTGTAGAGTTAGGGCTTTATATTGTATTCTCAACAGTATAGGTAGACCAGTGTAGGTTTTTGAGGATCGGTGAGATATGATCAGATCTTTTGCTGTTTGTAAGTGATCTTGCCGCTGCGTTCTGTAATAGCTGCAACAGTTTGAGGGAGGCAGACAGGAGGCCCAAAAGGAGGGTGTTGCAGTAAGTTTGGAGAATAGTAGTGCTTGGAGGACTGTTCGGTAGTCATGGGTGTAAAGAAGTGCTTTGATTTTTTTTTAGGATCTGAAGTTTAAAGAATCCATCTTTTATTATTGTGTTGATGTGTTTTTTAAGATTTAGTTCACCATCTAGTACGACAACTAGGTCTTTGACTGTGGGAACTATTTGATTCTCCAACTGGGATGCTGTGCGGTTATGGCTGAGTGCTGTGATGGCTTTGTTTGTTATGTATAAAATTTCAGTTTTCTTATGGTTGAGGGAGAGAGACATTTGTGAGAGTAGCTGAGTTGTCTCCTGTAGATGGATGTCCCAGAGTTTTAGGGTGTTCTCAAGGGTCTCTTTTAGGGGGAGAAGAATTTGGACATCATCTGCATAGACAAAATAGGATAGGCCTAATTCAGAAAGGAATGTGCAGAGGGGCAGCATGTAAATATTGAATAGGGTAGATGAGAGGAATGAGCCTTGAGGGATGCCGTGTGGAAGGGGGATTTCTTTGTTACCTTTCCCCCACAATTACATTTTTTCTGCATTTTCAGGAGGGGAAAAAACACATTTTATCCAGCCTCATGTGAGTGAATAATATGATGGTTGTGTATTTCCAAAGACTACCACACTATGGGGCTAATGTAATACGCTGTGTGTTAAACTATGCACTGAAATTCTGTTATGGCCGCCAGCCACGGCGGTCCACGACCGGGGCCAGCCACTCACCAAAGGCGTTGGGCCACTCCTGAGGCACCTGCAGGAGCAGGCAGCCATCCCCGATGCTCTCTTCGTGGCTGTTGCCGCTGCTGAAGCCTGGCCACGTCTCTCCTTCCCTCTTGCTTGACTCCTCCCCCGCCGGGCCTTCCTAGAGCCACGCGCATGGCTGAAGACTGGATTTAAAGGGGCCATGACAGGAAATCGTCGTGGCTCCTTCCTGGGGTCTCCTCCCTCCTGATGACTATTTAAGGCTTGGTCCTGGCCTGGGCCTCCCTGTTATGGCAATGTTCCGACCCTGTCTTACAAGATTTCCCTTGTTTCTTGGAACTGTTTTGCACCGTGTTTGAAGAACTGGGAAAACAAGCTGCAGCCAGTTCCGACCTTCTGCATCTCCATCAAGGAGGATTTTCGCTCAGGGACTATATGATAGAATTCAGGACCCTAGCAACAGAACTCCATTAGGAGGAGAGCGTTCTCCGGACCATATTTCTTGAAGGGTTGTCAGCTAGGATCAAGGATGAGCTGGCAGCTCGGGAACTCCCATCTTCACTGAATTCCCTCATTGAACTGGCAACCAGGATTGACCACTGTCTGCAGGAAAGGGCTCGTGAAGGTCTGGGCTCGAGAAGATGCATGGCAGTTCCTTTTCCTCCACATCTATCTTCTTCCGCCTCCCGAACTTCGTCCACCACCGAGGGGACCGTCGAAGAACCGATGCAGTTAGGACGAGGCCCTCTCTCTCTGGAAGAACGACAAAGGCGCCATAAGGCAGGTCTTTGCCTCTATTGTGGGGGATCTGGCCATCTTATTGCCCATTGCCCAACGCGTCCAGGAAACTATAAAGCCTAGGATCCACTAGGGGAGTAACCCTAGGCAGCACTTCACCGGCTTCCCCACTTACCTTGCCTGTCACTCTGTCTCTCGGAGGTCTCAAATTCTCCACGCTGGCTCTGGTAGATTCTGGGGCCGGAGGAAACTTCATCCTGCAAGATGTTGTGGTACAACTGTGTATTCCCACTCGTCCATGCCCGAGACCGTTGATTCTCTCCTCTATCCATGGAGTACCCCTGCCGGAGAGAATTATGCACCACACGGTTCCTCTGGATTGCCACATAGCACCGAAGCACACAGAACAGATCACTCTCTATGTCATCCAGAAAGCCATCCATCCGGTTGTTCTTGGTATCCCCTGGCTGCAACGTCGCAATCCACAGTTCGACTGGACATCTTTAAAATTAACTCATTGGGGTCCAGCATGTCATGAAACCTGCTGTAATGGAACGACCCCCTCCTGTAGCTACCTCTGTACCTCTCTCCTAGAGGGCTTGCCTGCTCAGTACAATCAATTTGCTGATGTATTCTCTAAGAAAGCCACAGACACATTACCCCCGCATCGAGAATTTGATTGTACTATTAATCTGGTCCCTAGTGCCACTCCGCCTCATGGAAGAGTCTATCCATTGTCTGCCCTGGAAACTCGCACCATGGCCAAATATATTCAGGACAATCTTCAGAAGGGTTTATCTGACGGTCCACGTCCCCAGCTGGGGCCAGCTTCTTCTTTGTTGGGAAAAAGGATGGGACTTTACGTCCCTGTATCGATTTCCGTGGACTTAATGCTATTACCATCAAGGACCAATACCCATTGCCGCTAATAGCTGAACTCTTTGACCATTTACAGGGAGCCAGGGTGTTCTCAAATTTGGACCTGTGTGGAGCCTATAATTTGATCAGGATTCAAGAGGGTGATGAGTGGAAGACGGCTTTTAACACCAGGGATGGCCATTATGAATATCTCGTCATGCCGTTCGGATTAACCAACGCTCCTGCCGTCTTCCAGCACTTCATTAATGAAATATTTCGAGACTTGCTCTATATATGCGTAGTAGTCTTCTTAGACGACATGCTGATTTTTTCCCGGGACCTACAGACTCAACGACAACATGTTATCCAGGTTCTGCAACGTTTAAGAGCAAATAGACTCTATGCCAAGATTGAAAAGTGCATCTTTGAAAAGGAATCTCTACCCTTTCTGGGGTACATTATCTCCAATCTGGGCTTTCAAATGGATCCCTCCAAGTTGAAATGTATCCAAGAATGGCCTCAGCCTAGTGGACTACTTGTGCTCCAGCACTTCCTTGGTTTCGCTAACTACTATCGGAGTTTTATCCAGAACTTTTCTAAACTGGCTGCACCTCTCACTGCTCTAACGCATAAGGGGGCGAATATCAAGGCCTGGTCTTTGGATGCAGAAGAAGCCTTCCGGGCTCTCAAGAAGTTTTTCCTACAGAAACCTTGCCTTCAGCATCCAGATCCTAGATGCCCGTTTACGGTGGAGGTAGACGCCTCCGCTGAAGGAGTAGGAGCTGTTCTTAGCCAAAACGACACATCTGGAACCTCTCACCCCTGCTCTTACTTCTCAAGGAAATTCTTTCTGGCAGAACGCAATTATTCCATCAGTGACAAGGAGGTCCTAGCCATTAAGCTTACATTCTAAGACTGGCGACAATGGCTGGAGGGAGCTCAGCATCGTATCACCGTCTACACTGACCATAAGAATTTGGTGTATCTTCAAGGAGCCCAGTCTGAACCCACTGGGTGCTCTTCTTCACACTGGGCGCTCTTCTTCACACTGGGCGCTCTTCTTCACACGCTTCAACTTAGAACTCCGTTATCGACCAGCTAGTAAGAACATTAAGGCGGATGCCTTGTCCCACTCCTTCTCTGCTGAAGATTTGGATGAGCCCATTCACCATATCATAGACCCAGCTCGTATCATCCTCTCTGCTACACTTACTGTACTACCTGGTAAAACAGTAGTGCTGAAGAGGCTTCGCTGCAAGGTGCTAGCCTGGGCTCATGACTCCCAGTTGGCCGGACATTCGGGATGAGAACGCAATCTAAACCTTCTTCAGCAATATTATTGGTGGCCTGAGATGTGCAAGGATATACGAGCGTATGTCAATTCATGCCCAACCTGTGCCCAGCACAAGATTCCAGCAGGAAAAACGTGGGGCCTATTACAACCACTTCCCACTCCCACGAAGCCATGGACACACATCTCCACAGACTTCATTGTGGATCTTCTGCCCTCTGAGGGCAACACAGTGATATGGGTAGTAGTGGATAGATTCTCTAAAATGGCCCACTTTACCCCACTACCCTCCCTCCCGTCTGCTCCTCATCTGGCCCAACTGTTCATGCTACATATCTTCCATCTCAATGGAATACCGCAGCACATTGCATCGGATCGCGGATCTCAATTCACAGCCTGATATTGGCTCAATCTCTGTAAGAAACTTCGCATTTCCCTGGACTTTACCACTGCATTTCACCTTCAAGCCAATGATCAAGCGGAACGGACTAATTGTACCTTAAAACAATTTCTATGTTTATACGTCAACACCCGTCAGGACGACTGGTCAGCACTTCTCCTCTGGGCCGAGTTCTCCCACAACTCACATGCCTGTACCTCGACTGGGGCCTCACCTTTTCAAATTGTTTTTGGGCGAAAACCCAGGCCGCCCTTACCTCTGCCTCTGCCTGTACCCTCACTGGCAGCCCAGCTAACTGCAGTACAGTTGAAAAGACTTTGGGTTCATACACAGCAGATGCTACTTAAGGCAGCTCGCACCACAAAGAAATTTGCCGACAAGCATTGAAGACCAGCTCCCCGGTTCCATCCGGGAGAAAAGGTGTGGCTAAGCACCAGGCACATCCATTTGAGAGTCCCGTCTATGCGACTGGCCCCTCGCTACATTAGGCCCTTCCTAGTGCTGCGGCAGTTAGATCCTGTGACTTATCAACTTTGTCTGCTTGCCACATTAAGAATCCATAATTCCTTCCATGTGTCCCTTCTGAAGCCCTTGGTCCTTGCCTGGCCTACTCATAAGGTTCCTGAAGCTCCGCAGCCCAGGGCACAGGAGGAAACCATATATCAGGTTCGTGAGGTTCTCGATGTTCAGAAACGAGGCAGCAAATGGGAATACCTCCTAGTGTGGGAGGGATTCGGGCCTGAGGAAAATTCCTGGAAGCTTGCTAAGAACATCCTGGATAAGGATCTTATCAAAAATTTTCACACTGAACAACCGAGTAAACCCAAGCCTTTTAGGAGGAGGGCTAAAGGAGGTGGTACTATTATGGCCGCCGGCTGCAGCGGTCCACAACCGGGGCCGGCCACTCAACCGTGGCGTCGGGCTGATGGGTACAGGAGGTTTGATGGTGCCCATTAGGTGGGTGTGCATATAAGGTGGGTGTGATAGCTACTGGGAGGAGGGATGGTGCCTACTGAGAGACTAATGTTGCTTGGGAGGCTGGGGAGGTGAGTAGGTTCTCATTGTTAGAATTTGGGGGAGAGGAAGTCTCCCAGAGTAAGCAACCAAAAGTGAAAGTGTTGGTTAGCACAGGGGATTTCCCAGCAGCTATCGGATACATTCCACTTTTCTGTGTTAACCTCCATGTTCATACCAAGGCCATGCTCTTAAGCGTAAGTTTTATCATGCTCTCTGTAAAATTAATTGCATAGCATAAGTCTTGTTTAATCGTGCACTTTAATATTTCACCAAGTCACATGCTATCACTATTTATCACAAGTTTTATTGTATAGGACCCCATTATATGCATTTTCCAAGCCCAGAATTGAGTATATTAAAATGCATTAAAGCACAACAGACTGCTTTTTGGTTGAAGTGTGGCAATCAACTTTTGTCTTCATGCCTTTCATATGTACTGACATCATAGACTGAACATGATCAGTGTGTTTACTTCCATTCCAGATGTGTATAATGCCATGCAGAGCAGAAATATTTAATAGGAAGAATTTAATGAAGGAAGGAGAGATTTACAATGATATTCATGATATATTTTGTGTCTTCGAGCAGGCATCATCCTAAGCCTAGTGCCAGGATATTTGTAGAAGTTTTTTCAGGATGGACAATTTTCTTATTCACTCAGTACAACAAATATCTCTTTGCCAGAAATATTTCAAATACCTGAATTTAGATGAATCAAGCTCTGCAGGATCAATTCATAAAAATCATTTTGGCTTCTACAGGATAAATCGTGGAAAAATCCAAAAAAGTTGCTTTCATAAAAGCATACCTTTACATATAATTTAACAAAGAAAAGTATGTTCCACAACCTGCAAAAAAAAATATTTGGAATGTGCAGGAGGATATCCAATATCGCACAGGAGCAAAGATGCACTTAACACATCTGATGTATACACCAAAGCACAAATAAACGTTTACTTGACCCAGTGTTTATATATTGGTCAATGTAAAATTCTTCTTTATTTCCAGATCGTTGTTAAAATTATCCCCCCGAAGCAGCTGAACTGGCGAAACACGGGTCCATGTTGGGGACTGTTGTAAAATACCGTGGTGAAAAAAAAATGTATAATGCAACACTTGACCAAGTAAAGGTTTATTTGCGCTTTGAATGTGCAGGAGGAGCCATTATACATTTATTTATTTATTTATTTATTTATTTATTTATTTATTTAGGGCTTTTCTATACCGAATTTCTTGATACAGATCAAATCAATTCGGTTTACATCGAACAATAGTTTTAAACAATAACAACATAGTCAATAAACATATCAGTATGGAGCAGAAAGTGGCAGAGTCAAAAAGTTACATTATAACAAGGGTGAGCAACTGGGATAGTGAAAAGGAAGGAGGGAAAACAAAAGTATGCAAATAAAAGGAATACTTTATACAGAGAGCGAGAGTGGCTAGAATAGCCAATCTCTAAGGTAACGTCTGAAGATTATGACATCTTTGTGAATTAATATGAGGCGTGACGAAATAAAGTATTAAAGTATTAAAGTAAATAAAGTATTAAAGTAAATAAAGTATTAAAGTAAATAAAGTATTTAAAGTATTAAAGTATTAAAGTATTACATGTTCAATTAACACTCATAACTCATAAGCCTGAGTTGCTCAAATGGTAGAGCGTGAGACCTTTAATCTCTGGATCATGGGTTCAAACCCCATGTTGGAAGAGAACGTTTTAATTCCCTTATTCCAGTGGTTCTCAACCAGTGTGTCGCCAAGAACACGCAGGTGTGTCGCCACACTTCCCGGTCCCCCGCTGACCCAGCTGCTCCCCGGTCCTCCTCTGCCCGGGCTTAAAATGCTGTCAGGACAGCTGGAGTCAGCGGCATCGGCATGGTCTCTTCTTCCTGCCCCCCGGAAGAGGAAGTGGTGAGCATCGGGTGCATTTGCGAGAAGAAGAGACCATGCTAGTGTGGTCAGCGTCGGCCCGAAGAACAGAAGAGAGGCGCGTTCTGAAGAATGTGCAGCGCGGCTCGGAGGAAAATGAAGAAAAGTATCAACCCCCGCGGCTGATGGGACTCCTCCTCTGGGCTGAAAATGAAGGAGGTAGGAGTTGGGAGGAGGCTACTGCTGCCGCTAGTTCCGGGGGGGGGAGGAGAGGGAGAGAGAGTGAATGAGCAAGCAAGCATGTGTGTATGTGTGTGAGTGAGATAGGATGTATGTGTGTGATTGAGAGCCTGTACATATGAAAGAGAGTTATTGAGAGCCTGCCTTTGAGAGAGAGCATGAATGTAAGTTTACAATTGGGAACCTGTATGTGTAAGTTTGTGATTGAAAACCTGTTTGTGTGAAAGAGTATGTGTGTATGATTGAGATCCTTTGTGTGTGAGAGAGATCATGTGTATGTATGAGTAAGAGCCTGTGTGTATAAGTAAGAGAGAGAGCATGTGTGTCTGTGTAAGACTGAGAGCTGGTTTAGGTGAGGGAGCACGTGAGTATGTGATTGAGAGCCTGTGTGTAAATGAGAGAGAGAGAGAGCATGTTTGTAAGCATGTGAATGAGAGTCTGTGTGTGAGAGAAAAAGACAGCATGTATGTGTGTGATTGAAAGCCTGTATGTGTAAGCATGAAAAGATAGACAGCATGTGTGTAAATGTGTAATTAAGAGCCTATATAAGTGAGAGAAAAAGCATGTGTATATGTGAGTGACTGAGAGCATGTGTGTATAGGTGTGTAATTGAGAGCCAGTGAGAGAGAGAGCGCTGGTATGTGACTGAGAGAGAGGAGAAAGTTCCAAGCAAACCACCCCTCCTCCTGCTAATTCAAAACAATCTCAGGACACCTGGATATCAAACATTTCCAGGTATGCAGAGCATTTTGTATCCTTATTTTTTCATTACTGGGTCTTTGTGTCTGCTATTTTGAAATATTTTATTGGTATCTAGAAATTTTTGATATGAGTTTTTAATTATTGGATATTTCACTCATCAGCTGTTTTGAAATAATCTGTTCTTTTTGTTAGTATGGTTTTACTGCTACTGATTTTATATTTCTTGATTTGTTTTATAAGAATGGGTGATGTTTCTTTTTTCCTTTATTACACTGCATACACTCTGGCTTGTTGAAGTTTCCAATTCAGTTTTTTCTGCATGCTTCTAGTTATGCATTTTGGTCTCTTTATTCTTTGTTTGGTGAGGGTCAGCACATGTGACTGAGGTGAAATATTCTGCTGGCGTGTAGTTTCTGTGTAGGGCTCTATAGCAGCCTGACTTGGCCCGTTTTCCTAATAGGAGATGTATTGGTGTCTTAAGGCCTGGTGTAATATTTCAGTGTTGCCTTTTCTTAGGTAAGGTGGTTACTGTTTAAGTGCTGGAAACTGGTGCTGTTTTGGTGTGGGATGTTTACTATTTATGCAATTTCTGTTCAGACAGAATATTTATCTTTTCCTTGTGTCATTTTAAACAATAAAAATAATTACCGGACCTTTACTTTTTATTTCCGCCATGAATTGTAATGAGCAATGTGTCACACGTGAGCGTGGCCTGACCGGCGTGTTACCACTGCCTTATTCAATAAACATACACACGGTTAATGTGACTCCAACATTGCTCTATGCTTCAACAGCAAGAGGGAATGTTGGGAAAGGATTTGCATTCACAAAAAAACAGGGGAGTAGCTTGCTTATTGCGGCAGTTACTACCCCTAACCAATTAAGCTAGATATTTCACTTAGATGCAGCTCCAGCACTGCTTACATCAATTGCGGAGGTGGAAGGTAAACAGAACCAAAAAGTTACTAATAAAGGCCAAGAGTATATCAGATAAGTATGAGAAACAAATATGTGTGAAAGCTTGCTGGGCAGACTGGATGGGCCGTTTGGTCTTCTTCTGCCGTCATTTCTGTTTCTGTGTTTCTATAACTTCACCCACAAGTGCTGTAATGTGCACTGTGGCCACAGGGGACGAGACGCACATTAAACCCATCAAAGAGCCCAGATTCTCCAAGCATTTACCCATACACACAGAGTGGAAAACAACCTTTGTAAATCATCCTAAAAGGATCTTATGTAAAGAATTTGCATACAGACAGATTCATACAATTCCATGTGTGCTTTATATTTATTTTTGGAAGCCCTGAGATCAAATATAAGTAAAAGGAAGTTTGTTCTATATGCCAGCCTTGACCAGAAGTGTGAGGGCTGCCAAAGGTAAATATGTATTTGGGGGAATGCCTGTGGGCATGTCTTTGTCTACAAAGTGGAAGAAAGGGCATTCGTGGAACATCTGTGGTGGCAATTCTCCCAATGCACTCCATATAACTTTTTTCACACCATGACAAACATTTTCTTTTGCTTTTCTTATTTTATGCTGATTAGCTCTCAATTATCTGCTTTCATGACCTTACTGTTTGTGTGCGCGGTGGAGGGGGTTCCAGATATTAGGAATGTGCATTAGTTTAAAATGAATACACAAAACATGATGGATAAGAGCAATTTGTTGTATTAGGGGAGCTCCAAAATGAATCGAGGGCACCCTGAATGAAACAAACCTTATCCATTGCATTCATTTTAAATGAATGAATAGGGTCTGGGCCTAGGCCCGAGGCTGGGGCCTCACCTAGGGCATAGGCCAATGCCCAAAGCATGGCCCAGGCCTAGCCCTGAGTGTGACATCAGCCTAGAATGGGGCCAACGCAGAGCTCTCAGCCAAGATCCAAGTCCCCTCCAAAACGTTACTTACCTGATCTGTCCAGTATCCGTGGAATGGACCAGGCAGGGTCCCAATTCCTGGATCTCGAACTAGACTCAGGCCTGACGCCTAAGCCAGGGCATGGGCCTATGCTCACATCTGCGGTGCAACCTAGGTCCCAATGCTGGGACCTTGGCCCAGACTTAGGTCTGATGCCGGGGGCCAGCCCGGAGACCAGGTCCTGATGCCTGGGCCCGGCTGGGTCCCTACACTTGGGCCTCAGCCTGGACCCAGACCCAACACCAGAGCCTGGCCTGTAAGCCGGGTCCAGGTGCCTGGGCCTCGGCAGAGTTAATTAACTCTGGTGCAACCCCAGTAGACGGCATCAGATGAAGAAGAAAAGAAGAGGACATCATTGGAGCTGCTCCAGACCTCAGCTCCAGGCTAGGCCCCAGCTGAGGCCAAGGTGATCTACCACATCCTTGGCCTATGCAAGGCCTAGGCCTCCCCGGCAGATCCCTGTCACTCCAGATAAGTGGGAGCCAGGGTGGAGCCTGGACCCGGCATTTTTCTGGGTGGGTGCAAGGGAAGGATGGAAGGCCTTAGGAGGCCCTAATTTTGTTTTTTTTGTCCGTTTAGATTTTTTTCTTTAATGTTTGATTTGTTTTTTTAATGTTTGATTTGTTTTTTCACTGAAATGAAATGAATCAAACATTCCACAAGCTAAAAATTTGTGGGAAAAAACCTCCCAGAAAACAAACTGATAAACAAAAACAATTTTTTTTCCTGCAAATATTCACACTTCAGAGACCAAAAATCAAAACCTGAAAGAACCAATAGTTGATTGTCTGATGGAGGGATGTATAACTCCAGAGCTTGAGTGCCACAGGAGGTATTCAGCCAAAACAGTGCAACAGTTACTGTGAATGTCTAAGAGGTCATGATCAATAACAGCACAGTGATGGACTAAAAAACACAAGCCCAATCACACACCTCTCACATTCTCATAGGTGCAGTGACAGTAAATTAAAGCAAAACTATATGAAGAAACAAAATAAAACAGATTTAGAGCTAAAGACTCTCTCTCTCAATCTCCAATGTAACCAACTAAAAACTCTGTTTAAAAACATTAGTACTAACATATATCTTAAAAAGATCAATAGCCAAAGTGATTTTACATGATAAATATTAATATCATTTGTGAACATACAATTATATTTTTCTATATTACCATTATCTTCTGTCTAGATTTATTACTTTATTTTTCATAAGATTAGATGTGATAAAAGAAAACATTTATCTTGTTTCAAAAAATTATCAGCAGATTATAGCTCTTGTTTTAAACAGGTGGGTCACAAGCTTCGACGGCTGAAATGGTCCTTATGTTGCACGTTCCATCTGCGCCCAGCCCGCGCACGGGTCTGCTCACCTCTCCAACTCTTCTGCAGGTCCCGGCTCGGCCTCTCCTGCGGCAGCTGCAAGTTCCTCTAGGCCCCGGCATCCTGCGGCGGCGGTCGCCAGGCCTTCCTCAGCACGCCAGGCCTCACTCGTGGTGCAGAGTTTAAGGCCGAAGAGACTCTGATCCATCATAGAGTCAATAAGAGGCTTTGATCATAAGGTTGTGGGTTCAAGCCCCCATACCGGCACTTACAAGACAATTGATTCCAAGCTCATGGGTTCCAGCCCCCACATCTATGAAGCCAAGAACAGTTGATTCCAAGCTCGTGGATTCAAGCTCCCACATCAAAAATTCCAAGAACATCGACGCCAATCGGAACATCGCTGTCCTGTTCACTTGATCACCCAGGACCTCGCTTCTATCGCCCGTCTCCTGGAGTCGTGCCATTCCGTCTGGTATCCCATGTTCATCGGTGACCCTAGACCCCAGCCCAGCGGGATTAACATCGAGCACAGCATCGGGTTGACACCGTGTGTGTACTAGTTTGCCTCAGTGTCTCATCGCTTGTTCCAGCGTCCTTCTGTTCCAGTGACTGTCTGATCCTGCTTTCCTCTTGGACTGACTCTCTGGTACTGACTTCTGCCTGCTCTTGACCACGTCTGGAACCTGATCCCTGCTTTGGCGGACTACTTTCAGATTGACCTTTGGAACTTGACCCCTGCTATCACTGACCACGCCCCACCTGAGTCTGGCCCTGCTCCAAGCCTTGTAATCGTAAACACTGTTCTGGCCTTCCTTGATTCCTCAGGCCTTCAGTCAAGACATCAACCACGCACCCTTGATCCTGGTGGGCACACCTCTGAACTTCCTTTCTGGGAGACCCTGCAAGGCCCACCTAAGTCCAAGCGGCCCAGGTGAAGGTGAAGCTAAGCGGGCTTCCAGTGGTGAAGCTCCAGCTAGCCTCTGTCTCCTCCTGTGCTCCGCCTTCTGGTGGCAGGTGCTCTACACTGCTCTAGGGCAAGGATCCACCTCCAGGCACAATACCTTATCTGCTGACATTGCTATATTTCCATGTTACACTTTTAAAAATTACTTATTTTAGCCATTTTTAAAACTTATTTTAACTTTATAAGTTTTGCAGTAAATTCCATGGCTCTGGAGGCACAGGTATATTTCTCGTTTAGCAGTGGTGCTTGCTTAATACTCTCAGCAGTAATTAAGCAGGCAACAGCTGCACAGTTGTATGGAAACTTTTGTTCTAACGCTAATGGGTCCCCATGTCCCATTTTATAGCTCGGACTCCAATCAGAAACACTGTTTTAACTGCTATTTATTATATGTTGAGTATATATGTAATCCCCTCCTCTCATAGAGGATCCCTGATGCAGGGGCTACAGCAATGTCCCAGGGCTGTCTTTACTCTTCTGAGCTTCTAGCATACACTTGCACCAAATGTCAGCCCTGGGGGCTGGGGTTCTCTGGTGGGGAGAAGTCCTGAGCCTCTGGAGACCTAGGTGCTGTGATGGGGGAACCAAGCTGCAAAGTCACTCTCACTCTTTGCTCAATGCTCGCTCTAGGGGGTTGGTCGATCCGAAAGGGCACACATAAATGAAAGCTCAGAATCCAAAAGTGATGTTCAAATAAAAAAATTTTAAAAAAAGATTTACTTAAGCTTGAAAAATATCTAGGCTCTGAGTCCAAAAATCAAAAACAAGTTGAGAAAAATACAAATAAAAAAAGAAGTAGGTTTCTTTGTCCATGAAGATCCTTCTTCTCTCAACTGCGTCCTGGTTCAAAATCCCCTCCCCAATAGAGGTAGGTAAGTTCTCCTCCAATTCCAGCATACACCAGGGGTGATGGCAAAAATAGGTGGGTATTCCAAAATATTTCTCAAACTATCAAAAAAAATCCAATCTGTCTTCCACCTTGCTGTTAACTGAGTGCAGGGTGGTAAAACAGAGATCCAGCCTTCCTTCCAGGGGGGTTCTCTCTTCAGTCAGGAACTGATTCAGAATAGCAAAAATCACTTCTCCAATTTTCTCAAAAAAATCCTTAATCATAAAAATCCTATCAGATGACTAGGTCTCGAGAACCTGTTCAAAGATCTTCTCCTAAAACACTTCTCTACACCATAAGCACCTGGATTTTACTCTCCATGTCTCCTAAAGACTCTTGGTGGCAAGTTATACCCCTGAGACCCACCTCAAAGAGAGGGTGGCCCAAAAGCTGGGGAGGCTCTTGAAATGCAAAAAAGCTCACTTCAAAAATCCCAAATTGAACCCTGGGAAAAATATTTGTGCTGGTTCTAATCCCCACTACAATACTGTATATTATTGTCATCATTTATAAGGCGCATATCAGATATACATGGCATTCCACAGAGACACATAATGACAACAGTCCCTATTCTTTGGAGCTTACAGTCTCTTCGAGACAGATAGACAAGACATACAGCAAGACAAATATAAAGGCTTTGAGTTAAGGTAGCAAGCCATTACTAACAAGATTTAAATAAATGGGATTAAACTGATAAAGGGGCAGTTTTAATGGAGACTCATCAAATATGATGTAGGGGTCTGGAAGTGTTTCAAGGAGAACACTGATTGTATAAGTTGTTGTTGATCAGTCTTTCTTACATAATGTAATAGGCCTAGAGTATCAATCCTAGATCCTGTGAAAGATAAACAGACAAAATGCAGTTCACTATCAAGCCTAGATTGATGAATCTGTTGCATGAGCAGAAAGATCCGGGGTTCCGGGGTCAAAAGCAACCTTGAGAGAGTGAGTTTTTAGGCTGGGTTTGGGTATGGTAAGAGAGGGGGCCTGATGCCCATGTTTGGGAAGGCCATTCCAGGCATTTGGTACAGGAAGGTAAAAGGTGCAGAGTCTAGATTTGGTGATGGGGAAAGGGCACAGATAAGAGAAGCTTACCTGAGGCACAACGTTTGGGAAGAGGGTTAAATGGGGAAATCAAAGAGGAGAGGTAATGAGGAGTTGAAGAATGAATACACTTTTAGGCAGGAATAAGAAGTTAGAATTTTGTGTGAAAACATATGAGGAGCCAATGTAGTGATTTCAGATGAGGGGTTCATTATGGCACTGGAGGAAGATAAGTCATGCAACTGAATTTTGAACAGACTATAATGGAGAAAACTTTCAGCGGTAGGCTCATGAGGAGCAGGTTGCAGTCCTCTATGCAGGAGGTGATCATAGAGAGGATAAGAATTCTTGTGATCTGTTCAGAAAGGAGAGGATGGATTTTGGAGATGTAGAGAAAAAGAAATAACATTTCTTAGTGGTGCTGTGGATATGCTCAGAGGAGGAAAGAGAGGAAAGGTTCCGAGCCAAGGGAACCAGGAAGCTATTTGTGTTATTTACATTGGTGATGTCCTTTCTGTACTCTGTAATTTTACCTTACTGTCATTATGATTATTTTGTAAATTTGTTCCCTTTACTTTTATTCACATAATTTTCAAAGCCATTTCCACAGATAAAAACAGTATTTCACGCAGGGAAATGGGCTTTTAGAAAATTGCCTTCCCTATAAATGAATAACCTTATGCTTGCAGGGTCTCTATGTGCGTAAATCCATCTGCAATGACAATAGTATTCCTGAGGGCGGGGATGGGGAGGGGTTTCAAATTACAATGCACACTTTTCAATTGTCAAAAATTTACAGGCATTTTTTCTACAGAAAACTACTGGCACAAATTAGCGAATGTAAATATGTAAGGATAGTTTTGGTGGGATGCTTTTCAAAGTGAAAGTACGTGCATGCTTTTTACTTTGAAAACTGCAGGTAAAAAGTATCTACGGACTATGCACTTAAGTGACCAGTTTGAATAGCACTCCCTTGATGTACTACTCTGGAAACACATGTAAACATTGTCCATGGCAATAAAGCTATCCAAATCTGAATCTGTTTCAGGGGACAATGGGACACCCATGCAGCAATATTGAATAAGGAGGGATAGATTTGTGAGATACTCCTTAATTCCCCTAGACAAAGCCTAAGATACAACTGTAAATACAGTAACAAAATATCAAAGATTAGCTTCACATGAATATATTAGCACTCAGAGATTTACTATAACTTCATTTTTTAGAGCTATCCCTTTAGTATTGATTTTACATTGCTTTAACCACAAAGCCAGTGCAACAGGAACTCACTCGATTTGCTGAAATGCTTAGGAGCCTTCTACACTGCTCTGTACCTGAATTAAAGCCAATCAAGAATATGCCATTTCTGCTCTGTTTAGGTGTAAATAACACTTGATGTGTATAAAGCTCCCCCTTTTTACATTCATTACTGTCACTGATTTGAAAAGAGAAAAGCAGAGGTCATTTACTAGAGGTTAGTTTTCATGCAAAACACCCTGTGGTAGCTGTCATTCAGACCTACTTAGTCTACGCCCTCAGCCATCTATTAGCAGGGTTTCAGGTCATAACCTTTTGTGGCATTTGGAATTCCAGAACCTCTGATTAGTGCAATATTTACATATCCTTCTGTAAAAATGTTCCTCTATAGAAATGCATGAAGTGTTGTAAATTTGCTTGGCCTTTTATCTGGAATGCATAATTATGAACTCGGGGCCTGAATTCAGAGAAGGGTGCATTAAACTATATTTGTTTGTCATGTTGCAGCTTCTCATTTATTGTGGCACCAGTTAACCCTGGGGTTTTTTTGTTGTTGTTGTTAAGAGATGAACTATTCTTTAAAAAACAGGTTGGTTGCAGGAGTAAAAATAAAAGGCTCTTGTGGAAGGGAGGGAGTTTTTAGTCTATAATTAATAGGCATTGCTTACATGCTCTACCTTTTAGCGCCTTGAATTCTTCTAGATTCTTTCTTTATCAGGGGAATATTTGTGTCTATATGAGCCCTGATTTAATAGCCTCAGCAGGGTTCTAAATGGTGAAAATTTACAGGAAATTGTAAGAACATTATTGAGTTATTGCATCAGCACATTCTAGGAAGCTATCACCAATCATGTAGTTTCTGATCTCCAATAACATGGGAACATCATTCACTTGCACTTCAGAATCAATAACGTTATTATTTCTTTTTGTCTGAATTTAAACATGAAGCCACATTACATTTCCCCCTCCCCAAGTAGGAGCTGCATTATTTGGGATGCGACTGATTGGTTGATTTATTCTATATCTTTACTTTTGGAAGGAGATGTAAGGAAATATTAAACTAGTTTCCCAGAGGTATAAAGCATAAGCCCTAGAGTTTCCCAGGTTTTATGTTCAGAGCAACAACTGTAACCTGATAGGATATTAAAGAACACATCAAGGAAGAAGAAGAGATCAGCAAATGAACAATTCAGAAATGTTTTTAAGTTGCATTCAATTTATTTAGTGCTTTCATTGTCATATATATTATAGCTATTAAACAAAAGATTATGGAACCAGATGTTTATTAAAACTAATAAACTGGTGTTGCATCCCTTAAAAATCTTTTCAAAACTGAATTCTCTCCCTTTCCTTCTTTATGTTGCGAGCGCAGAGGTGCGGTCACTTGCTCTAGAGGGATTGTGAGCCCTTGGGCCACGACGCAGCTCAGGGAGGAGCCCCAAGACACACCGTGGGAGGCGAGAGTGTACAAGCACGGGCTGGATCAGGATCAAGACGAGGAACAGCGAGGACTGGAACTAGGCAGGCTCAGACCTCCACTGGACCTACACGCACAAGTGAGACCCAGCAACGCAATGCTGGTCTCAAGAGTAGCCCTCCGGCCACCCGGTAGCCCTTCCGGACCCGCCACTTGGGAACAATGAGTGCATGAGGCCAGACGGAGGCTGAGGGCAGAAACAAGATGAGACATGGAATTCAGGAACTTGGAAGACTCAGACGAGGATTCAGGGTACCTGGAAGACTCAGACTCGGGAGACTCCGATGAGGTTTCAGGATCCTTGGAAGACTAAGACAAGGATTCAGGCACTAGTACAGGGTGAGTACTGCACTGCAGCGTGCCCTACACAGCCATCCATGGCTAGTCATGGACCACGCCAAAAGCAAAGCAGACTCTAGGCGAGAAAGTAAAGATTTGGAACCGGAAACATGTCGAAGATTTAAGAGAGGCCTGCACCGAAGCACCCTATACAGCCGCCTGTGGCTGGTCGTGGACCACACTGAAGCAGAGTAGGTTCTGTCTTGAGTCTAGGGCATGGACAGAAGCAGAAACAAGGTACTCTGAAGACTGGGAACAGGATTCAAGACTCAGGATTCAAGACTTCGGAACTCGGATTCAGGAACAGACCTTGGCATTAAAAGCAAGGGCCTTCCAGAGACTTGTGCTGCAGACATGAAGACAGACCTTGTGCCACGAAGCACCCTACACAGCCCCCCAATGGGCTGGTCATGGACCACGACGGTGGCATGCCAGGAAAGGTGGACAACAGGAAACCTGGAAGCAGGATGGAGAGCCGGAGATGGGAACATCAGGACCAAGACTGGAACACTGAACATCAGGAACAGGGGACATCAGAACATGGAACATCAGAAACATCAGGAGCATGGAACAGGCAATGGAGGAACTCCAACAAAGAACAAGACTAGGAACATCAGACAAAGGAGACCAGGAACATCTGGAACATCTAACATCAAATGAAGAGCCATCTAGACATGAGGAGACCACGGAGGACCTTGACTGGAGAAGAGAAGCATGGACAACCATGGAGATCTGATTTGAAGACCCCAAGGAGAACAAGCTGAGCCTTTTTATAGGGCTGGACATGGCACAGGCTGAAGACGTCATCCATCAGGGCCACGGGACTTTTCCCACAGCTGGCCTTTTAAATGTTGCCCTGAGACACGCGCGCCTAGAGGCCCGGGGACAGGCAGGAACAGGCAGTGGCATTGGCGGCATTCCTGCCCCATGGAGAGACAATGGCAGAGGCACCAGGGCTGCATGAAGAGGCATCCCGGCGACAGCTTCCATGCCGCGATGATACAAGGTCAGCTGCGGCTTCCATGCCGCGAAGATGCAAGGTTGGTGGCAGCTCCATGCCGCAAAGAGGAGGAGCCCACAGTGGGACAGGCCCGCTGGGGAATGCAGCAGCAGTGCAGCACTCTGGGCCGTGTGAGAAGCAAGGTCCTGCGGCAGATCCTCCGTGTACTTCGTTGCCTCCTGGTGATTTCATCGCGTTCCTAGTTCCTGTTCCCTTCGAGTTCCTGTTCCTGGTTTTCTCCGTTCCTGAGTTCCTGTTCTCTACCTTTTCTACGGACTGATCTCCTTTTGGACACGACCTCTGCTTCATCTGACCACACCATTGATCTTCTCCTGGACCCGACCCCTGCTTCATCTGACCAAGCCATTGATCTTCTCCTAGTTCAGACCTTTGCTTTGCCTGACTACGCTACTGATCATCTCCTAGTCCAGATCTCTGTTTTGCCTGACTACGCTACTGATTATCACCTAGTCCAGACCTAAGCCTTGCCTTGCCACTGCTCCTTGATTGCCGCCGGCCCTGACTCCAGCTTGCTCTACGACGCCTCTGTTGTCTACATTCTGGACTTGGCCTATTCAGGCTTTGGCCTGTTCTTGTTCGGGCGCCCCCTGTCTGATTCTGATCCTATTGGTGCCCGGGTCTCTGGGACTCCACCTCGTCCAGTACAGACTTTCCAGTTGTACTGTTGCTGCCTCTGGGCTGACCTCTCTATCCTTCCACCAATGACGTTATACGGAGGTCCACCTAAGTCCAGCCGGCCCCGGTACCCAAAGACTCAACCCGTGGGGAATGAGGGCTGGTAATGGCGAAGCTCCAGCCGGCCTCCGTTCATCAGCTCACTCCACTTCTTACGGGTAGTGTCAACCCCACCTCGACCCAAGGGTCCACCTCCTGTGCAACACTGCCTGCCTAGAAAAATACCAGATCCCAATTGGCCCCCACTTATCCAATCCATAGGGATCCGCCAGTGAGGCCTAGGCCCAGGCAGACATCTTGGCCTTGGGTAGGCCGAGGGAGACATATGTTGTCATGACCTTGACCTATGCAAGGCTGATGCCTGGACCTTAGCTTAGGCCGGAACACGGACCCAGACCCAGACCCAACACCGCAACCCGACCCTTAGGACAGGTCCCAATGCCTTGGGCTCGGCCTATGCCAGAGCAGGGACCAAGTCCCAACGTCACAACCCAGCCCAGAAGCTAGGTCCCAACACCAGGGCCTCGGCTCAGACCCAGGCCCACTGCAAAGACTCGGCCCAGAGGCCAGGTTCCAAAGCCAGGGTCTTGACCTGGACCCAAGCCTGACTCAACAACCTGACCTGAAGGCCGGGTCCTGATTGAAAGGCCTCTGCTTTTGCTGGAGCCTGGACTGAACAATCCAGCCCAGAGGCTGGTTCCCGATGCGTGGGCCAAACCCAGGTCCGATGCCACAATCTGACCCAAGGCCAGGTCCTGACACCTGGGCCTCTGCATTTCCCAAAGCTTAGACTCAGTCCCAATGCCGTGAACTGGCCTGGAGACTGGGTTCCAATGCCAGGGCATGGCCCAGACCCAGACCTGATGCCGTGACCCATCCTGGAGTCAGGGTACCGATGCCTAGCCCTTGGCCTTTGACAGAGACTGGACCCAGGCCTGACCCCGCAACCTAACCCAAAGCCCAGTTCACAATGCTTGGGCCTCAGCCTCAACTGGAGCCCAGACCCAAGCCCAACACCACAACCCAATCCAGAGGCTGGATACTAATGCCTGGGCCAAGGCCAGGTCCTGACAATGGGGCCTCAGTCTCAACCCAGGCCCAACAATGCCCAACCCAGTGTCTGGGACCAAACGCCTAGGCCTCGGCCAGAGCCTGGACCTAAGCTGCCGCCATGACCCGGACTGGAAGCTGGGTCCCAAGGCCAGGGCCTCGTCACAGATCCAGTCCCGACACCATGACCCAACCCGGAGCTGGGTCCTGCTGCCTGAGCCTCTGCCTAGGTTGAACTCTGGCCTGGGCTCGCTGCTACAAACCAGCCCAGAGGCTGGGGCTCAAGGCTGGGGCCTTGGCCTCAACCCAGTCCCAATGATGTAACCTGACCCAGAGGCTGGGTCCTGACATCTGGGCCAAAGCCCCAGCATTGGAACCCAGCCTCCGGGCTGGGTCATGGTGGCAGGCTAGGTCTGGGCTCCAGCCTATGCTGAGGCCCAGGCATCAGGACCTGGCCTTTGCATAAGAACATAAGAACATGCCATACTGGGTCAGACCAAGGATCAATCAAGCCCAGCATCCTGTTTCCAACAGTGGCCAATCCAGGCCATAAGAATCTGGCAAGTACCCAAAAACTAAGTCTATTCCATGTTTCTGTTGCTAGTAATAGCAGTGGCTATTCTCTAAGTGAACTTAATTAATAGCAGGTGATGGACTTCTCCTCCAAGAACTTATCCAATCCTTTTTTAAACACAGCTGTGTAAGGTCACAGCATTGGGTGGGTGTGAGTGAGGAGCAGCTGCGAAGCTTGGGCTGTGGGCCAAGGCCCCAGCATTGGGACCTTGCAGGCCTGGGTCCGGGCCAAAGCCCCTGTGTCAGGCTGTGGCCTGGTTCAGGCCAAGGCTCTGGCCTTGGGACCCAGCTTCTGGGCTGTGTCACATGGTTGGGCCTGGGTCCAGGCCAAGGCTCTGGCCTTGGGACCCGGCATCCATGTCAGGTTCCTGTGTCAAGCCTGGGTCTGAACCGAGGCCCCAGCATCAGGACCCAGCCTCCAGGCCAGATTGCAGCTTTGGACCTGGGTCCAGGCTCCTACCCAGGCAGAGGCCCAGGCGTCAGATCCTGGCCTATGGGTCAGGTCACGGCATCGTGCCTGGGTGCAGGCCAGCCGTGCCACTGGATACCCAATGAATCAGGCAGAGGCCCTGGCACTGGCTGGGCCTAGGCCGAGACGCCAGTGTCATGCTCAAGCCTAGGGGCAGGTCCCTACTTTGTGCCTCAACCTATACCCTAGTCGAGGCCCCAGTTTCGGGCCTAGGCTTAGGCACTGGTGTTGTGCTACAGCATAGGCCGCTGCTCCTGCTTTGGGCCTTGTCCTGTGCCTTAGGCAGGTCCCCAGCCTCAGGCCTAGGCTTAGGCCCATTGCATTCTTTTCAAACAAATACAAGAAATAAGGTTTGTTTCAATCGTGGAACCCCGATTCATTTTCGGGGTTCCACGATTATTAGTTGCATTTTTGCCCTTATTAGTTGCATTTTTTAAATATGAAATGATTTCACATCCCTAGGAGCTATAGGAGACATAACACTGTATATCGTCTATGAAGATGTTGAGACTATAGATCTTAGGTTTTCCCCTCACATTATCATGTCTAATGATCCTCTATGATTCTCCCATGCTTTCTTGAATACTGTTACTGTATTGCCTCTTCTATTCAACCACCACCATTTCCATGAAAAAAAGAATGTGTTACATGTGTGTCTACCCCTTTCAGTCTCCTATCACAACCTCATGTTCTAGAACTTCCTCTCTATTGGAAAACATTTGTTTCTTTAGAGTTATTTATATCTCTAGGAGGCTAGGAGGTGGCATCCTCCTAGCCTTCAAGAAACACCTTAATCTCAAACTCTCCCACACCACATCACCCTCCAAGCTAGAAATTGGCCTCTTCAAAGCCCCCTCACTGCAAATCTGTCTCATTTATGCCCCTCCTGGATCCATCGAACGGGACCCCTCCCCCTTAATTGAATTCTTATCTGCCAACATAAACATTGAAATCCCTTCCATCATACTAGGAGACTTCAACCTCCATGTCGATGCCACCCCCCTTACCCCTTCTTGTGAGGCATTCCTTACTGCACTCCAAGCTCTAGGCCTTAGACAAATTGTTGCCTCCCCCACGCACCAAGCTGGTCACTCCCTTGACCTTATATTCATCAACCACTGCTTCCTACCATCCCACCCCCCCACCTGCTCCCCTGTACCTTGGTCAGACCACTTCCTCATAAAAGCCCTCCTCCCCCTTAACTTCCCTACTACCCCCACTCCCTCAAACAACACCACCTTCACCTTCAGGAAACCCTGCTCTGGAGATGAACTGGCTCTTGCCATTTCCAACACATCCACTAGCCTTGACTGCTCCAGTCCAGAGACTGCCATCAAATCCTGGCTCAGCATGACTCTTGAAATTGCTGACAAACTATGCCCCATCTCCAGACGTAACATTACCCAACCCACAAAAAATCATCAACCCTGGTACACGACTGAACTAAGATCCCTAAAGAATACCCTCAGGCAGCGTGAGAGAAACTGGCGTAAAGCCCCCTCACCCCAACTCGCCTCAAGTTTCAAAACTACCCTTCACCAATATAGAATAACCACCCTCAAAACAAAAAGAGACTACTTTTCAGCTAAGATCCACCAATACATGTACAACCCGAAAGCCCTTTTCAATTATGTTGCCAACCTCACCAAATCCTCTCAGCCCACTATCCCTGAGAATGATGCCTCCACTAAGAGCGAAGAAATCGCCCAGTATTTCCTCACAAAAGTCACCAACATCCTCCGCAGATTTCAACACCCTTCTCCATCCACCTCCCCTTCCCCCTCCCTCCAACCTTCCCCCACTTCACCCACCCTCCAAACCCTTGACCTGACTTCCGCTAAAGAAGTGGAATCTATTCTCAGAAAACTTAAACCAGCTTCCCACCCTTCAGACACCATTCCCACAAAATCCCTCCTCTCCATCCCGAACACTATATCCAAACCCATCGCAGACATCATAAACTCCTCCCTCTCTTCAGGCTCTGTCCCAGATGCTCTTAAACAAGCTATTGTCAAGCCCCTCCTAAAAAAACCAACACTAGACCCTAAAGACCCCGCTAACTTCCGCCCTATCTCTAACCTGCCCTTCCTATCCAAAATTATGGAAAAGATTGTAAACATCCAACTTACAGAATATCTAGAAAGCAACAACATTCTGCATCCAGCCCAATACGGCTTCCGTAAATACCTCAATACAGAAACCCTCCTGCTCTCCCTCACGGACCACTTACTCATAGGCATGGACCGAGGCAACTGTTACCTCCTCGCCCTACTCGACATCTCAGCTGCCTTTGATACCATCAACCATAACCTCCTCATCAACCGGCTATCCGAAATAGGCATCTCAGGCCTAGCCCTACTATGGTTTAAATCCTACTTATCTAACAGAAAGTTCTCCGTCAAGATAGGAAACGCCAACTCCACACTCTATCCCTTGTCTCAAAGTGTCCCACAAGGCTCCTCCCTCTCCTCCACCCTTTTCAACATTTATCTCACACCTCTATGTCAGCTCCTCACAGACCTCGGCCTCAAATTCTACCTCTATGCAGATGACGTTCAAATCGTCATTCCCATTCACAACTCTCTCTCAGATGCCCTTGCCTTCTGGAACACATGTCTTGCCAACATCAATGACTTCCTCACCAACATCCACCTCGCTCTAAACTCCTCCAAAACAGAGCTGCTCCTTATCTCTCCTCACCTCCCTCCCAAACCACCGATCTCCAACGATCCAGCTTTCAACGTCATAACACCCCAACCCACAGTAAGAGACCTTGGGGTTATCATAGATCAACAACTCAATCTCAAAAAACAGATCAACTCCATCCTCAAAGAAGGTTTCTTCAAGCTTCACATCCTGAAGAAACTCAGACCCCTCCTCCACTATCATGACTTCCGCACCGTCGTCCAAGCCACCCTTTCCTCAAAGCTGGACTACTGTAATGCCCTCTTCCTTGGCCTACCCTCCTCCACCACCAAGCCCTTACAAATGCTCCAGAATGCCATCGCCAGGGTCATCACCAACTCAAGGAAAGCTGATCACATTACCCCAATACTCAAAGAACTCCACTGGCTCCCCATCGCATCCCGAATTCTCTTCAAAATTCTAACCATAGTGCACAAGTCCATCCACTCGCACAATTCCAATTGGTTGGATGAACCCTTTCGTCCTATACGCACTGAACGACCCACTCGCACTGTCAACAAAGGCACCCTCTCCATTCCCCCTTTGAAAAAAGCCCACCTCTCCTCTACTAGGGACCGTGCACTATCCATTGCAGGCCCTAAACAATGGAACACCCTCCCTACCACTCTCAGGCTAGAGCCATGTTACGCCAAGTTCAGAAAAAAACTTAAAACATGGCTCTTCCGACAAGCCTACCCTGATTAAGTACACCGACTTCTGCAAGTATCTTGCCTACGCCTTGTATATTCCTGTAAATAGTCCATTGCAGTTTTTATTTATTGCTTTAATTCCTCCACCTCCTGCTCTTTGTATACTCCTCCTTGTTCGCCCTCCCTGTTCATTGTAATTTCTACCTTTAAAGTTACATTGTAAACCAGTATGATGTATGCATACTAATACCGGTATATAAAAGTTTTTAAATAAATAAATAAGTAAATATCTTTAAGATATTTGAATCTCTCTATAAGATCACCCCTTTCCTTCCTCCCTTCTGGGGTACATAAGAACATAATTGCCATACTATGTCAGATTAAGGTTTCATCAAGCCCAGTATCCTGTGTCCAACAGTGGCCAATCCAGATCCCAAGCATCTGGCAAGATCACAAATAGTAAATAGAACCTATGCTGTTATCTCGTAGTGATAAGTAGTGTCTATTTCCTAACTCTACCTAGTTAATAACAGTTTATAGACTTCTCCAATGTCCAAACCTTTTTAAGACCAGCTATGCTAACTGCCTTCACTGCATCCTCTGGCAATGAATTCCAGAGCTTAATTGTGCTTGAATGAAAAACAATTTTCTCTGATTTGTTTTGAATGTGCAACTTTCTAACAATGGCCAAGCCAGGTCACAAATACCTGACAGGATCCCAGCGAGCAGATAGATTCCAAGATGCTTATCCCAAAAATAAGCAGTGGATTTCTACAATTCTACTTTAATAATGGTTCATGAACTTTTCCTCCAGGAACTTGTCTAACCTTTTTTAAACACAGCTACACTAATGGCTTTTACCACATCCTCTGGCAATTATAATTTCTAACATTCTGTATATTTTTTTGATTGCCACCACAATCAAAAAAAGAGCCTGATTTACTAAGGCTTTTCTCCCATTCTGTTTCTATGGGAAAAAATGCTTAATAAATGAGGGCCTAAGGATTTCAAAGTTTTGTCCACCATGATGCCCAGAACTTTTTCCTGGGTGGTAACTCCTAATATGGAACCTAACATTGGGGCAGATTTTCAGAGCCCTGCTCGCGTAAATCCGCCCAAAACCGGGCGGATTTACGCGAGCAGGGCCCTGCGCGCCGGGAAGCCTATTTTACATAGGCCTCCCGGCGCGCGCAGAGCCCCGGGACTCGCGTAAGTCCCGGGGTTCTCCGAGGGGGGCGTGTCGGGGGCGGGCCCGGCTGTCGCAGCGTTTCGGGGGCGTGTCGGCAGCGTTTTGGGGGCGGGTACGGGGGCGTGGCTACGGCCCGGGGCGGTCCGGGGGCGTGGCCGCGCCCTCCGTACCTGCCCCCAGGTCGCGGCCCGGCACGCAGGAGGCCCGCTGGCGCGCGGGGATTTACGCCTCCCTCCGGGAGGCGTAAATCCCCCGACAAAGGTAAGGGGGGGGGTTTAGACAGGGCCGGGCGGGTGGGTTAGGTAGGGGAAGGGAGGGGAAGGTGAGGGGAGGGCAAAGGAAAGTTCCCTCCGAGGCCGCTCCGATTTCGGAGGGAACGGGGGTAGGCTGCGCGGCTCGGCGCGCGCCGGCTATACAAAATCCATAGCCTTGCGCGCACCGATCCAGGTTTTTAGCAGATACGCGCGGCTCCGCGCGTATCTACTAAAATCCAGCGTACTTTTGTTTGCGCCTGGAGCGCAAACAAAGTAGGCTATTCGCGCGCCTTTTAAAATCCGCCCCATTATGTAGCTACAGTGTGAATTACTTTTCCCCATGTGCATCACTTTCTACTTGTCCACATTAAATTTCTTCAACCACTGGAATGCCCAGTCTTTCAGTCTCACAAGGTTCTCCTGCAAGTTTTTTACAATCCTCTTGTGATTTAACAACTTGGAATAATTTTCTGTCATCTACAAATGTGATCACCTAACTCATTGTTCCACTTTCTAGATCATTTATAAATATATTAAAAAGCACTAGTCAAGTTCAGACCCCTGAGGCATGCCAGTATTTACCCTTCTCCATTGAGAAAACTCAACATTTAGTCCTACTCAGCATTTCTTTTCTTTTAACTAGTTTGCAGTCTACAATAGGACATTGCCTCCTACCCTGTGATTCTTTAATTATCTCAGAAGTTTTTCATGGAGCACTTTGTCAAATATCTTCTGAAAATCCAAATACACTACATTCACTGGCTCACAATTATCCACATGTTTATTAACCCCTTCAAAAAAAAGGAGCAGATTGATGGGCAAGATTTCCCTTTTGTAAATCCATGCTGGCAGTGTCCTATTAAACCATGTTTCTGTATGTTCTGTAATTTTGTTCTTTAGAATAATTCCATTATTTTTCTTGGCACTAAAGTCAAACTCACCGGTCTAGAATTTCTCGGATAACACATGGAGCCCTTTTTGAAGATCAGGGTTATAATGGCCACCCTCCAGTCTTTGGTACAATGAATGATTTTAATAATAGATTACAAATTACTAGTAATAAATCTGCAATTTCATTTTTTAAATCTTTCAGAACCTGAGGTATAGACCTACTGGTCCGGGCAATTTGCTACTCTTTAGTTTGTCAATTTGCTTATTACATCTTCCAGCTTCACCATGTTTTGTTTCAGTTCTTCTGAATCATCATCATGGAATACAGTTTCTGGCATGTGTACCTCCCCAACATCCTCTTCAGTAAACAGCAAAGCAAAGAATTTATTTAGTCTTTCCGCAATGGCCTTATCTTCCCTAAGTGCCCCTTTACTCCTTGATCATCTAATGGACCAACCAACTCCCTCATGGGCTTCCTACTTTGGATATATTTTATAAAGTTTTTATTTTGCATTTTTGCCTCTACAGCCAGTTTCTTTCAAATTCTTGTTTAGCCCACCTTATCAATGTTTTACATCTAACTTGCCAATGCTTATGCTTTTTCCTAGTTTTTTTTTACGATCAGTCCTTTTTCCAATTTTTGAAAGAAGATCTTTTGGCTAAAATAGCTTCTTTCACTTCACCTTTCAAACATGCCGCAGTTATTTGGCTTTTCTTCCACTTTTTTTAATGTATAGAATACATAAGAACATAAGACTTGCCATACTGAGTCAAACTAAAGATCAAATCAAGCCAGTATCCTGTTTCCAACAGTGGCCAATCCAGGTCACAAGTACCTGGCAGGATTCCAAGGGGTAGATAGATTCCAAGTTGCTTATCCCAAGAATAAGCAATGGATCTCTGCAACTGCACCTTAATAATGGGTAATGCACTTTTCCTCCAGGAACTTGTCCAAACTTTAACTAAACACAGCTACACTAATAGCTTTCACCACATCCTCTGGCAATTAATTCCAGAGCTTAATTATGCTTTGAGTAAAACAAGATTTATTTTTATTATTTTTAATGTATTACCTAGTAACTTTATTGTGTGCCCCCTAGTCGTCATGCTTTTTGAAAGAGTGAACAAATACCTTATATCTGATTTGGTCTTCCAAGATGGTGTTTTTAAACAATGGCCATATCTGATATAAACTTTTACCCTTTCTAGCTTCACCTTTCAGTTTTTTTCTAACTATTTTCCTAATTTTATTAAAGTCTCTCTTTTGAAAGTTTAATGCTAGAGCTGTAGATTTACCAGTCATTGTCAAATCTGATCGCATTATGATCACTATTGCCAAGCGATCCCACCACTATTATCTTTTGCGCTAAATCCTGCATTTTATTAAGAATTACCGTAAGTCTAAAATAGCTGCTCCCCCTCTCATTCATTCCTGGACCAACTGCTTCATGAAGCAGTCATTTATTTCAATTAGAAACTTTATGTCCCTAGTATATCCTGATGTTGGAGTAATTAAAATTTCCCATTTTTACTGTGCTACCTGTTATGGGAGTCTCTGTTTAGTGGACCCTTGGGCCGACCTGCTGGAGACTGGGAAAGGTGGTCAATGTCTCTAATGAACAGCAGGCCGGGAGGCAGATGTTCAGGCAGGACGTAGATGCTCTTCACCCTGGAAGCTGGTGCTCCCCCGGGAGGAGCCCGTAGGAGACCAACCGCTGGGACTTAGACAAGTTGTGGATCAGGACAGGTAACTGGAACCAGACTAAGACAGTAGCAATACTGTAACTGGGTTCGGATTCTGGAACCAGACAGGAATTGTAGCAGGATTCGGGTACTGGAACCAGGCCGGACTTGGACTATTAGGATATAAAATGTCAGCTTCCAACCAGATTTGGAAGTTGGTTCAGATTTTAGGGGTGTGCTTTTATTTAAAATGGAGTGTGGTGCCTATGGGGCAGGAGCAGCTGGGGTTAGCTCCTTTCCTATTTGGACCCCAGGGATCAAGTAAGATTAAGGGAAGGAGGCAGGAGGGGTAAAAAAAAAAAAAAGGATAGAAGGCAAATCCAGGAGAGGGACTGTTTTTAAAAAGTTTGAAGCATGGAATTAATCTGCAAGGGGATAGAGCAGACTGTCAGCTGTGCTGTGTGTGTGTGTGTGTGTGTGTGTGTGTGTCTTTGCTGCCATGAGCGCACACAGACACACACACACAAAATCAAAAGAAGCGAGAAAACAAAATGAAAAACAATTCCTGCACACCACTATAAAACAGATGTATATTTTATAAAAGTAAGAAGCAGCGATTATTTTTAGTGACAGCACAAAAGTAATAAGGAAATTCATTTGTACTTAGTGATTTTGCTGAGGGGTTTTTTGTTTTGTTTTATTTTTTTTAATTTGACCTCGCAGATTCCCTCCTGTTTCTTTGGGCTCTCACCTCCACCAGACCTGCCTCCTGTTGGACTACAGTGCCATGATCCTACATTTGCAACTACCCGAGGATTTTTCCCCTACATAATTTCACTTGTTCAAGTGTGGCAAGAGCAGTAGTGTTTCTTTTCACTTGACTGTTTTACTCTGCTTATAGTAGGTTGTCTCGGTTGCCAATGTTTTGCACTGCTTTACATCCAAGGCTCTATGTTTCTACTGGAAAATAGCATTTTGCTTTTAAAAAGTGAAGTCAGAATACTATAGAGTGTCATTTCTGTCTCTCTAGGAAGATTACTTTATATTCTGTTTCTAGAGATAACTAAATTCATAATCCTTTAGAAACAGAAAGTGAATTAACAGGGGAATTTTTTGAAGAACAAATAGCATATTTGAGAAAAATACCCTTATAAATAAATTTATATGCACAAAGTAAATCTGATCCCAAGAGATTCCAAAGAAGAGAGAAAAACAGAATGAACATATTTTCTTTATATATGTAAGAAATAGTAAGAATAATATGAAGAAGATGCATTAGTTATGGATTAATGCTTGCAGGGTGTTTGGGTACATGACATATTGAGATGTCTGAGGCCACTGAGATTCACTTAACAAAGCTCAGTATCCTCAACCTCCAAGAAACAAGTCAATGCTGAAGGCAAAATAAAGAATCTTTTAAGGGTAAAGGAGTGGTTTCATAGAAATGTACAAAATAAAAGCTTTCCAGTTTAGCCTAGTTAGAAAATTCTGCTGCTTAATATTAATTTCATTCCTTTTTAGATACAATATATATATATATATATATATATATATATATAACGTATCTTCTTCATATTATTCTTTTATATACAATATAAAAAGGACTGGAATGCCCAGATCACTAGGCGAGTTTCTGATTATCACG
Source organism: Rhinatrema bivittatum (assembly GCF_901001135.1). Classification (NCBI taxonomy): domain Eukaryota; kingdom Metazoa; phylum Chordata; class Amphibia; order Gymnophiona; family Rhinatrematidae; genus Rhinatrema; species Rhinatrema bivittatum. The sequence goes on along the minus strand of NC_042616.1, from coordinate 539,137,163 downwards.
TTATCCATCAGTACCCTTTGAACCTCTTGGAAGGAAGATTTGGTTCGGACAACCACTACACACACATTCCTTGGATGTTTTTCTAGCCTGCTTTCAAGAATGAAATGTGTTTTGTGCCTTAATGTCAGGGTCCCTGGTGGCCTACAATTCCATGGGCTGTGGAAACTGCTGCAGAATCTATCTCCTGCCACAGAATTCACTGTTTCCTATCGAATCATGAGGCAGCAGTTGCCCTGATGTCGATTCCTATTTGTTGCCATTGGTGCTGGTCACACTTCTGTCTGCCGCTTCTCATAACCTTATGGTTCCTGCCAGCTGCCTTCCCCTTCTCTTCTCAATTCACTCTTCTCCCTCTTTACCCTCCTTCACACCAGCAGGAGCTGCTCTCACGGCCTTCCAGACCCGAGGCAAAGCATCATATCTAAACATTTAGAGGTGAATTTTAAAAGCCCGACGCGCACTGAAATTAGGGAATGTGCACTCCAGGTGGGCTTGCACGCGGCCCCGCCATATTTTCAAAGTTCTGAGATTCAAAAAAGGGGCAGGGATGGGCATTCCTGGGCAGGGCCAAGAGATGTGCGTGTAAATACTTACACGCCTAGGTGCACACCCAGGTCTAGCACTGTGCAAATTTACTTCTTCTATGGCAGAGATTCACTTAAAGTTGTTTTTTTTAAAAAAAACAGCTATTTCTAATGGGTTTAAAGTGCCTGGGGTAACTGGGTGGGGGGGAGTACAGGTTGTTAAACCGGGGAGGACCTAGCTTGCAATTGGATGAACCGGTGAAACTGGCAATGGGGTGGATGCACTCCCGTTATAAAATACCCTGGCTTACGCAGTGGAAACGATTTATGTGGCTAGGTGTGCACCCATTTAAAATTGGGCGCACACGGCATGTGCCCAGTGTATTTTATAACATGCGCACATATGTGTGTATACATGTCATAGAATGGCCACATCCCTGTGCGTGTGCCGATGTACACAGGTCAATGTGTGCTTATGTGCCCTTTTGAAAACTATCTTCAAATTGTGCAAACTATTTTGATTCATCAACACTATGCTGTCAAGTGTGTCCTCTTTATTCTTCAGATCAGCCTCTCAGGATCTGGCCACTTTTTTTTTTTTACTGGCCACCAGGCAAGTTTCTTTCAATATGCTCAGTGGGCTGTGAATGACCTAAGGTATTCTGGTGGCACCCTTATCTATCTAGCTAGTCTGTAGACAGATAATCAGCGTAGTCCTTTTTCTCCCAGGGAGCTAGTGAACATCCTCTATCTATGCTGAATGGCAGTTTTCTTGACCCTGAATGTATAACTATGGCCTAGGACTCTTAGGAAACTACAACTAGCATAGCACAATGACTCTGACTTGCTCCTGTGATCCCAAAATTCCTGCTCTTAGCAATAGCCTTAGCTCTTGTGCACACTAAACAAACTTTTATCCAATGCCTCCTGTAATGTTGAGCTGAATACATCTAAGTCAGTGTCCAACAGATGAAGCCCATCTTCTCTCCTCAAGCTAGCCAACTTCCGATGATGTCAGCTTGTTCCTCATAGACAGACCATCAAGCAACCAAACAAAGTCAACTACCTCATTCTTGATCTTTCTTTGGCTTCCGTCTAAGGGCTTAATTTCCTTCCACACTCATGTGGAATGATATCAAAACAGATAATTTGAACTCCTTCAAAGGAGCAGAAAGAGCGTGTGTAGCACCTGTGCGGGTAAGCATATAATCAATTTTCAGTAAACCTTAACACATACATTAAAACATTTTTTATTTATTTAAACAACTTGTATTAAGGTTTACTGAAAATTGATTATATGCTTACCCTCATTATTTGATGCTATCTTTTGGGGAAGTAATTTTGTTTTAGCCAATATCTTTTTTCCTTACTGTAGCATCTGTGCCACGCTGTATGCCTGAGAAAGAGTAAAACCTATTTTGAGTCCTACACTGGTAGCATCCCACAGAGCTGATGTTAGCATACTCTAGAGCAGTGGTTCTCGACCGGTGTGTCGCCAAGCACCGGCAGGTGTGTCGCGGCTCCCGGTGTTCCACTGCCCCGCTTGTGCTTCCCTTCTCTCCAGGGGCGGGGCTGAAGAATGGAGAGACGCTGTGCCCCACCGCTGGAGGCCAGGCCGGCGGGGCCAAAGAAAGAAGAGATGCTGCACGCCGCTGCCGGCGGCTGAAGAGTGGAGAGACCTGCGCCCCGACGCCAGCGGGGCCGAAAAATGAAGAGACCTGCACACCGCCGGCGGCGACTGAAGAGCGGAGGGACCTGCGTGCCGACGCCAGCGGGGCCGAAGAACGTAGAGACGCTGTGCGCCGCTGCCGGTGGCTGAAGAGCGGAGAGACCCTGCGCACCGCAGGAGGCGGCTGGAGAGACGTTGCGCACCGCGGGAGGTCAGGCCAGATGCGGCTGAGAAGTGGAGGCCAGCCTTATTGGGCCAAACAATGAGAAGAGGCTCCATGTGAGCTTGTGTGCCTGTGGTAGAATGGGTGCATGAGTGAGAGCTTGTGTGTGCCTGTGGTAGAATGGGTGCATGAGTGAGAGCTTGTGTGTGTGTGGTAGAATGGGTACCTGGGTGCGTGAGTGGCAGCTTTGTGTGTGTGTGTGTGTGTGTGTGTTAGAATGGGTGCCTGGGTACGTGAGTGGCAGCTTTGTGTGTGTGTTAGAATGGGTGCCTGGGTGCGTGAGTGGCAGCTGTGTGTGTGTGTGTGTGTGTGTGTGTGTGTTAGAATGGGTGCCTGGGTGCATGAGTGGCAGCTTTGTGTGTGTGTGTGTGTGTGTGTGTGTGTTAGAATGGGTGCCTGGGTGCGTGAGTGGCAGCTTTGTGTGTGTGTGTGTGTGTGTGTGTTAGAATGGGTGCCTGGGTGCGTGAGTGGCAGCTTTGTGTGTGTGTTAGAATGGGTGCCTGGCTGCGTGAGTGGCAGCTTTGTGTGTGTGTGTGTGTGTGTGTGTGTGTGTGTGTGTTAGAATGGGTGCCTGGGTGCGTGAGTGGCAGCTTTGTGTGTGTGTGTGTGTGTGTTAGAATGGGTGCCTGGGTGAGTGAGTGGCAGCTTTGTGTGTGTATTAGAATGGGTGCCTGGGTGCGTGAGTGGCAGCTTTGTGTGTGTGTGTGTGTGTGTGTGTGTGTGTGTGTGTGTTAGAATGGGTGCCTGGGTGCGTGAGTGGCAGCTTTGTGTGTGTGTGTGTGTGTGTGTGTGTTAGAATGGGTGCCTGGGTGAGTGAGTGGCAGCTTTGTGTGTGTATTAGAATGGGTGCCTGGGTGGTGAGTGGCAGCTTTGTGTGTGTGTGGTAGAATGGGTGTCTGGGTGCATGAGGGAGAGCTTATGTGTGTGATACAATGAGTGCATGAGTGGCAGTGTGTGTGTGTGTGGTAGAATGGGTGCCTGGGTGCATGAGTGAGAGCTTGTGTGTGTGGTACAATGGGTGCATGAGTGGCAGTGTGTGTGGTTGTAAGTGACAGAGTATGTGTGAGATTGTATGTAAGTGATAGAGCATGTGTGTGATTGAGAGAGACTGGTCAGGGAGGTGACTGGTGTTTGTGTGAGAGACAGACACTGGTCAGGGAGGTGACTGGTGTGTGTGTGTGTGTGTGTGTGTGTGAGGAAGAGATACTAGTTAGGGAGATACTGGTCTGTGTGAGACAGAGACTGGTTGTGACTGGTTGTGGGCCCTAAGGAAGAGGACTGTGAGGACAGAGCTTCAGCAGCCACTGCTGCTTCTGGTGAGTGCTATTGGCCTGCAAGGGAAAGGAGTAGGAGAGTTGCTGGAGAGGGTAAGTAAAGGCAGCTTTTTAAGTTTATTTTTCTTGATTGACTGCCATTTTAATTATTGGGTGTTATGTGATGTGTCTGCTGTTTTGAAATATTTTGATATTTAGACAATTTTTATTAATTTTTATGAGTTTTTAATTGTTGGATGTTATTCTGTTCATCAGCTGTTTTGTAACATTTATTAGTATAGTTTTACAATTATTTCTAAGTGGGTATCTATCTATAGCAGCTTGGCTTGCTCTGTTTTCCCAATAGGAGGTGTATTAGTGTTTAGGGCCTGGTTAAATATTTGTAGTGGTAAATTACTGTCTTTTCATAAGGAGGGGTATTGTGCCTGCCAGTAAAGAGAGTTTGTTTTGCTTTTCTGAGATGTCATCAGAACCAGAATATCTTTTTTTGTATGGTGAGTTGTATGGGTAATGCCCTAGTTTTGCTCTGCATCCATTTTTGGGGGTCGACGTGGTTCCTGAGGATGCAGAATGTATATTTACATTTTGTCCCGTGACGGTCACATGTTCAATGTGTCACGCACTTGAGAACCATCTGTCAGGTGTGCCCCGGCCGAAAAAAGGTTGAAAACCACTGCTCTAGAGCAATGGTCCCCAACCTGTGGTCCGTGGATCCCTATAGGTCCACCAGACCATAATAGGGGCTCCACGGGAAGTGAACAGAAATAGAAGAAAGCTCGCGCCGTGAAAGAAGAGGTCCAATAAACTGCTGGCGCACCACAGCCAGAGACGACTGAAGGAGGCAGCAGGGATGCAGGCGCACCCATCCATCTGGCAACTGAAGGTTAAAGGAAGCCCACAGGCTGCCAGTGCATCCATCCTGGTGCCGGCTGAAGACTGAAAAATGCCGGGGGGGGGGGGGGTGATGCCACCACATCCCAACCCACTGACAGGTTAAGAGAAAAAGAGGTCATGGGACACCCCCCGCCCCCCCCTCTTCCCCAGGAAATAAAGAGGAAGATGCCCGGTTAAGAGTGAAGGTGTGAGAGCCTGTCTGAATGAGAGAGAAGGAGCGTGTGTGTGTCTGTGAAAGCATATGTGTATGAGTGAGAATGAATGTGAGCATGTGTGTGTGTGTGTATGAGAGAGAGGGAGCATGTATGTGCGTGAGAGAGGGACCGTATGAGTGAAGAGAGAGGGACCATGTTTGTATGAGTGAAAATGAATGCAAGCATGTGTGTGTAAGAATTAATGTGTGTATATGTGTGTGTATGAGAGAGAGGAGAAAAATTGTGTACCCTCCTCCTAATCCACAGCAATCTCAGTGCAACTGGGAGTCAAAAGTTCCCAGATATGGAGAGTGAGAAATTTGTAATCCTATTATTTTTAATTGTTGGCTATTATTTGGTGTGTATGATGTTTTGAAATATGTAATCGGTATTTGGGAAATGTAAAAATAATTTATGTATTTTAAATTGTTGGGTGTTCTAAATATTAGTTGTTTTGAAATATTTTTATTAGTAAGGTTTTATTATTATTGAAATGTTATATTTCTTGATTGTATTCTTTGATGTTTTATGAAGAATGTGATATTTTTGTTTTTCCATTGCTGCACTGTGGTTTCCAGTTAGTTTTTGTTTGTGTGTTTGTATTTATATTTTATGGTCTCTTTATTTTGTGTTTGGTAAGGATTTGTCTGTGTTTTGCATATTCTGCTAGCATGTAGTTTCTATATAGGGACCTATAGCAGCTGAACTCAGCTGTATTGGTGTTTTAGGGCCTGTTGTAATATTTACAGTATTGCTTTTTCATAGGTAGGTTTATTACTCTTTGAGTCTGCAGTTTGGGTGTTATGGTATAGCAGGTTCCAATAAGTCCCAAGTACATTTTTTGCAGGATTTTGTATTATACAATGTTTCTAATAGTAGAGGAAGTTTGTGTTGCTGTTAATGAGGTGACCCCAGAATTTGATTATTATTTTTTTATGGTGAATGGTAAGGGGAAGTGCCCTTGTTCTGCTCTGCAAACTTTGTCAGGGGAGTTTCTATGAATGCAGGGTATTGTAGAACTTGAAGTGAAAAATTTTATATTGGGATTCTGTCCCACTGCTATATTGAAGAATTTTTGTTGATTGATGCTCTTGAATAATTTTGGTGATAGTTTTCTTAGATGGTTGAAACTGGCCAAGGGTTTCTTTGCTTCTTACAAGGTTTTTCTGTCTAGTACCTGAATGTAATCCACTTTGAAGCACTGTGAAAAGTGGAATATAAATCTAAATAAATAAAATAAATAAATAAAGAAGCCACTGACATACATGTCGAGCACTTTGTGACAAAATGGTGCAAAATTTTTGTAGCGGTGCCTCTTGCTTTCGGAGTGGAGGTGTCCTATCTATGCATATATGGAATTTATTTACAGGCAGTTGTGGAGAAAGCCATTGGACAACCGCCAAGATAGAACTAACTTGGTGGTTTCCATGACACAGATGATTTTCTAAATAAATAAATAAATTGGGAGGGAAATATGAGCACCAAATCTCTCTCTATATCTCCCTTTTAGTAATGTGGGCCTGTCTCAAATATCCCTCCTTCTCCCTTCCCCATCAGTTTCTCATTCTCTGTCTTGCTCCATAGTTCATCCCTGCCAGACTCCCTCTCTCCCTCCACCTGTCCATCCTGCAAGTCTCTTTCTCTCACGGCACCAGTCCAGCCCACCAGTCACTCTCTCTTCCTCCACCAGTTCATCCCTGCCTGTTGCTCTCTCTCTCTCTCCCTTCATCAGTCCATTCCTACCAGTCTCTCTATCCCCCTCCACCAGTCTATCCCATCAGTCTCTCTCCCTCTCTACTGGCCCATCCCCACCAATCTCTTTCGCTCTTCCTCCACCAGTCCCACTCTCTATCTCCTTCTACCAGTTTATCTCCCTCCACCAGTCCATCCCCACCAGTTTGTCTCTCTGTCTCTCTCTATCAGTCCATTTCTACAGTCTATCTTTCTCTCCCTCCACAGTCTCTCTCCTTCCACCAGTCTCTCACTTTCTTTCCCTCCACCAATCTGTTTCTTGCCATCCCCATCAGTCTCTCTCCCTCTCTACCAGTCCATCTCCGCCAGTCTATCTTTCTCTCCCACCCTGCCAATCTCTCTCTTCTCCCTCCCCCAGACCATCCCCCCCCCCCCCCCCCCCCCCCCCCCCCCGGTTTATCCAGATCCAGCTGTGGGGTGCTTGTAGTTTCATTATCTAAGTTATTGAATATAAGTACGTTCTTGCACACATACTGCTGTGCTTTGCAACTATATGTATTCCATTTATATCAGTAAGCATTATTTAATATTTTATATATTATAAATAAACCAGGTGTGCATATAATTATTCTTTGTTATTACATTAGTAACATTTCTATATATGGCACATAACTGCAGGTAAAAATGAAAGGGAAGCATGTGGGAATCCGCAAAAACTTTGGAGGTTGAAAAGGAGTCCACGCTCCCAAAAAGGTTGGGAACCCCTGCTCTAGAGGAAATGTTTTGAGTTGAGTGATACTGAAGTTGGAATTCAGTATGTGAAGCAGCGTGTGCGAGAGCAGCATCAATGAGTGGTGCTGAAAAAAGACAGAGAATCCAGTTTGGGTGGAGCAGTGTTTCTCCACCTTTTGTATGCCAGGGACCAGCTAACTATCTTCCTTAAATTATGTGGTTCCAGCTGTAAGGCAGATGAGTCGTGGTCAGACTGGATCCCACTGAAATCAGAATAAATAACTATGGCACTCATCTGCAGGCACTGCAGTCAACTGCAGCGCGCTTCTTTTGTACATAATTCTGAATCCTTTCTGCACATATTGTAGAGCATCTAGGATTCTCTTTTCTTTTCCCCTAAGGAGAGAGGACATCTCATCTTCACAGCCCGCTGGATCTATAAGTCTCATGCATATCACTTTCTAGGTGATTCCCTGTAGTTCAACAAGGAGTAGTAAGATGAAAGAGAAGAGGTGTAAACACACTAGTAATTATTACTAATCAAGTAATTACTCTGTTTTATCCTGGAATAATATGGAAACAGAAGGTGTATGGGTGTAATATATTTTCTTTCAGGGAACAGTGATCCTTCTGTGTGAAGTTATGTTCTTTGTCTCTTGGCAGAAAAGGGCAAAGGATTTAAAAGGGGTGCCTTTGAAAGTGAAAAGGAGTACCCTACATGTGGAGCTCCTTGTATGTGGCCCCCTTTTGGAAAATCTGCCCAGCAACCAGATTTCCTTGGGCACTCCTCTTCCGGGGGTGTTCCTTGAGTAAAAATGACAGGTCTGTGGAGTCTATTATTAAAACTGCTCTCCAGCCCTTCCAGCTCAGAAGAAGACCTGGTAAAGCTCACATTCCAAGAAGCATCCATGGTGAGACCACAACTTGAATACTGTGTACAATTCTGGTCGCCACATCTAAAAAAAGATATAGTTGAGATGGAGAAGGTACAGAGAAGGGCAACCAAATGATAAAGGGGGTGGAACAGCTCCCCTATGAGGAAAGGCTGAAGAGAAGAGACGGCTGAGGGGGGGAGAAGAGATGGCTGAGGGGGGATATGATAGAGGTCTTTAAGATCATGAGAGGTCTTGAACGAGTAGATGTGACTTGGTTATTTACACTTTCGAATAATAGAAGGACTAGGGGGCATTCCATGAAGTTAGCAAGTAACACATTTAAGACTGCAATTGGGGCATTAGAAGTGTGTCTATGGTCGTGCCTTCTCTATGAAGCATGAATAACTTTTTCAAGGCCATGGCAAGTATTTTGTTTTCTGTTCTTTTTTTTTTTTTTTACACAACTGATGAAATTCAGCAAGAAATCTCCTGACCTTTGCCCTCTAAAGACCAAACTGAATTTGAACCGCTCAAGGTCCATGTGAATTATCTTGTGCAGTTCCATTTACCAACAGCACTATAGGTGAATTTTAAAAGCCCAACATGCGCATTAGTTAGAGGATGTGTAAATATGCTGGGCTTACGCGTGCCAAGCGGATCTTAAAAGCTACCCAGATGGAGGATCCAAGATGGCTGCACATTGCGAGTAGGTGCGGAGCGGTGTCCTGACGGCTACTGAAAAATGTTCCCTTTTTTACACCAAAATGACTCCAAAAAGGAAAGGGAAAATGAGGGTTTACCCTTCTACACCCCCACCTTCAATGGCGATGCAGCAGGAGATTATCCAGTTCCTCACCTTGTCAGCTTTGGAAACGCCAGGAGTCGAGGAGCCCTTGGTGCATGAAACCGAGAGAGATGTTTCAGCTCCGGAGGAGACTACACTGAGTCCAGACCTGAGGCCAGCTCCAACGCAAAGATCAGGGTCGTTGTTTCAGTCCACAGCGTTGAAGGAGGAAATCTCTTCCGGGTTGGTGGCAGAGTCACAAACCTTGACCGCAGCTTCTCAGGCTTTACCAGCTATTGTGGCAACTACGGACGAGACGATCAACGCGGGATTATCTAGAACTGGCTATGAAGAAGGGTCAACAGAGGTAAGTCACAGGAGTAATGTCCTGCAGTTACAAGTGACTACCCTTGAAATAAAGCCTCTAATGATTCCTGAGTGCCCTGAGGTCGTCACTATGGCTGCACTGTGGGATTTGATGGTGGGGGTAGCAACCACAGTAAACAATTTGAGTGTAAAAGTAGAGAGTTTGGCGTCTCAAAACGCCTTTACCTCTCAAGAATTTCAAAGAAAAATAGAACAGATGTCAATGAAAGTGGTGATGCTGAAGGAGAAAGAGCATGAGAACTTGAAATTTAAAGCAGCTGTAGTGAAAGACAAAGAATACCTTGCTAGAAGAGTGGAAGCCCTTGAGAATGCTTCTAGACATTTAAACATCAGAATTCTCAATTTTCCTCGAGTTTTGGGTGAAACTCCCTATGTTTCCTTGAAAAGATATTTCCATAAGGTTCTTGGTTTTGAAGAAATAATTTACCTGTAATAAATAAATGTTATTTTCTTTCTAAAGTTGCTTCTACAAATAGAATTAATCTCCAAGATAACTTGACTGAAATATTAGAAAGTTCATCATTAGAAGTATTAGATAGAGGTACTCTACTGGTTTCTTGTATAACTCTGGTGGATGTTCAATCCATAATGAAAAATTATTTCAGAAAGTTCCCGACCTCTTTCTTCAATGAGAATGTTAAAATATTTCCTGACCTTTCCTCTATAACACAAGAGAAGCGCAGGGCTTGTTTTTAACCCTACGCCAAGAAACAATTTCATTGGGATATTCCTTAAGTTAAAGTTTCCCTGTAAATGTGTATTAAAGAAAGGTTCAGAAGTAAATGTATTTTTCACAGTTGAACAATTGAAAACTTTCCTGCAATTAAAAACTCCCATTATTTCATCTCCCATAAATGTGTAAAAATTGAGAAATAGCTGATTGAAGTGCAGTGATTACCTATTTAACTTGATGCTACTTATAAGTATCTCTCTAAGTTTTCGGATCCAGTGAAATATACTATATTGATTTATGGATTAAGAAAGTGAGGAAATTCAATTTATTTTACTTTTTGAAAATGTGTTGCTAGAAAAATTTCATTCCTTCTCTCTGATGTTTTTCTGTAATTGCAAAAATTTGTTTTTGTAATGTTTAAGAATGATAAATAAAGAATTAAAAAAAAAAAAGCTGCCCAGATATCCTCATATCACCCGGAGCATGCACATCTCGAAAGTTTTCAAATAGGGGCGGGCTGTGGGCATGGTCTGGGAGGGGCATGGGCGTTTAAGGGCATGAACTTGAGAAGTGCGCATAAATACTTAAGCAATCCAGCCCGCACAGAGGCCCCCCTGCTGCGTAACTTTACTTCTGCAATGGCTGACGTGTAAGTTAAAACATAAAGAAAAAAAGGCAGCTCTGCAGGGATTTAAGGGTCAGGGCTAACTGGGGGGGGGCGGAATGAAGGCTATAAAACCATGGGAGGGTTGAAGGACTCTCTCTTAATTGGGCGAACTGAGGATTGCCTGGTAAAAGTGGGAATGGCATTGAAGCTCGCCCCTTTTAAAATTCCCCGATTTACTTAGTAGAAGCGGGATTGGTGCGTGCCCACTTAAAATTTGGCACCCGTATGCATGCTGCCCGGCTATTTTATAACATACACGCACATGTTATAAAATGGCTGTGTTCCTGGGCGCGGGCCAACATATGCGCACCAATGTGCGCCTGCTCGCCAGTTTTGAAAGTTACCATCCCTAAGTGTATATATATTTAATTTTTATTTATTTATTTAAGTGCTTTTATATACCATTGTTTGGAGCTGGCCTTCACAATGGTTTACAAGGGAAACAACAGTTCATGGAACAGCTAACAGTACAATGAAACAAACGTAAATATATTTATATATATATACACACACATGTGTATGTGTCCCTAAAAATCAAGGTTGCCAACTCATGAAAGTGATTTTTTACTCATGTTCTGACAAATGTTTTTACTGACAACCTATAGATAGATGTTTCACAGTTGCCACTTTGTGCACAGTTGAATTTACTAGGATGAGATGTACCCACATAGTCCCCTACTCCCGAGTAGTGCAGCCTCACAGATCCTGAGCACCAGAGACAGACCCCCATTGCTCAAGGCGTTTGAAATTATTTTCACAGACAAGTAATTTTCTTTTGTTCTTTTTTTTTTTTTTACTGACTGTCAGTAAATTTACTGACAGCTGGCAACCCTACTATGAAGATATATTGCTTTCCAATAACATTAAAGTCCTATCAGCTAAAATGAGGCCAAAGAGAAAAGAAACAGACGTTTTAAAACATCCAGGCAAGGCTATTTGAAGACATTTGACATACCAGGGGGAACAAATTTATGGCTAATGTTCAGTGGTTATTTATTCTTTACACCCACTGAATTCTGGAACAGAATTTAAAGGCTAAACAAGGCAGTTCTGTTTGTGTCTGTGGAATTCTTCTAGTCTGGCATCTATGCACTCGGCCCAAGTTGATGGGTACCATTTCTTCATGCTGATTTGAAAAAAAAAAAAAAACCCTGGAACCTATTCAAATATTTTCCATCGCACTGCATAAGTACAATTCTTTGTAATCGTGTTCTGAATGAAAGTTCCTGATCCTGCGTACCATATGGATTTTGATAAAGTAAACTGGTCATGAAATTTGAAACAAAATGGGTTTCAATTATTGTTCAGCAAAGTATTTTGGACATTATGCATTGGTAAGGTTTTGAAAAATAAACCCAATTCAAGAAAACATTTATTTTGTCTCAGAACCATCATGTCTTTCTGTTTCACCACCATGAAAAATAAGCATGTGAGAGTTTTATGAGCATAGGCATCTTGCTTTTCATTTGGTCTTTCACTAAAGTTTTGGGGGGTTTTTGTATGTGTGTGTGACCAAGCTTGGTTAGTTTCTGAAATAAATATCAGTGTATTTACTTAAAATAACAGAACCACACACAATACTTAGCTCATTAGGATGATTTAACAGTGGCTCAGTATTTCTTTTGGCTGCATGCTCTGGCTGAAATCCCATGTATACGGCCTTACATTTTACTTTTACCAATACTTTTCCTGAAGGTCATTAGTAATCCCTGTCAGAAAGTGTCTGTGTGTGCCCCAAGTAGTGCAAAAAGACACATCTACTTATGGAATACTCCTGTCAAATGGAAAAATGCTAAACAGATTAACAAAATAAGGTATGGACTTTTCTTCATGCAGACTGTGTACAACTGCAAAGAGTTAACATGAAATGTGGACTGGGTTTCATCATCTTTTTGAAGGTGAACCTATTGTAGGCATTTGCGAGGAAAAAAGCTGCAGCCATACACACAATAAAAGATTCAAAAAGTATCCTTGAGGTGCTCTCCTTCCTTTGCTCCACAAACACAAAACTGTATTAAGGAATATGTGTTGGAATCTGTGGGAGGTAGCACTAGGGAGTGCTCCCGATTCCGGGGAGATGTGTGCCCTTGGACCACAATGTGACTGCAGAGAGTGGCTCCATAGAAGCGCCGCGGCAGGCAAGACGTGTCCAAGCATGGGAGGAGCTGAACCTGCACTCACCGGTAGAGACCCAGCAATGCAATGCTGGTCTCTGGGGTAGCCCTCCGGCCACTTGATAGCCCTTTTGGACCTGCCACTAGGGAGCGGCAGATGCGGCAGGACAGACAAAGGTTGAGGACAGGTGATGGTACTGGAACTAGGAACAAGACAGGGCCTCAGACTTGAACTAGCCTTGAAGGCTTGAACAAGACGAGGTTACTAGGAACTTGGAACACAGACGAGACGAGGACGCTTGGAACTTGGGACTCAGATGAGACGAGGACACTTGGAACTCAGACAATTAACCTTTTATTTGGATACCAATGATAAGAACATAAAAACATGCCATACTGGGTCAGACCAAGGGTCCATCAAGCCCAGCATCCTGTTTTCAACAGTGGCCAATCCAGGCCATAAGAACCTGGCAAGTACCCAAAACTAAGTCTATTCCATGTTACCGTTTCTAGTAATAGCAGTGGCTATTCTCTAAGTGAACTTAATAGCAGGTAATGGACTTCTCCTCCAAGAACTTATCCAATCCTTTTTTAAACACAGCTATACTAACTGCACTAACCACATCCTCTGGCAACAAATTCCAGAGTTTAATTGTGCGTTGAGTGAAAAAGAAATTTCTCCGATTAGTTTTAAATGTGCCACACGCTAACTTCATGGAGTGCCCCCTAGTCTTTCTATTATCCGAAAGAGTAAATAACTGATTCACTTCTACCCATTCTAGACATCTCTTGATTTTAAACACCTCTATCATATCTCCCCTCAGCCATCTCTTCTCCAAGCTGAACAGTCCTAACCTCTTTAGTCTTTCCTCATAGGGGAGCTGTTCCATTCCCCTTATCATTTTGGTAGCCCTTCTCTGTACCTTCTCCATTGCAATTATATCTTTTTTGAGATTTGGCGACCAGAATTGTACACAGTATTCAAGGTGTGGTCTCACCATGGAGTGATACAGAGGCATTATGACATTTTCCATTTTATTCACCATTCCCTTTCTAATAATTCCCAACATTCTGTTTGCTTTTTTGACTGCCACAGCACATTGAACCGATGATTTCAATGTGTTATCCACTATGATGCCTAGATCTCTTTCTTGGGTTGTAGCACCTAATATGGAACCTAACATTGTGTAATTATAGCATGGGTTATTTTTCCCTTTATGCATCACCTTGCAGTTATCCACATTAAATTTCATCGGCCATTTTGATGCCCAATTTTCCAGTCTCACAAGGTCTTTCTGCAATTTATCACAATCTGCTTGTGATTTAACTACTCTGAACAATTTTGTGTCATCTGCAAATTTGATTATCTCACTCGTCATATTTCTTTCCAGATCATTTATAAATATATTGAAAAGTAAGGGTCCCAATACAGATCCCTGAGGCACTCCACTGCCCACTCCCTTCCACTGAGAAAATTGTCCATTTAATCCTACTCTCTATTTCCTGTCTTTTAGCCAGTTTGTAATCCACGAATGGACATCACCACCTATCCCATGATTTTTTACTTTTCCTAGAAGCCTCTCATGAGGAACTTTGTCAAACGTCTTCTGAAAATCTAAGTACACTACATCTACTGATTCACCTTTATCCACATGTTTATTAACTCCTTCAAAAAAGTGAAGCAGATTTGTGAGGCAAGACTTGCCTTGGGTAAAGCCATGCTGACTTTGTTCCATTAAACCATGTATTTCTATATGTTCTGTGATTTTGATATTTAGAACACTTTCCACTATTTTTCCTGGCACTCAAGTCATGCTAATATTTTATATCCATCCCAATTTGGTTTTAGGCATCATTTTACTACAGAAACACTGCTTTTATCACTTTCAGACACTGTGCTGAGAGGGATGGACCATGGGAAATCTTATCTGTTGATTTTATTGGATTTATCAGTGGCCTTTGATACCGTTAATCATCAATTTTTATTAATGAGGCTATCTGAAATTGGACTATCTGGGACTGTGCTAAAATGGTTTGAATCCTTTTTAACAAACCATTTTTTTTCAAGTACAAGTGAATAATACGTGCTCTAACAAAATAGATCTCAATACCGGAGTTCCACAAGGCTCCTCGCTCTCGGCATCTTTGTTCAACATATACATGTTGCCATTATGTCGTCTGTTGTCAGGTCTTGGCCTGAAATATTTTTTGTACGCAGATGACATTCAAATTTTATTGCCTATAGAGGATTCAGTTGTTAACACATGTAATCTTTTGTCAATATATCTGAAGGCTATTAAACAGGTGCTTACTCAGATGAGACTCATTCTAAATATTGAGAAAACTGAGATCATCCTTCTCGAGAGAAAGATCTCTCCTAGAGACACAAACCAAGGATAGCACTACCCTAGAATTTTCAGAGACGATCAGGGACCTGGGTATCATCATCGATCCTGAATTTACATTCAAAAAACATATTGCGATTAAAGTAAGAGACGGATATGCAAAATTATTTGTGCTAAGACGACTGAAACCTTTACTAGACCAAAATGACTTCCGTGCAGTTTTAGAGGTGCTTGTATTCGTGAGATAGACTACTATAATTTCCTTTTGTTAGGATTCAGCATCCACTATCTGTAGAATGTGGCAGCCAGAATACTAACCAGGACAAAGAAAAGTTATCACATTATGCCAATACTATTTAATTTACACTGGCTCCCAATTGAATCCAAAATTAAATTTGTCTATATGTATTTTACATAAATTGATCTACGCTGATCAGGTAGACTGGATGAATGCCACTATTAAACTACCTGTCCCACAGAGAAACCTGCATTCGGCGAATAAAGGACTTTTAACCTTACCATCTGTGCAATCGGCCCATTTGAATCAAGTGAGGGACAGAGTGTTGTCACTAGCTGGCCCTGGAATTTGGAATTCACTCCTGGCAGCTTTGAGATTGGAGTCCAACTTTACAAAATTCAAGAGAGAGCTTAAGACATGGCTTTTTAGCGAAGTCTACTCGAGCCAATCCTAAATGTGTATTATGTTGACCTACCTGATACTAGATCTATGATATGGAAGGACAACTGCTGATTGTATTATTTGTTTAACTTATTTTATGTTTTAATCACTAAGTATAGTTTTAAATTGTTTTATGAAGAGATTAGAGTTTTTATGTTTTTAGGGACTATTCTTACCTAAATTTGTGTGGTTACCTCTGTTATAATATGATGCAGTTTTTTGGCCTTATCACGTACACTAGTTTTTAGGTATATTGTATCTTGTTCTGTTGTGAACTGTTACGATGGACTCCAAGTGACGGTATATAAAATTAAATAAATAAAGACAAAGATGCTGGGAACTTGGAACTCAGACGCTAGATGCTCAGACATGGAAGGAAATCAGATGTAGACTGAGGAGAGGATTCCGGTTACTCAGACGAGCACTCTTGGAAGGACTTGGACGAGGACTTGGAACTTGGAAAGGCTCACACGAAGATTTGGAACTTGAAAAGGCTCACATGAAGACTTGGAACTTGGAAGGACTTCAGACAAGGACTTAGAACTCGGAACTCTGATGGGACGAGACAAGGATTCTTGGAACTTGGAACTCGGATGGGATGAGACAAGGATTCTTGGAACTTGGAAGGAGAGAGGACAAGGACTTAGGATACTCGAAGACTTAGACACGCACTGCCCCTCAGGGCACCCTACACAGCTGATGTGGGCTGGTTGTGGACTACCCTGTCCCATGGCGCGCCCTACACAACCTGAAGAGGCTGGTCAGAGACCACGCGGAGAGTGGAACAAGCACAAGACTGAGGCTCAGGACGAAGGAGGAATCCGGGCAGTGCTCGAAGACAGATCCTAAAAACAATGGTAAAGTCTATTAGGATCAGAAAAGCTAATTTCTGCTCACAACCTGACCTCATACAACTTTTAGAGAGTTTAATAAATTAATACTCTCCCAAATAAGTCTACCACATATATTGGAACTTTCATATATATTGTGGTATTATTATGGACTTTTAATCATTGGTCATGGTTGTGAGCTCTCACATTTAAATTTCCTGATTTTCATTTTTTTATCTTTTTCTTTTATAGTTTTTTTCTTTTATGAATAATTTTGTTCTTCAAAAAAATGTGATAAAAACTTTTTCCATGAATTGCTGTAGAAAGTACTTATCTTTAGTGATGATGACTCAATTAGTCAGAAAGATACTGAGCCTCATAGGCTCTATATCAGAACGCCGGAGTGGTGAATAATGTGCCCAGTGGAGACTGGGCACATTATTTGGGAGAGTATTAATTTATTAAACTCTCTAAAAGTTGTATGAGGTCAGGTTGTGAGCAGAAATTAGCTTTTCTGATCCTAATAGACTTTACTATTGTTTTTTGTGTTTGATGTTATGGTGCACATGGTTTAAGCAGTTATTGAAGTTTCGAAGACATATCCTGCCAGAAGAGGACTCCAGCCACCAGGAAACGGACACCGGATTGATACGGATTTACTCCCAGGAAAGGTCAGCTGGAGACTAGGGTTGGGGCAAGTGAAGCTGAACCCGGAGCCAGGACCTGACGGTTCTTCAGGATCAGGAATGGACAAAGGACATCAGGATTGAGACTTGGAACTTAGAACATCAAAATCAGGACTTGGAAAAGAAAATGATTCCTTACCTGCTAATTTTCGTTCCTGTAGTACCAAGGATCAGTCCAGACAGTGGGTTATATCCCCCGACCAGCAGATGGAGTCAGAAAAGAGTTTGAGAGCGTCAGCATATAGAGTAGTGCACCCTCTGCTGGAGCTCAGTATTACGCATAGCAAAGCCCAAAAGCAAAACACAACATTTTGGATCCAGATCCGTCCCCAAAAAGGAACAGAGAAAGATATAAGTAAACAAACGGTCAACGGGACCACCAACAGTCAACTTGTGAGGAGCTGTGAACAGTAACAATAATCAGAGACAAAAAGAATGAAAGATACCTGGAAGAATCCGAGCAGGACCTAATGAAACCCCTAGTGGCGGGCGTCTGGACTGATCCATGGTACTACAGGAACGAAAATTAGCAGGTAAGGAATAATTTTCTTTTCCCTGTACGTACCTGGATCAGTCCAGACAGTAGGATGTACCCAAGCTTCCCTAAACCGGGTGGGGTCCTGAGAGACCTGCTCGGAGAACTTGATCGCCAAAAGAACCCGTGTACTGAGGCGCCAGGTGTAGTCTGTAATGTCTGGAATAAGTGTGCAACGACTTCCACGTCGCAGCACGGCAGATTTCCTGGGAGGAAACGGAGCGAGATTCCGCCCAGGACGCCGCTTGGGATCGCGTGGAATGAGCCGACACGCTGCGAGGCGGCCCCCGCCCCGCCGCAATGCAAGCCGATGAGATGGCGTCCTTTATCCAGCGCGCAATAGTTGTCTTGGATGCCTGAGAACCTCTCCTCGGTCCTGACCAGAGGACAAACAAATGATCGGATACCCGGAAGTCATTGGTAACCTCCAGGTAACGGAGCAGCACACGCTTGACGTCCAGGAGCCGGAGAGACTGGGGTTCCTCTGGAGCGAACGCTGGAAGCTCCACTGTTGGATTGATGTGGAAGGCCGAGACCACCTTTGGTAGGAAGGATGGCACCGTATGAAGGGAAACCCCGGAGTCGGAGAAATGCAGATAAGGGTCCCGGCAGGACAAGGCTTGGAGCTCTGAGATCCGGCGAGCAGAAGAGATGGCTACCAGGAAAACCGTCTTGAGGGTCAGGTCCTTGAGGGAGGACCCCCTCAGGGGTTCAAAAGGAGGGCCTGACAGCGTTCGCTGCACCAAGTTGAGGCTCCAAGAAGGGAAAGGATCCCTGACCGGTGGCCGTAGGTGTTTGGCACCCTTCAGAAAACGTGCGATATCCGGCTGAAGGGGTAGAGAGCAGTCCTTCTGTACCAAGACATTCAAGGCCGCCACCTGAACCCGGAGCGAATTATAGGCGAGACCTTTATCCAGACCATCCTGTAGGAAATGAAGGATCAGCGGGACAGTCGCCTCCATGGTTTGGACCCCGCGGTCGGAGCACCAGGCTTCGAAGACCTTCCAAACTCGAACGTAAGCAACGGAGGTTGAAGGTTTGCGGGAACGAAGCATCGTTGAGATCACTGTCTCCGGGTAGCCTCTGTGGCGGAGACGGCACCGTTCAAAAGCCAGGCCGCAAGACAGAAGAGTTCTGCCTGCTCAAAAAATACCGGCCCCTGACGCAGAAGATGAGGAAGATGGGACAGGCGAAGTGGGCCGTCCACCGTCATCTGAAGTAGATCTGCGAACCATGGCTGACGGGGCCATTCCGGGACGACGAGAATTACAGTCCCTCGATGATGTTCCAACCTGCGGAGAACCTTGCTGACCAGAGGCCAAGGAGGAAACACATAGAGCAGTTGATCCGACGGACACGGAAGGGTGAGGGCATCCACCCCCTCCGCACCGCGCTCTCTTCTGCGGCTGAAGAAGCGTGGAGCCTTGGCGTTGAGAAAGGTCGCCATTAGATCGAGGCGTGCAGTCCCCCAACGACAGACAATGAGATGCATTGCCTCGTCGGAGAGAGCCCACTCGCCGGGGTCTAGCTGTTGACGACTCAGGAAGTCCGCCTGAACGTTGTCCACCCCGGCGATGTGAGAGGCCGCTATCCGGACGAGATTGCTCTCCGCCCACTCCATCAGGGGAGTTGACTCGAGGGAGACATGCTTGCTTCTTGTACCCCCTTGACGATTGATGTAGGCCACGGTGGTGGCGTTGTCCGAGAGGATCCTCACCCCTCTGTGTCGCACCAGGGGAAGAAAACGCTGGAGAGCGAAACGCATGGCTCTCGTTTCCAGGCGATTGATCAGCCACTTTGCCTCCTCTGGCGTCCAAGTCCCCTGCGTGGCGCTTCTTTCGCAGACGGCGCCCCATCCCGCGAGGCTGGCACCGGTGGTCACCACCACCCAATTGGGAACCTCGAGCAAGACTCCCCGAGCCAGATGCGAGGGGAAAAGCCACCAATCCAGGCTTTTCCTGGCTAATGGTGGAAGCGGCAGGATCACCTGATACTCCTGGGAGACTGGTTCCCAACGGGATAGCAGGGACGCCTGCAGTGGACGCAGGTGTGCAAACGTCCAGGGTACCATGTCGATGGTGGAGGGCATTACTCCCAGGAGCTGCAGATAATTCCAGGCGGTTGGTTCTTCCAAAGCCGAAAACCGAGACACGTGCTCCCTCAGGGCTTGCGCCTTGTCCTGGTGCAGGAACACCATACCCCGCCGGGTATTGAAGCTCGCTCCTAAGAAATCCAGGTGTTGCGAGGGCACAAGGGAACTCTTTGGAAGGTTCACCACCCAGCCCAGAGAGCGTAGGAATTGTACTACTCTGGCCACTGTGGTCTGACCATGTGAGAAGGACTTCGCTTGAATCAGCCAGTCGTCTAGGTACGGATGTACTAGGATACCCTCCTTGCGGAGGGCCGCCGCCACCACTACCATGATCTTTGTGAAGGTCCGAGGTGCGGTCGCCAAACCAAAGGGAAGCGCCTTGAACTGAAAATGTTGACTGAGAATCTTGAAGCGAAGATACCGCCGGTGAGCCGGCAGGATGGGAATGTGCAAGTATGCTTCCGAGAGATCCAGTGAAGCGAGGAATTCTCACCTTGTGCACTGAGGCAATCACTGATCGAAGAGTCTCCATGCAGAACCGGCTGACCCTGAGGGCCTTGTTTACCTCCTTCAAGTCCAGGATGGGCCAAAAGGAACCGTCCTTTTTGGGAACGATGAAGTAAATGGAATAGTGGCCCAAGCCCACCTCGTCGAAGGGGACGGGAACGATGGCCCCTATTTCCTGCAGTTGGTCTAGTGTTTGTTGAACCGCTATCCTCTTGAGATCCGAACCGCAGGGGGAGAAGATGAACTAGTCCCTCGGGGGGGCGGACAAACTCCAAGGCGTAACCGTCTCTTATGGTGTCCAGCACCCACTGGTCCGTGGAGATAACTGCCCACTCCTCGTAGACGTCCATGAGGCGGCCCTCCGATCCGGGGAGGTGAGAAGTGGGCTCCTTTGGCATCATTGGGAGGACTTTGTGGGCGGATTTCCCTGCCCTGGACCCTCTCTCGCGGGCCTCCGCCCACGAAAGGAACGAGACCAAGGCTGGGATCTTGTCGGCTGTGTCCGGGAACCGGACTGCCAGTAAGACCTATAACGTCGCTGTGCCCTGGCCCTGGTTCTACCGGAAGAAAATGACCTGAAGGAACGCTGTCTATCCTCCGGCAGCCGATGCACCGAATTTTCCCCCAGTGACTTGATGATCTGATCCAGGTCCTCTCCAAATAAAAACTTCCCCCGAAAGGGGAGGGAGCCAAGGCTCGACTTGGAGGAAGCATCCGCCGCCCAGTTGCGAAGCCACAAGAGCCGTCGGGCTGCTACAACCGAAACCATGGACCACGCCATTACGCGAAAGAGATCATACAAGGCGTCCGCCCCGTATGCTAGGGCAGATTCCAGACGGTCCGCCTGGGCGGCCTCTTCGGGGGGCAACTCCTGAGAGGTGAGAAGCTGCTATACCCAGAGTAAGCTGGCCCTTTGCGCGAGCAAACTGCACATCACGGCCCGCATACCTAGGGCGGAGACTTCGAAGACCCTCTTGAGGAAGGTTTCTAGTTTACGGTCCTGCATATCCCGCAGGGCCGTTCCACCCGTGACCGGGATGGTCGTCCTCTTGGTCACTGCCAACACCGCTGAATCCACCTTGGGCACCTTGATAAGATCCAAAAAATCCTCAGGGAGCGGGTATAGCTTTTCCATGGCACGTGTGACTTTCAAGGATGCCTCGGGAGTGTCCCACTCCCTGGTGAGAAGCTGTAGGAAGGACTCATGGATAGGGAAAGCCCTTGCCCTAGGACGGAGGGCGGCAAGTACTGGATCCCCTTTGCGAGAAGAGGTGGCGATGGCAGGAGCCACAGGGATCGGCGGATCTGGAGGTGGGTCGAGGTCCAGCTCCTGAATAATATGGTGGATGAGTTCATCCAGCTCTTCTTTTTGAAAAATCCGTAGGGCTCGAGGGTCGTCCCCCTCCGTATGTCCATCCGGATGCGCCTCCGGGGGTTCCGGGGAGTCGTCTCTCACCGGCGAAGCCGCCCCCGTGATACGCCGGGGTGGCACGGGAGAGGGACCCGGCAGGGATCCAGGCATAACGGGCGAGGTGGTGAGACCAACAACAAGTTTAGGAACCTTGGGGGGAGGGGCCCCCAGGGGATTCGGCGCCTGCGCTCCCATACCCTGCAAATAAGCCATGTGCATTGCCAGAATAAAATCAGGTGAGAAAAACGGGGAGCTGATTGGAATCCCTGGGGGGGGACCATCCTGGGAGCCCCGGTCGGGCAAATCCCCCGCCGGGGGCAAAGCCTGTTGAGAGCCAGTGCAACCAATCCTGTCTGCATCTGGGAGCGAGTCCGTCTCACGCTGTCCCCCTAAAATGGCTGCCGTTCCCGCCAAAGGCGGCGTCGTGGCCGGCCCGCACCGCCCGGGCTGAGGAGGAGGCAGGTCCGAAATCACACCGGAGGACTGCAGGGTGCCTTCCCCGTCGGGGAAGCACCACTCACAAAGCCCCTCCCTCAGAAATTGATTCCCCGGTTCGCCGCAGGCCTCACACCTCGAGGACCGCGGCATGTCAGCACCGGGAAAAAAGCCTCGGGGGGGGGGGGCCAAAAACGAGCTAGTGCCACGGGGGGGCCTGGAATGGCCCTACCAACCCGCCGAAGGGGTCCAGGAACTGCGGGGGAAAACCCCCGTTTCAGTTGAGCACACACCCGCGGGCGGAGCTTGCGAAACACGGGACCCACAAACGACGCGTGGAGCGGCCAGAACCACCGGCATCCACGGGGCACCACTAAAAAGAAGCAAACCTGTGGAGAAAGAAACTAAAAAAACTTCCACTTACCCCAATGGAAGAGGAAAGGAGTACAGAATAGAGAAGGCAGAGCCACAGCCACACGCCTCCTCAAAAATTGAAAAGTCTTTTTTTTTTTTTTTTAATTTTAAGGATCCAAAATGAAGAGAAACATAAGACAGGGAAATACTGTGGAGAAAAAGAAAGAAATAACCAAAAATGAAGAAACCCTGTCAATCTGGGGGAGCTAGTGGATCCCCCCACTCACATCTGCTGGAGTCAGAAGAATACTGAGCTCCAGCAGAGGGTGCACTACTCTATATGCTGATGCTCTCAAACTCTGTTCTGACTCCATCTGCTGGTCGGGGGATATAACCCACTGTCTGGACTCATCCAGGTACGTACAGGGAACTCAGGATATCAAGGTCAGGACTTGGAACTCAGAGACATGGAACATCAAGACTAGAACGTAGGACATCAGATACAAAAGGACATCAGGACATCTAGACATCTAAGGCACCTGGACATCAGAGACCTCTAGGGAAGAGGACCACAGTGACATCTGGAACATGAGGGTGGAGAAGCCTGGACATCCAAAGACAAGGGAATGTCTGGACATCCGGAAACAAGGAGACATCTGGACATGGAGACATCAGGACATCTGAAGACAAGAGCACGGGATCCGTCGAGAGACCAGGACATGGAACGAAGATCAAGATGAAGGTTCAGGAACCATAAACGAAGATGACGAGGAACAGAGTGCCTTGAAGTGAAGAAGGATCACAGAGGACTCCTGAAGGAAGAGCTGGAACTGAAGATCTAGGAGTAGTCTGACTCCATGACCAACTCCTTGCGAAGGTGAAGACTGACTGAAGGCTGAGCCCTTTCATAAGGCTGAAGAGGAAATGCCTGGATGACATCAGCAGGAGGAGCCTACTACTGGACCTTTAAATGAAGACAGGAGGCGCAGCCTCGCACCTAAGGAGGCAGGACCAGGGACAGCAGCCATGCTGTGAAGAGGAGCTGAAGCAGGGGTAGGCCCGAGGCATCGCAGGCGGCTCCTGCTGTGAAGAGAGAAGACTGCAGGCAGAGACTCCCCGCACAGGGGAAGAGATGGCGTCGGTGACCTCCGGGCCACGAAGAGGAGCTCCATGGCAGCCTCCTGGCCACAAGAAGAGGATGAAGACAGTGGCCTCCTGGCCGCAGAAGGAACGGTGCTGGCTCCTACTTGTGAAGCGGAGCGATGGCAGCAGTTCTAGGTCACAAGGGAAGCTCCAGGGCGACCTAGCCATGAAGAGAAGGTCAGCTGCGGCTTCCTGTCGCTACAGCGGGGGAAGAGCATTGGCGGCCTCCAGGCAAGGCCCACTGTGCAGGAGCAGAGTATGGGTGGTCTCCGGACCATGGGAAACACCGGCAGTGGCCTCCAGGCCTCAAGGCTGAAGACAGCGGCATTGAGAAACTGTCTGGCAAAAGGAAGAAAGGTGAGAGGCTGCTTGTGGGCTTGTTCCCACAAGCAGAATCGTAACAATATGAGGCCCATATAGTACCTGAATGTAATCCGCTTTAATGTACACTTTGGGGAGGATTTTAAAAGGGTTACGCACTTAATATACGCGCATAACCCTTTTAAACCCCTCCTACGTGCGCCAAGCCTATTTTGCATAGGCTCAGCGATAGGTGCAAGCCCCAGGACGTGCATATGTCCCAGAGCTTGAAAAAGAGGCGAGCTGTGGCCAGAGGCCTCCGAAGGCCCACTAGGCTGGGGGATCGCGCTCCAGCACTAGGCCGGCGTGCACAACCTACGCCTGCCTGGAGGCAGGCGCAACTTAAATAATAAACATAGGGGGGGATTTAGGTAGGGCTGGGGGCAGGTTAGATAGGGGAAGGGAGGGGAAGGTGGGGGTGGGGGGGGCGAAAGGAACGTTCCTGATTTCAGAGCGGCCTCAGAGGGAACGGGGAAAGCCGCTCTGGCTCTAGACTTGCGCGTAGGTTCGAAAATCTGGCCCTTTGAATTGACGAAAAGTGGAATATAAAATACAAATAAATAAATAAAATATTCCAAAGAAAGTAAAATGGATAACTTATCCAGCTAAAGTTATCCAGATAAATTATCCTGGATATTCAGTAACTCACCACTTCTGAGATTACCATGAAATCAATTTAAATGACTTCAATGTCTTCAAAACACAGCAGCAAAGATTATTCATGGCTTTAAAAGGTCAGACCATGTCACCCCAATTTTGCAATCTCTCCATTGTCTACCTAAAGCATGAAAAATCAAATTCAAAATTCCTGACTTTCTGTGCTTTTCATTCTGGGGTCCTTCTTTACTTCTTTAAACTTTTAATCCCATATTCTCCTTCTCACTCGCTGCCTTCTTCTCAAAAAGGTTTCCTCCACCTTCCCCACCCCCATCATTAGGCTGGAAGTTACAAGGAACTGCTCTTTCTCTTATCAAGCTCATTTTCTTTGCAATTCACTACCTATGGACATTTGAGATGAAATTGATTATTTGAAATTTCGAAAAGCAGTAAAATCTTGGCTATTCACACAAGAGAGAGAGAGAGGAAGAGAGAGATCCAGTAAGTATGACAGAGCCTGTGTGTGTGTAAGAGAGATAGCCAGCGAGTGTTACAGAGCCTGCATATGAGTGTGTGAGGGAGAGAGTCAGTGAGTATGTTAGAGCCTGTGTGAATATAGGAGGGAGAGAGAACCAGTAAATGTGACAGAACCTGTGTGTGTGTGTGTGTGTGTGTGTGTAGAAGAGAGAGCGAGCCAGTGAGTGTGACAGAGCCTTCATGTGTGTGGGAGGGAGAGAGAGAGCCAGTGAGTGTAACAGAGCTTGTGTTTGTATATGTGGGAGAGCCAATGAATGTAATAGAGCCTGCCTGTGTATGTGTGTATGGGAGGGAGGGAGAGAGATCTAGTGAGTGTGACAGATCCTGTGTGAATATGTGGGAGGGAGAGAGAGCAAGTGAATGTGACAGAACCTGTGTGTGTGGGGGTGGGACGGAGTAAGAGCCAGTGAATGTGACAGAGCTTGTGTGTGTATGTGAGAGGAAAAGAGAGCCAGTGAGTATGAAGAGAACCTGTGTGTGTGTGAGTGGGAAATAGCCAGTGAATATGTGTGAGAGCCTGTGTGTGCAGGTGTGTGAGAGAGAGAAGAAGTGTGTGCATTAGAGTGAACATGTGTGAGCATGTGTGTTTGGGCAAGTGAATGAACATGTGTGAGTTAGGGAGTGTGCACCTTCCCTCTCTCCCACTAATTCATGACAATAATCAGGTGAATGGAATTCAAAAGTTCCCAGGTATGGAGAATGGGGCATGTTGTTTATCCCATTTGTTTTAATTATTAGATTTTATTTGAAGTTTCTGCTGTTTTGAAATATTGTTTTAGTAAAATTGTAAAAAATGTTAATATGAATTATAATGATAATTATTGGATGTTATTCTATTTGTCAGCTGTTTTGAAATTATTATTATTTTATTAATATGGTTTTATAATTGTGATTTCAATTTTTTGTTTTATTGTTTGTTTTATAAGGAATGGTGACATTTCTGTTTCTATACCCAAATAAATGTTCACCAAAAAGGGTGAACACCAAAACATTAGAAAAAAATCACTCCAAAAAATCCACTTGCTAAAAATGTATACACATAAGGTTATTACTCATAAAGGTGGCAACCAACACCAGTTTATATTATAATGAAGGAACCAGAAATCATCATAGTTACTCTTTAACATGTATAACAGTTCCAAACACAAATTTTTTTTATTATTTTTATGCTAGTCCCAAATGTGAATTTTGCTATTTTATTATGCAATAAAAAAATTCTAGTTATGTCTAATAAGATCCAAACTTATCTCGTAGTGTTCCAAACAAAACTATCACCTAGCTTAAACCTGGAATGAAACTTATCTTGTAGCATTGGTACTTGCATAAAAATAGTAAAACAATTTGTGCTTGGACATCTTTAGGACACCCATTTATCCACTACTGCCATCCCAGGGCCAGTGCAAGGGTATTAGGTGTGCTGGGCAAAGCTTACAGCCTTGTGTGACCCCCCCACCCAAGCAATTAAAAACTAGGCATGTTATTAGTGGTGTTACATTTGGGATCATTTGGGTGTACCTCACTTTCTACACAGTTCTCTAGTAATAAAAGTTTAAAATAAATAGTCATGTGGCAAGACATAGCTGAAAATGTTACTCTGCGCATCGAAGTGTTCGGAATTTTCATAGTTGAAAGTTGCCAACCCTACTAGTCCTGGATAGGATCCCAGGAACTGCACCTCAAACACAGTCTCAAATGTTCTAGTCTTTCTATGATGTTAATGTTATCTGAGTGTCCAAGATTTCCTGGATGGGGGAGAGATTATTCTTCTATGCACTGTGCATTGTGTTAAATTAAATCCCACTTTATGGCTCATTGTATACAGCACTGATGATCTCTTAGTTGTAAACATCAACAGTGATCAAGCTAGAGACTGTAATGGTTTCCAACATAACTTTTACTGTTGAATTATGTAGCTGATAGAAAAGTTCTTTGCTGCTTTTTAATGATCTCACCACAAACTTTACAGTATCTGATCGTTAATAAATTTGTGAGCCCCTCTCTCTCTCCAATTATTTCACTTGTTCATTAAACACCAGATGTCAGATTTATTTATTCTCCTGTCCAATCAGGAGGTGGGATCAACTCCCTCCCAAATTATAAAGGATTTCGTTAGTCAATTTAGGTGTATAAATCCCAGTTCTCTTACCTCTCTTGTAGTCATTCTCCTCTCTCCTTCCTGCTGCTACTACCAGAGGGGTAGCAGTGCCATTATCTTACTGAGATGGGAGCAAACCTCAGAGTGGGTCCACGAACTCTCCTGCTTCCCAATTTCATTCCTTCTTTCCATGGATGACTCCTGTGTCATTCCTCCTGGAGGATACTGGTGATCCTATGGTCCTCTCTCAGGGGCCGATGCAATTTTGTGCGCTGACAGCGGGCGCTGACTTTTCAGCGTCCGCTTTTTTAACGCACGCATGGTGCCCGCAAGGGGGGGGGCGCCATGCAATATGGAAATTAGGGGGTCATGCTAGGAAGGAGGCGCTAGGGTCGCTTGCGCGACCCTTAGCGCCTCCTTGCCAACGCGACCCGCCGCGGCTGCCGGTTATGAAGACCGACGCCGGTAAACTCGGCCTCAGTTTTCATAACCTGCCTGTCTGCCAGTAATAAAAACAGCCGCTGAGTTTATCGGCGGCCATTTTCATTACTGGCAGGGCCGGTTATGAAAACAGACACCAAGTTTACCGGCGTCGGTCTTCATAACTCGGTGATCTGCAGAGTTTGTTTTGTTTTTTTTTTACACTTTAAAAAAGAAGTACAGAAAAGCAGTTTTTTTCTGCTCTTCTGTACTTTTCAGTGCGCTCAGCTATTAACACCTGCTCCAGGCAGGCGTTAATATCTGAGCGATAAATGTGCGTCTGAGACGCACATTTATCTTTCTGCATTCGGAGTGAATGAGTAATGCCTCATTCACATGCATTTCCATGTGATGAGCGCTATCTCATTCACTCCACGTCGGACACGCGTTAAATAGGCTCTAATCCCCCTATTGCATTAGGGGTGGATTAGCGCCTATTTGTCCAGTGTCCGACTGCGGGTTATACAGTGCACTCGGCTGAGCGCACTGTATTGCATCAGCCCCTCAGTGATGTGGAACAAAAAGGAAAAATATCTGAGCCCCTGGATCCCAGGGTTCTCAACAAAATCCAAAAAATGGACACTCTATACTCCATTAAGGAACAGAGGTGGAAAGGGTTGAAAACTTCCCCCACAGCTAAAGAAAAGGTCTCCAAAAACATGGTACAGAAATGAGCAAAGGTACTCTGTCACCATACTTGTATCAGGTCTCAACCACAGAGACATTCAGAGTCCTTTCTCAGCAAAAATAATAAAAAAAAACCAAAAAAACGGGGAACATCAACACACATGCTGCCTCTGGAACAATCAGCTCAAACCTCCACACATTATAATGGTGACTAGGATTATTAAATGTTGAGAACCGACCCTCCTAGGCTCTCACATGGGAGAGTTATCTTTCTCATCTTTATATAACCCCTTTTTTGGAAGATTATTCCTCCTCAGGGCACACAACTATTTTATTTCCTATGGGCTGCTTCAGCTAGCATGTTGCATCTCATGCTGACTCTCAATCTCTGGGGAGGATTCTTTTTATGTCATGGGAAGCCCAGAAGGTAGTTCTGTAAAGACACCAGCAACAGAGGCTACAGAGGAGCCAGTGACTGGCATGGGAGAGTGGCCAGAGCTTACAGAGGTAGAAACTGCAGAACTCCCAGAGGGAGGCACTGCAGAGTTTACAGATGAGGAAACTGTGGAGATCCCAGAGGGAGGCGGTTCATAAAGCCTGGAGGAAAAGTCCACGGAGAGCCCAGAGTATGGCACTGTGGAGACTCCAGCAACTAAGGATACAGAGGAGCCATGGAGGGCTCTACATCAGAGATACCAGCTGCCAAGAAGTGGGTGCAGCTGGTTATAGAGGAACCAGCACTGGTGGTTCCCCGGTCAATCCATAAAGCTCCATCGGGGTGGAATTCAAACAGACCCAGCAAAGGACTTAATTAAAGCCTGAGGATGTGCACTGTATGAACGGTGCATAGGATGGTGGTCGTGATGCTGTTGAGGGCAACCCTAAGAGATGGGGGTGAGCACAGCACTAGATCGCTGTTCCCAAGTATAGCAGGTGGGAAGCCAGAGGAAGGTGAATGGGAGGTCTTGGACTCTCCTTGATGGAATTCAGGAGGGAGTAGGGATGCTTAGCTTGATGGGTCCAAGTTGAGGGGAGGAGTATGTGAGCCCGTGCCCCTAGTGTTCCCCTATTTACCTGGTCCACCTTTAATCCTTAAGGAGAGTATGATCTATGGATGGGATTCTGTGGGGCAGGTGGGGCTCAGAGGACGTAACCAGAGACTGGGAAATAAGAGCTGGGATCCAGGTAGGGCTAACCAGATCAGGCCCAGGTCTCCGGGAAGTAGGCAGCTCCTGTAATGTAACACTATCCAAACACTAAGCTGAGACGAAGCAGTGCAAATTCGGACTAGATACAGCACATTCTCTGTAGGTAAATGCAGTCTACTGTTGTGTATATGATTGAAGCTGTGAATAAAGATTATGTTTTAAGAAAGACTGGGGGTCAGACAATTTCTGCATCCAGGTCTGTGGGAATCACTGATCATTCCCTCAATCTGACTGGTGGTACATTGGGATTTTTCCTATGGAGGTAGATGTCCTTAATCCATACCTCTGGGTAGAGCCCATGGTGATTTTAAATGCACATTCTTCTCACAGCAGCTGTGTGGGAATCCTGTTGGAAGTATCCCCATCTTTACTGAAAAATGCTACCTTTAGACATCTTCATCTTGGAAACCCAGCCTGTCCTGGTGCCTCGTGTGGAAATCCCAATGGGATCTCCCGAACTTGTTCCTTAGCTCAGTTGTTCTTTCATCCTTTATTCTCTGATGTTTCTGGGGGACTTCTCTTAAGGAGAAGTCAGTGGGATTAGGCTATTACCCCTGCACTGAATTCCCAGTGTGGAGGGGGGGATCTAAAAACTAGGGGTGTGCATTCGTTTTGAACTTAAATGGAAAACGCAACTTTTTTTTTTTTTAACTTAAAAAAATGATGAGGCGTAAACGATCGGATTTCCAACGTATTCAACATAGCTATGTTGAATACGTTGGAAATCGCGATTGTTGATCTAAATAAAAATTTAAACCCCTCACCCTCCTTAATCCCCCCCCAAGACTTACCAAAACTCCCCAAGCTGGCCAAAAGTTCCGTGAGGGTCCTGGGAGCGGACGCGTGGGGAATCACGTGACGTCCGCGTCACTCCGACGTGACGCGGACATCACGTGGTCCATCGCGGTTCCGCTCCCGGACCCCTCGTTGGGCACAAAAGGCACTTTTGACCAGCTTGGGGGGGTCAGGAGGCCCCCCCAAGCTGGCCAAAAGTTCCTCTTGGGCCCAACGAGGGGTCCGGGAGCGGAACCGCGATGGACCACGTGACGCCGGCGTCACGTCGGAGTGACGCCGACGTCACGTGATTCCCCTCGGGTCCGCTCCCGGACCCCTCGTTGGGCCCAAAAGGAACTTTTGGCCAGCTTGGGGGGGTCAGGAGGCCCCCCCAAGCTGGCCAAAAGTTCCTTTTGGGCCCAACGAGGGGTCCGGGAGCGGAACCGCGATGGACCACGTGACGTCGGCGTCACGTCAGAGTGACGCCGACGTCACGTGATTCCCCTCGGGTCCGCTCCCGGACCCCTCGTTGGGCCCAAAAGGAACTTTTGGCCAGCTTGGGGGGGCCTCCTGACCCCCCCCCAAGCTGGTCAAAAGTGCCTTTTGAGCCGAACGAGGGTGCCAGAGGGAACTCGTGGGGAATCACGTGACACCGCGTCACTCTGACGTGGCGCCGACGTCACGTGATTCCCCGCGGGGTCGCTTCCGGGATCCTCGTTCGGCCCAAAAGGAACTTTTGGCCAGCTTGGGGGGGTCAGGAGGCCCCCCCAAGCTAGCCAAAAGTTCCTTTTGGGCCGAACGAGGATCCCGGAAGTGACCCCGCGGGGAATCACGTGACGTCGCGTCACTCCGACGTGACGCCGTCACGTGCTCCTTGCAAAGTTGGTCAGAAATGGCGTCCTGACCCCGCTGGACCACCAGGGAGTTGTGGTAAGTCTTGGGGGGGGGGATTAAGGAGGGTGAGGGGTTTAAATTTTTATTTGCACATATGAACATATATTCAACTCATTGAATTCTGTTTATGTCCATATTGACCGCAAATGGGACCCCTTTGGACATATGGACATATGAACTTAAACTTTTGCTCTGCACATCCCTACTAAAAACCTCCCCACTTAACACAAGTCCAAAAACATACTTTAAAGTTTAACTGGATACATCTTCCTAGACTGCCATTCATGCTGTCACAGATGCCTGCCACATTCAGGTTGTGAATGGGCTCACTGGTCTTCAGCTTCTGTCCTCTGAGTATGGCCAGTGAGGATGACTTTCCCCAAAGAAACTGGGTGAACCACAGTTCCTTCCAAAAACAGGACTCTCCTAGCCTTCACTGTCTCCCGCAGCAGGATCCATCACTGGTGCTTGCCCACCTAGGGTTTAGAGCAGGCTCACAGGTCTTTGGTCCCCTGGTGAGAACCCTTTTGCCCCCAAAGGGTACCAGGCATAAACTATCTACCTCTCTGAAACTTATAGTAAGAAGGACCCTCTGGAAGGGTCTGCACTATGAGGTATCTCTTCTAAAAGAAAACTCCTTAGGGCAAGGACAAGAGGCCCTACCAGAGTGAGGAAAAAATACATCTTTACTCCTTGACTACTTCCTTAAATTGAACCCATGGTGTCTTAAAATGGCTGGGCTGAATAGCAGTGGAGCATCCAATCCAAAGCCTCCAGGTGGGAGGGACTGAGGGGTACGGATGGCTTCTTACAAAGCGTGTTCTAATGCAAGGACGGTGACATCTGGTGGCCAAATCCATTAGAGGGCCACATTTACTATACTCTGTTCCCTCCACTGGAATGGGTGAAACCATTGTCTGGTAGAGAAGCTATAGGCTTCTGTACGAGCATTTATGAACAAAGAGAAATAAGGAGATAATTTTATAGGCACAGTTTTACACTGCACCTTAATTGAAAAAATATAGGTTTCATAGCAATGTGAAATACTAAGGTGTTCAAAGTCATCTCTCTCTCTCTCTAAGCCTTTACATTCAAAATATGCTGATGTATTCAAGGTTGGATAATTCAATTAACAAAAGTGACCAAAAGAGAAGACCATAGAAACAAAGTGCACAAAATACAGTCCTACGATTGTGGACATCTATGCATTCATTTTGCTCACTGTGCAAACTAGGTCCCCAGCACATCTAATAAATCTAATTCTTCAGAGGAACTGATTTCTAGAGATGCTAAAAATTACTTGGCACAAATGATGCAGAGGCTGATGCAGCTGAATTTATAAATTGGGTTGAAAAGTTTGACAAGCTGAATTAGATTATGCCATATAATGCATCACTAAGTAATTGATATGTACATTATGTGCAAAGAGATGACCCAGTTAACTGTAACTTTTAGATTTTTGCTATACTGTGTAGCAGCTTTGAATTCATTGCCAATCGAATTAATGTTTTCAAAGAAATGCTCTGTTTTATTAGCTAAATAAAAGCCCAGCTTCTTTAGGGCATATGTAACTGCTGTGTCAAGCCCTTAAAAATGCTTTTCAAAAAATGCCTTTGAAATGTTGCTATTTGTCAAATTTGTTATGAAAAAATGCAATGTGTTTAAATTCATTTACAACTACGCCAAGGGACTTTGATTAATATGTTACTTCTCATTAAATAAAGGGTGTTCAATCTAGAACAATGGGAATAAAATGCAGTAAGATACTGAAGATTAGCTAGAAGGACATGACCTCAAGTGAAAAATTGCATGAGATATGGAAGGTGGAAAAACTCTGCTAGAAGACCTGACCAAAAGGAAACTGAGATTTGCTGGTCAGGTGCTTGGATGGTCTGCTGACAAAACATGGCAGGGCATGACAAAACATGGAGGGCATGACAGTGGAAAGATAGAAGACATGAGAGGGTAGTTGTTTAATGTAGTCAGTAGGGATGACTACATTAAACAAAGAGTTCCACCCAGAACGAATCCAGCCTACTTTCTAGAATGTGTGCACACACACCCACAATCCACATGTATGCATGGATCTGCAAAGAAAACACCCCGGTCGAAACCCTCATGACCCCTCTGGCAAAACCTCCAAACATCAAACAGAAAAATTATTAGGTGAGAACAGATAGACATTCATATACATATTGGGCCAGATTTTATAACATGCGTGCGGGAGTAGATTTGTTCACGCAACCCGGTGCGAAAAAATCTACGCCCGATTTTATAACATGCGCCGCGCGCATGTTATAAAATCCAGGGTCGGCGCGCGCAAGGAGTGCACGATTGTGCAACTTGCGCGCGCCGAGCCGAGCAGCCTTCCTCTGTTCCCTCCGCCTTCCCCCCCCCCCCCCCCGCACCTTCCCCTCCCTCCCCTATCTAACCCGCTCCCCAGCCCTAACTAAAACCCTGCCTGACCTTTATCGAAGAAGTTACACCTGCCTCCGGGCAGGCGTAACTCCCGGAACGTCCCCAGACCGGCGCCCCCCCCCCCCCCCCCCCCCCACACACACACACACAGCCCCAACCCCAGAACGCCCATTTTTTCAAGCCCCGGGACTTATGTGCGTCCCGGGGCTTGCGCACGCCAAGCCTATGCAAGATAGGCTCGGCGCGCGCAGGGGGAGGCAGGGGGAGGTTTTCGGGGGTTACTCGCATATCTTACACACGTAACCCTTTGAAAATCTACCCCATTATGAACTCATAAGCCTTCTTTCCTTTGGAAAGCAAGCTAAAAATAGTCAAGATCTAGAAATATAATTGAAAAATAGGAAAGCTGAATACATGGAGAACTGACTCATCATAGTTGCCAACCTTCGTGCCAAGACGGCACTTGATGACCTATACCTTGATGTTTATTTATTTATTTGTCCAGTTTTTATATACCGTTGTTTGGAGCAAGCCTTCACAACGGTTTACAGTGATAACAACAGTTTACATCAAACAGGGTAAAAAACTTGTTGAATTGTACACATTTACAACATATCCTATTCTCATACTCTTCTGTTCATTCACACTCATTTAGAAGGCAATTTACAAAATCCATTTATCCAGTCAAAAAGGTGATTTGAAAATTGCCCTCCTTGTGTGCAAATAAAAACAAGCACAGAGATTCAACAAGGTGCATACTTTTACCCGCAGGAAAAGTAGGTGGAATCAGAGGCGGGATGAGGTCCGAGGAGGCACAAACACACATAAGGCCTGATTTTAAAAAAAAAAAAAAAATTCACACCTAAAAAACGGGGGGTTACGCGTACAAGAGCCAGGCCTCTATGAAGGGGCGGTCCCGGGGGCGGGGAGGGGCGGTCCGGGGGCAGGGCGGAGCTGGAGGCCGCTGGCACAGCAGCCATTTGCCACTCTGCCGGCGCGCACAACTCAGGAGCTGGCGTAAGTTCTGAAATAAAGAAAAGAAGCAAAGGTAGGGCCTGCAAAGGGGTCGGGGAGGAAAGGAGAAGAGGGAGGGAGGGTAGGTGGGGGGCGGGGAGGAAAGTTCCCTCCCAGTCCGCTCCTTAATTGGAGCGGACTGGGAGGGAACTGACGGAGGCCCGATCTCGTTGCCACGCGAAAAGTAGGGAAATCTACCCCCCTTGCACGCGCCGGCCAGGATTATATAACATGCGCGTGCCGGCACGCACATGTCATAAAATCGCGCATCCAAGCATGCTTGCCGGGTAGCGCGTGCACATGGACGCGTGCGTGTATTTTTTTTAAAAATCTACCCGACAGCATTGCATTTCAAAACCATGTGCATTGTTTTATAGGCAAAAAGTGTGCACATACCTTCCCCCTTTGAGAAATGATGCAAAGTCTGCAGGGAAAATTGGTCCCTTAAATGTCCGCACACAAGTAGGCCCAGCGTGCGCCGCGTGGATTTTAAAAGCCGCCCATGCACGTGCGTATCTCCTGCTCTGCACACAAAGTAAAAGTTCAGAAAAAGGGATGGGGTGTGGGCATGGCATCGGTGTTCCAGGATTTCACCTTGAAATTTGTGCGTAAAAATGTTCGTGCGTCACGTGCCGTGTAACTTCACTTCTGCTATGGATAGCATGTAAGTCGTGAAACAAAAAAAAGCTAAGCTATATCAGCAGGGTTTTAAGGGCCGAGAGAAACAGGGGAGAAGGAAGGCTATTAAACTGGGGGAGTTTGGAAAGCCTAGTCCTTACCTGGGCGAAGTGGGAATGAACTGGTAAAACTGGTAATGGCATGGTGCGCGTGTCTTTTAAAATCCCCCCCACTGATGCGGTAGAAGTAGCATTTGCACGCATAGGCGCACGTCCAATTAAAACTGCGTACACGTGTGCGGGTTCAGGCTATTTTATAACATGTGTGCATGTATGTTTGTATGTTATAAAATGACTGCATCCCTGGGTGAGGGTTGACGAACACACGTGCCCGTTTAAAAGTTACCATCTTAGTGTTCCTTTTTATAAAACTTGAAACTGAACATAAAACAGAATTATGTGTATTATAGCAATTATACCATACATTTTATTAATATTACCAGATCCAAATTTAATAATCATCAAAGTACGATTTTTTTTTAACTGTTGGAAAAAGTGTAAAATATGTTTTCTACTTACTCACAGTCACCGTGAAGATTGTCAACATGGAATCCTGGTAATAGTGTGACATCACGGAATTAAAAGGAGAGTCCGAGAGAGACTGAAAATGATGCTGCCCAAACATTCTGAAAACAAGCACACTATAAACTTCAAACAAAGCTTAATGGAGAAGGATTAAGAGAGATCAAACTCCAGAATGGAATTCTTTGGAATGTAGCTTACTAAGTATAAAGTTAGAGAGGTTAACTTATGAGGGGGGAAATAAAAACCCATCTCAACGTTGCAATATCATGCTATTTAATTTATTTCATGTTCTGGATGTATATCTTTGTGTGTAAATCTGATCATCTGCATTGATTAGTAATGACACTAGATCATGGGCCTCCATAATTACCAAAGTCTCTCTTCTGATCCTGGACTGATTACTGCCCACTCTTAAATCTCTGGAATAATCACTTGGAAATGTTATTAGATTTTTTGTGTGATTTGTTTTCCCATCATTTGACTTGTAACTTTACTGTCACTTCCTACCAACGTACTTTGAGCAACTGCCTCTTTCATCTCAATTTGTTATTTAAAAATGCAAAATTAAAGATAAACGAGGAAATGGTAATGTTACCAAGGTGGTGTGATGGATAACACTGTGTCCATTTACCGCATTTTAAAATTACAAACTGAATTTTATGTTACTTTACTCTGACATTGATATACATAATGTTTTAGGACTGGGTATAATAATTTTATTTAGGGGTGTGGATATTGCTGGAGGATTATACTGTAGTACTTTGTCAAAGCCTTACTTATAAATGCATATCCCTTAAAATACAATATAAATTGCTGCGTGTGATTATTGGTAGTATTACCATATAGCTCAACTTTGTATGGAGAGACTAAGTCAGTTCTGGTGTCCCAACTACTGCATGCCTAGGTATGTTCCATTTTTATTCCTGCTTTCTGTAAAAGAATTAGAGCTCCAGTTTCTGTTTTTAAACTGAAATGATTAGAATTCAGTATTATATCTTTGCTCTTTCTGTAAGCTCAGGTTTCCTGCTACACCTTCCATTCTTCCCACCCCACTCACCTGGCTTAGTGTTGTAATATGGAGATTGATTCCTGATCCAAAAGTGGAGGGATTTCTGGTGCATCTGGTCATTTAGGCAATCAACTCAACTCCTGCTGTCACTTCTGGTATTTTTATGGTAACTGACATTGACAATACATTCAGCTGAAGGATGAGAATAGTATATGTGACGGATATCCCACCAAGGAGCCCTTTTTATTACTTAAGAAATCCCTGGGAAGAATTCTGGGTGGGGGAGACCACTAGGCCTACAGGTGGATGCTGCTTTAGATTGTGAAAATACTGTAGAATAGCGAAAACTATCTGCTCCTATTAATTGCTCTTGGAGGACGTGGCACTATGGATGACCAATTGATGGTTTCATTCTGGTAACAGTACATGATGATTTTGCCCTGGGTTTATAGGGAGAGTGGTTGATGGTCAATAAGGGTGGGGTTGCTCCCTTTAAGAAGAATTGAGGAGTCGAGGTCGTCTACAGGGTACTTTTCACTCAGTATAAAAGAGGTGGTTGAGGAATTTGGCAGGGTGAGCAAGATAGATTAGTTAGAAACAACCCATCCAGAGAGTGGGTTCGGCCCGGGATGGCCTCTCTCGAGAGGGCCTTGCAAGGGCTTTCCCCTTCAAGGAAAAAAACCCCGAGGCGTGAGGCATTTCTCCTCAAGGGGAGTGGGATGGGAGTCCCAAGAAATGGAGGAGAATCAGGAGGTCCCACAGGTGTGGGTCTTGATTTGAAGTTGAAGAGCCCCAGAAGAGTGGGAGTCAGGAACACCGGGGAATATAGCTGACCATCTAAATAACTGAAGGGAAGGGACTGGATTAGGGGCAGCGCAGCTTCTTCTTTGCTCTGCAATAAAGTGCGAGCACATAATATTGGACACTTGTTGACTAGCATTGCCAAATGTCTCTAGATGGATCCAGTCTTGGCCTTACCCCATTGCATGCAGAGGCTTGCAGTCTTGCTTTTCTTATGGAATGTAATAGGGAAATCGGAACTACAACTCCCTGCATGCAATAGGGTAAATCCAGGACTGGATCAACCCTGTCAAATGAATTTGGAGCCAGTTGGCAACCCTAATCTTGATAAACAGAAAAAATGTCATACATCTGCTAATTCACCCCCCTTTTTATTTTTTTGGTCTGCAGTTTCTGCTGTGGGATTATTGCTCACCTCTCCCCTCCTGCTCCTGAATGACAAATGAGAAGAGGAGAGGAGCTGGATCAAGAAGCAGATCAGCACTTCTCTGATCTATCTGCTCCAGAATTACCAGCACCCTTCTTCCTGTTCCTTGCAGACTGCCTGGAGGAGCGGGAAGCAGAAGACTGTTCTCTGCTGCTGAAATTGGGCACTGGCCAATAAATTGGTGCCTATGCCTAGTGAAGCCCCTCCCTCTCTCTCTCTACCCCCATTCCCTAGAAAGGCAGGCTAAAAATTTGGCTTTTTAGTGTGTCTTTCCAAGGAGCAGGAATAGTGGCTTACTGTGCACCTGAATTCCCTGCTCCATAGAGCTTAATATCTATGTGGATACCCCATACCTGCCCAATACCAGTTCCTCCTGTCCACATATGCTTCTCTGTTCCTCCCCCTACCTAGTAACAGTACTCCTCCCTCTCCCAAACCCCTCTCTCTTCCACCCCTCTACCCAGTGCCAGTTCCCCCGATCCCAGACCCCCCTCTCTCTAACCCACACCCAACACCAGTTCCTCTTGCCCCATCCCTTCCATCCAGTATCAGTTCCCCTGCTACCAAATACCTCTTCTAATCCCCTGCCCAGCACCAAATCCCCTTGCTCTCAAACCCCTCTCTCTTCACTCCATGCTCGGCATCAGTTCCCCTGCTCTTGAACCCCTCTTTCCCCCCTCTCCCTTGCCCAGCAGCATCAGTTTCCTCTGCCCCCCCCCCCCTCTCTCCCATCCAGCATCAGTTCCGTCCTCAATAGCGCTCAGTGGCAGTTTCCCCTCTGCATTTTGCCCAGGCCCAGCTGAAAAGTAGCTATTCTTTCCCTTCTACGGTCAGACCCTTCTTCTTCTGCCTCTTCCTTTCGGCAGCAGGTCGAGCCCCAGCTGTTCCCTTCTTCTTCCTCTCGGTGGCAGCATTGGGGGTGCTAATGCTTCTTGTGAGTGGTGCTGACACAAATAAAGC
This sequence comes from Rhinatrema bivittatum, assembly GCF_901001135.1. Classification (NCBI taxonomy): domain Eukaryota; kingdom Metazoa; phylum Chordata; class Amphibia; order Gymnophiona; family Rhinatrematidae; genus Rhinatrema; species Rhinatrema bivittatum. The sequence continues at coordinate 539,098,041 of NC_042616.1, read as the reverse complement.
ACGCCATGAGATTCCTGCATTCTTCAAAAGGAGCCGGCTCTGTGCCTATGCAGCTACATCTGCTGCTGTGTCTCATGTCTGATTTTCCTGGCAGCCAAACTGTCATGTGGAATGATGCCACACAAGCAAGCATGAGTGGGCATTTTGCTGGGGAAGGTCACCTGGTTCTGATGAGGTGGCACTCCCTTGTGCCATAGAAATGGGTTGGCCTTCCTGAGCAGCAGGAAGTAACATGGTCATTAGTGCTTAGTGCGAGCTCGCTGAACTCCGGGCTGGCTGGTGCCCCTCCACAGACCAGCACCCGGGGGTCACGAACCCCCGGGTGCTTTAGTATGCCACTTGGCTAAAAGAACATTTCTGAAACTGCCTCATCCAGTACCTCTGGCAGAGAGAGAGAGAGAGAGAGGCCTCTAATCAGGAGGGGAGCCTATCTTATTGTTTGTCAACCAATTCACAGCCCCTGGGGCCGTTATAGCAAATGTGGACTTAGTTATTATTGTAATCCCCGAGTCTTGGTGAAATGGAATTAAGGATTGAGGATACAACAATACCAGGCTATAATTTCTTTAGAAACAGAAAAGGAAGAAGTAGTTCTCCATCAGATCTATTCCTGAAAGTGCACTGTGCAGTCTGGGTAAACAAGCATCGGGGTAACTTGCTTGATGCGGCGGTTACTACCCTTAACCATTAAGCTTCATGCTTCACTTTTGATGCAGCTCCAACATTACTCTCTCTATCAACGGCAGGGGGTGGCAGGAAATTCGAATTAAACAGTTACCAACAAGGGCCCTGAACTTGGTGGTCAGTGAAACAGATAAGTATGGGAAAAAAAGTGTGAGAGCTTGCTGGGCAGACTGGATGGGCCTTTTGGTCTTTTTCTGCTGTCATTTCTATGTTTCTATTAGTGAAAAGGCCTCTTTAGAACTATTGAGAATTACGGTAAAAAAAAAAACATGTGTTAACACAATAGTGCACATTCATGAATCAGCCTGTTAATTAAGTACACAATAGTAACCACTGAAATACAAAGAGAGGAAGGAGAAGTTTAATTACTTTGGGTTGAAGAGCTCTGTGTAACTCCTGGTTGGAAAAACCTGGATAATGGACCCAAGTGCACACAATAATAGTTCAAACCCTATCTGCATAGTTATCCAAGCTATTCAATAATTCTGAATGTCCAGGGCTCCCTGTGGGTGGAAAACTTAACTTCAAGGCCCTTTTACGTCACTGAACAATTACATTACCACCTAGATCCCTTGTAAACAGCACTGATAATCTCCAACAGTCTATAGCAGCAATAATCATGCTGGAACTGAAGTGGTTTCCACTTTAGCTTTAAGGATAGTTGATAAGATGGATGAAAAGTTCTTTACAGCTCTTTGATGTTAAATCAAATTGATTTACAGGTTGAAATTAATACATTTGGGACCACACTCTTTTAATAAAAGTCTTTAGATGTTGTAATAGCCATTTCCTTAATGATTTAGCTCATTCACCTTTCCAATGAGTCAAATTTAAGACAGTATAAACCTTCTCACAATATTCCCAAATTTATAGCAGATTCCTCCCATTGTGTAATTGTCAGATTGATAGACCCAATTACTTAGCAGAATGAAAAGTCCCAAGTTCCATTCCTCTTCTGAAGTCTTTTTTATTCTGCTAAAGCTCTTTCTGGCAGTACCAAGTTGGCTCCTCCCAAGTGTAGTATGCCTGGCTCAGTAGTGAAAATACTCTTGGAAGATACTGTAATAACTCCTTCTCTCTGCAATGGCACAGCTTCTTCCCAGGTTCTCTCTAGGTGAAAGATATATCTTCCTCAGAATAAACAAAAATATGAGTTCCAGGGTCCTAGGGTTCTCAGTCAATAAAGACACAGACAAAACTCTTCATGTGAAAAGAGAACCAAATGAGAGAAATGAAGAGTGGAAAATCTCCTTCTCCAGAAACATAAGGTCTCCAAAAACTCTGGACCATAAAAAGGGTTGACACACTGTTTCCAATTTCTTTATCCAGTCTCTGTGAAGAAGGACCTCAGAGTCCTTTTCCCATAAAAACACACAAAAATGAAACTACATAGACAGACTGTCCCACAGCAGGGCAACTCAGAAAAATCAAACTAAGAATCCATACCCTAAGATGGTGGCAGCAGTCTATAAAGGTTCAAGTATAAACCATCTCTTTCTACCACATGGGAGAGCTCAAACCCCAACCTCTCTTTACTAAATCTCTGTATCTCCTGATGATCTTGATTCACTCCTTCTGGCAAGGAATCCTATGGTTTCTTACATCTAGGTACATGGCCGTAAGACACAGACCATAAGCAAAGGCAAAAAGGTAGATCCACTTGGAAGTAGACTAAGACCAACAACTTATTTCACAAAAACCACCATTTTGAGTCCTTACCAACCTGAACTGGATTTAAATCTATAATGTAGATGTGAAAGAGTCTTTAACACTGACAATTCCTTAAAGCAGTGTTTCCCAAACCTATCCTAATGAACTCCCAGCCAGATGGATTTTCAGTATATCCACATTGAATATGTATGAGATAAATTTGCATGCACTGCCTCCATTGCATGAAAATTTATCTAATGCATATTCATTGTGGAAATCCTGAAAACTCAAGTGGCTGGGTATCCCCTACGACATACAGCCATATTTAACTACTACACTGTGACACACCTTTACCTTTCCACTAGTGGTGCACTTCCAGCCAAGCATTAGCTCTTATCTAGCCTTACCATCTGTCACATAAGGGCCAGGGAGGAGAACAGGAGGAAAGAAAACACTGATCAGTTTATTTTTTTTTTATCTACCCTGTAAATAAGTACACATAAATAGAAAGAGGACGAGGAGGAGCTACTACAGTAGCCAGCAAAGTCTTCCTGCCAGCCCTGACAATAGAGATAGCATTGCTGGGCCAAAAAGAGAAGTTCTTGGCAAGAATGGTAGAATCTATCCCTCCAGTTACCAAAACACAGAAGGACTGTATATTCAGCATCCTAACTTGCTTTGATAAAGGCTTCTCCACATCTACATGAGCTGCTGTCACAACCTCCTTAATCCAACAAGCTACAGTAGCATGAGAAGCCACTTCCCCCTTCTTAACACCTCCATGAAGAAGAAAGAGTTGATCTGTTTTGCAAAATTCATTGGTAACTTTAAGATATCATTCAAATGCCACTGCACATCCAAAGGACATAATATCCAGAATTTCTGCTCATCTAAATCCCTATCCAAGGATGGCAACAAAATACATTGATTCAAGTGAAAACCTGAACCATCCTCAGCAAGAAAGAAGGTGCAGTTCTTGTCTGTACCCTTTCTGGAGTGATGACCAAGAAGGGCTCTCTAAAAGACAAGGCCTGTAGTTCAGAAATCCGCTGCATCTAAAAAATAGCGACTAGAAATACTGTCTTCAGGGTCAACAAATGTAAGGAAAGGTGTCTAAGTGGGTGAAAGGTTGAACCCGCTAAGAAGGAAAAGACCAGATTCAAACCCCAAAGGGGCACCAGTCTACATAATGGAGGCCTAATGTGCTTTATACCTCTCAAAATCCTAGCTATGAAGACAGAGGTCTCCCCTGCATGCGGCCCCTATAATACGCAAATGCTGCTACTTGCACCTTCAGCGTTTTCAGGGCCACTCTTTTCTCAGATCTTCCTGCAAAAATTATAAGATTAAGGGAATTGATGCTTTGGATGGAAGACAAAAGTGATCCTGGCACCAATTATCAAAAGTCCACCAGACTGAATGTAGACCAATGAAGTAGAAAACGTATGAACTCACAACTACTAAGGAATAGCTGTGCTTCAAGAGCCAAACCCTCCAAAGGGCCAAACCATAAGACAAAACTGATCCGGAAAGCTGTGGAGGATCGAACCCTGCCATAGAAGATCCCTGTGAGAAGGCAGTTTTAGTGACCCTTCTACCAGAAGACAACAAAGATTTGTATACTATGGCCTACATGGCCAGTCCAGGGCCACTAGCAGCACTAAGTCTGGATGCTGTGCTATATTCTGAAGCAACCTGCCGATCATAGGTCATGGTGGAAACACACAGAGAGCAACTTGTTCCTCAGCCAAAACTGAACCAGCACATCCACCCTGAGTGCTCGAACATTTCTTTTTCAATTGTAAAACAACTCCACCTTCACATTCTCGTGGTTCGCCAACAGATCCAGGAAGGCCCTCCCCACTGAACCACAATGAAGTGAAAGGCCTTGAGCACCACTTTGTCAACCCTTGAGTTATGGGAGGCAACAATGCCTAGAAATGCTGCTCCACCCATAGCAGGAGGATATCAATCTCCAGAGAGGTTTGTTGGCTCCAAGTCCCCCCTCGATGATTTATGTAGGCCACCATCATGGCTTGTAGAGAGCCCTTCTTGGTCATCACTCCAGTTAACCAGTCTGCAAATCCAAGAATGCCAGACAAATCACCCAGGCTTCCAGATGTTTGATGGACCAAAACATCTCCTCAGGAGATCACTGCCCCTGCACCACCAACTCCTGACAGTGAGCTCCCCAGTACTGAAGGCTCACATTTGTTGTGACCATTATCCAGATGGGAACTTCTAAGTCCATCCCTCTGCTCAAATGATCACTCTGTAGCCACCAAAATGATTTCTGTCTCATTTCTGGTGGCAAATTCAACTGCACATCATTCTCCTGAGACTAACAATTCCACTGGGCCAACAAAGACCTTTGAAGAGGGCGCATGTGCACCCTCGCCCATAGTACTACCTCTAGCATTGCCGCCATCAAGCCAGTGCCTGGAGATATGTCCATACCATTGGCTGGATTGCCGTCCACAAGGCTTGGACTTGTCTCCAAATCCTCTGGATATGCTGCTCTGGAAGAAACACCTTACCCTGAGCCATATCGAACTGGATGTCCAAATACTCCAGAATCTGAGATGGCTGTAGCTTGCTCTTGACTAAATTCACCACCTACCCCGATGCTGCAAAAGTTGAACCATCCTACTTGACACTATGCGGCTTTCTGCCTCCGAGTTGGCTCTGATTAACCAGTCATCCATGCATAGATGGACTAAGATGCTTTCCCTGTGAAGTGCAGTGGCCATCACCACCATTAGCTTGGAAAAGATTCTGGGCTCTGTGGCCAAGCCGAAAGGTAAGGTCTGGAACTAGTAATGGCAACCTTGCACCACAAAATGCAAGAAATGCTGATGCTGTTTGCAAATCTGAATGTGTAGTAAATAGGCCTCCATGAGGTCAAGTGAAGTGAGAAACTCTCCCTTCTGAACTGCCATGATCATCGACTTTAAGGTCTCCATCCTGAAGTGAATAACCCAAGAGACCAATTGACTCCTTTCAGATCCAGAATAGGGCAAAATATCCCTCCTTCTTGGGAACCACAAAGTAAATGGAGTAGCAGCCTGTACCTTCCTAATCCCTTGGAACTGCAACAATGGCCTTCAAATTGATCCACCGCTGTAATGTGGATTGCACTGCTGCTCTTTTTTCTACAAAGTTGCAAGGGGAAGTCATAAAAGCATCTGTAAAAGAATGGATAAGTTCCAGAGCATATCCATCTCACCCCACTTCCAGAAACCATTGGTCAGAAGTGATGTGGGGCCATCAATAAAATTGAAACAGGCAGCAACCTATTTCTGACGCAGGAGGATGGATCCCCAAAACTTCATTGGGAAGAATGGGAAGCTCCAGAAACCAGAGCTTCCATCCTTACTAGGCTTCTTTGCTCAAAAGGACTGGGACCTTCTGAACAATCAGAAACTGATTACCTGAGCCTCTGGATGGGCGAAAACACTGAGAGTCAGAAACCGCCTCTCGCATAGACAAAATGGGGGGCCAATTTCTTATCCTGTGGCAGCACTGGAAACTTGGAATCTCCCCACTGATTCACTTTTTTTCCCAATTTGTCCCCAAAAAGTAGAAGACCCTTAAAAGGCAACTTCATGAGATTCAATTTTGAAATAGTGTCAGAGGACCAATTTAACAACCAAAGCAGGTATCTAGCCGCAATCACCAAAGCCACCCAATGAGCCGCCATACGTGCCAGATCATAACCAGCATTGGCCAGGAACATGGCCTCCTGACCCAAATAAGGGCAATTGTCACCCAGAGCTTCCTGAGCCTCCTGGGCCAAACAAAAACTGGCCTGAGCCATCCTACAACAGCAAGCAGAGATCTGCAGATTCATGGCCACCATTTCATAGGCCTGTTTCAAAATCACTTCAATCTTTCAGTCATGCGCATCCTTCAGGGCTGCTCCACCTTACCCTGGAATGGTGATCCTTTCCGTCACTTAACAGACCAGGGCATCCACATTCTGGAAATGAAACTGTTCCCTAGCTTTAGGATTCATAGGGTATATTACCTGCTAAGGATGAACACCCTTTAAAATTAGCCTCTGGTGTACTCCACTCCAAATCAATCAGCTCCTGCACAGCTTCGTGGAAAGAGAAAAAAACATGCTGCCTTTCACAAGCTACCATAATAGGATCTTTCTTCTGATATTTAGCCATAGCTGGAATTGCCTCCTCACACCCAATGACCTTCAGGGTCTGAGAAATTAAACCGTACAACTTGCCCCATGAAAGAGCCGCAGCATAGTTCTATGCGGTTCCACATCTGGAGGAATCTCACCATGCTCCAATAATCCTCGGCAACCTCCACAGAGGATCCAGACTATACCCAGGAGTCTTTTGAAAGATCCCTGTCCTCTTCACCTCAGTCCAATCCTCCCTCTGCCCATCTGTGTGGGGAAGAGGGAGGATCCGAGCATTTCCAGGGCATTGAGGAGAGAGACTTCTGATGAGGGTATTCCCAAAGATCTGAACTGAAACTCTCTTGCCCTGTCAAGAGGACTGAAGTCTTTTGAAAAATTCCACCCGTGAGATGGCTGAAAAGTCCATGCCCGGGGTGGGTAATGTGACCTCCAAACCTAATCCAGTGGGTGCTGAAGGAATGGGAAAAGTGGTGGTGGGGCAAGTTGAATCCTCCCCCGTTGGAAGGTAGTCCCCACCGGTGCATCCATATGATCAGCAGAGCCCCCCCCCCCCCGAGGGGTAAACTCCCCCGGTGGGATCTCCCCCTGTGCCTCTACACATCTCTGGCACATGCTGAGAGGCCTCCTGGGGCTGATGACCCTCATATGGAAGGCTGTACAAATATGGAGCCTCTTCCCACACTGACCTCCTGATGCCATGCTAAACTTTTCAGTGCAGTCAGCCTCTTCAAAATGGCACCTGCCTCATGTCCCTCTGAGCGGTGAATCATGCGCAGAGACTGCCTGCAGCTTAAAATGGCACCTGCCACGTGTTTCCCCTCACAATTCCACTGATGCGTTGCTCATCGGCCCAGCTTGATCTAGCCAATGCCAGATTCCCCAATGCAATGCACTGCCCAATACTGACTTTCTGACTGTCCTAGCGGCCTGCACTACCACTGAATCCCTGGTCACAGCTGTTCCTTATTTTGTGTAAAACAAACTTTCTTGGTCAGCCACAGTGCAGCAAGCCGGTGAGGGGCACTCAGGAAAAAGTTAAAACGAGTGAGGCCTCCAGCGCAGTGAGTGTAAATGGAGACAAACCTGGTGGAATAATGTCTCCTGAAATGCTTCAATTAATCATACGAATGGTTTCCGATGCTTTTGACAAAAGGCTCCTTAAATTTCAAACAGCACTCGATGATATTAAGGATGGCCTGGAGTCTCAGAATAAACAAATGGACTCTGTAGAGCTGCGCATTGCTGAGCAAGAAGATAAGAGTGATGCAGACTGAAAAACAGATTCATGAGATGCAAGCCTCAAATATTCACTTGAAGGAACAACTCAGTGACCAGGAAAACAGAAACAGAAGGAACAACCTGAGAATTGTTGGTTTGCTAGAGTCTGTGGATGAGAGTGAGCTAACTGATTTGATTGAGGTCTGGTTGCCATGTGAGTTGGGCATAAACGCGGATAGCTTCCCAATTGTCTGTGAACTCGCTCACCGAATGGGAAACTGCAGAGATATCAAAGATAGATCAAGGCCTGTTATTGTCCAAATTTTAAACTGGGCCCATAAAGTTAAGCTTATGCAAGCATTTCACAAAGCAAAATCCTTGGAATATAAGGGTCAAAATTTAATTCTCTTTCTTTTTTATTTTTTGAAGGCTTTATTTATCATTTTCCAAAAAAAATACAACATATAAAATACATTAATGTCCTCCCTTCTGTCCTTACCACCCCCACCCCCACCCTAAATGCAAGCAGACCAGGATCGGGGGCATAAGAAATATGCGAATAATGCATCTTGACTCCCCGTTTGGGTACGAGATACACACCATGGCTTCCAGCTGCACCCTACTCTGGAGGCAATGATCTCTAGAGATGAAGGACGGAACCTCCATCACCTTAGAGCCAACAAGTCATTTTGTGTTTTGTCAGGTAAGGACATAAGGTTTACTTGTCAAATGTCCAAGAAGAGGGCATATTTCCACGGTGATGTCCTGCGAGCTCTCAAATATTCAAAAACTACCATTTTAAGTAATTTTAGCCTCCAGTATGTAAGAGAGGGACTCTCTACGAAAGTCCAGTTTTCCAAAAATCGATTTTTTTAGCCAATAGAAATGCTTTCCATAGAAACAACCGTTGTGATTTAGTTGTTGAAATGACCATCTCCTCCACACTTTCCTGTTTCTGGTACAGTGAAATGAAGCAGTCTGCTCAAGAAACCAAGGATTGCTATCCAGAATTTGCGTATCAAAGCACAGTCCCAGAGGTAATGAAAGAGGTTACCTGGGTCACACCACATTTCGTACACTGATCATTGCAGACTAAGTCGGCTTTAAAGGCCCAAGTAGCAGATACAAACATACAGCGAAAATATTTCAAGTGTGATTCTCTTAGTAATACATTTTCAGAGATGTTATTAAGATGAACAAAACAGGCTTTTAACATTTTGTGAGAAATATTTATTTATTTAACAGCTTTTCTATACCAGTATTCGTGTGAACATCATATCGGTTTACATCAAACAAAAGATAGAAATTACATTGAACAGGTGGGGAAAAACTGGGGCAGGGAGGGATATAACTAGAGGAGAAAAGGCAGAAGGAGTTTAATGGTTAACAGAGAAAGCAAAACAATGAGGTCGATAAAATTCAAGGTAGAATAAATAGTTAAAATAGATTATCTGAAAATGCGTTAAGAAGTGGTAGACGAATCAAGGCCGAGTAAATCAAATCCGATTTGAGGCAGTTGGGGGGAGAGATAATGACAGGAAGGATCCTATTCTAGAAAAGCCTGGTTGAATAGCCAGGTCTTTAATTTTTTTTTTAAGTTTTTGGGGCATGGCTCAAGTTGGAGGTGGCAGATTCAGGTTCTTTACCCTCCCTCCCCCTTCCCCTTGCTCATTTACCTCAGTCACTCATCCTCCTCCCCCTTGGTCACTCACCCCCCCTTCCCTCCCCTGTCCCCACTCCAACTCTCTCCCCTCACACTCACCTCCCCCCTCATTCTCCCTCCCCTCACTGTCACCTCCCCCGCCTACTGCCTACCCTTCAGATCAGAAAACCTTTGTCTTTCTATTTCTGTGGGAACCCGCCACCCCCCAAAAAACCCCCCAATCCCAACCCTTTAAATCAAATAATAACCCCCCACCCTCCTGCCCCCTCCCAAGACCTGGGAAATTAAAATTGTTGGTGCTACATGTGGTCTGTCCCTGGGTGTCTGTGCGCGTTATGTAGCCAAATAGGGGAGTGCCTAACCAAATTTGCACTTCCAAATTTGTTTTGTGGTCTGGGGAGGGCTATTTTGGTGCGTTCCCGAGATCGTGCAAGTTTAGTGTATGTATTTGTGTGTGAACCTCCCCCTTCCCCCAAAAAACAACCTTATGAGAAAAGTTCTCTTAAACTAACCACCCCACACTCTCCTGCCCCCCTCCCCCAGCCCTGCAAAAAACAGTAGCCTACCCCCTGCCCCCCCTCCCAGAGTTGCTGAATGAAATCTGCCCCCGCCTCGTGACCCCTCCCCAAGATGTTCGCAATAAATTAATTACCAGCCCCCACCCTCCAGACCCCCCCCCCCCCCCCCCGAGACCTGATAAAAATGTCAGTCGGTGGAGCGGGTGTTCAGGAGCAGTCTGGGAGTGATGTATTGGTGTTGGTCCGTCGGCGGCGAGCACTGAAACGGGTTTCGACGGCCCTTTGCCCTTACTATGTCAGTGGGGTGGAGCAATGGCAGTGGTAGGTCCTCTGACATAGTAAGGGCAAAGGTCCGCCGGCTGCCAGTCCTGAAAATGGCGCCGAGGGACCCTCGCCCTTACTATGTCACATGGGCTACTGCCGCCATTGGTGTCCCCGAGTGGCATAGTAAGGGAAAGGGCCGTCGGCGCCGTGTTGATTGCTGGCAGCCGACGGCCGTAGTGCAGGAGATGTGTCCCGGACCGGTCCTGGCCCCCCGCTGGAGCCTCCCGGACTTCTGTCAGGTTTTGTGTGTGTTGTGAGGGCCTGGGAAGTAAATAAATTTGGCATGTGTGTGGGGGGTGTGAGGAGGGTGGTGGGTGTATTTTATCTGTAAAGGAAATAGTTATCTTCTGGCGAAAAAAGTGCGCGAATGTGTTAAAATGGAAGTGAAACGTGGACCTGGACTGCGAAATGATTAGTATAGCGTGTGTTAGTGTAAGGTTTAACAGATGGTGCTTACGTCCAGCAGATGTCGCTGTTTTCTCAAAAAAAAATTTTAGACCTATTTTACCTGTCACAGGTGTGACATATCTGTAATGTAAGTACAGAAGAACCTTCCTGTATGCGAAATGAAGATTGTGTCCAAATTTGAAAGCAATTGGTTCAGTGGTTTCTGAGATTAGCGATTTTGTCCAAACTATTTAACATTTTTATTTATATAGATTTATATATATAAAATGATAGGAATAAGATGAAACACCATTCAAAAAAATAAAATCATTATAGTATTAGCCAAGTGCCCAAGTTTTGATCCTGTAAAATTTTCCAGTTTTTCTGTCTCTGCAATGATGAACTGCATGTCTATTACAGGTGTCTATTCTAATTTGCAAAGTGATATTTGAAAGGTTGCTGTCATCCAACCTGTCAACAACCTGAGATCTTTGTTCCTTTAACAAAACTCCTTCTTCTATGATAAGAAATTATATTTACCAGATGCCCTAATCTTCATTTCCAAATCTGGACATTACTTGTCAAAGAGTAATAATTTAGCAAACAGAATACATTTAACAAACAACATTTCCTGGAGTGGTAGAATCAACCAATCATCTTCAAAAGTAATCACCCAAGATTTAATTCCATTCTGAAAACTAACAAAGGTCACTTAAGTGTAATATGCATGTCACCTAAATCAATAAATAGGAAAACATCCAATGCTATGGATGAGAGTGAAAAATCTGAAAATAAAAACATCTTTCAGATTGAAATATACCCTGCATAGTGATGGAAGGAGGATCAATGAATGAGTAGTCAGATTCATACTCCAAAATAACATAATGGAATAATAATAATTCACAACCCTTATTTCAATGGAAGCAAAACCACCCCCACCTATTTTTCCGTGGGCTGTGCCTTGTTTGAAATGCAAGATCCTAAAGATCTGAGATAGTTAATTACAAGATATATTATCCTGTTATCCATGGTATATTCAAAATGCAAAAATACTGCAATCTGAGACAGCTGGATATCAAATTCTCCATAAAGTGTTGATAGAGACCATAAATTTTGAGTCTGTAAATGTTTCCAATGTGTTTTCCTTCTGAATAGTACCGTAACCCTTAGTGTAACAACAGCCTATAAACTATTTAACAGGCACACTGTAGAATATTTTCAGACTCCAAATCTTTATTCCAGATTTATGAACAAATATTATAAAATTCCAACATATTTCACTTAGCTACTAAAATCTAGAAAAAATGTGATAACAACATGATCTAATGAAACATTACAGGAACATTAGTCCAATCTTAGTATTTTACCATTCAATGCAGGAGACCTACGTACTGACATGGGGGATGTTATGCGGCTGGACAAGGACGTGCTACACTGCACAGAAAAGCAACAAAAGTATATTGCACTCATATACATGCCATGTTAAGTCTTTTTATTTAATGTTGGAAGTCAGCACTACCATTATTCTGTAAGTCTGCCAGCCTCAACACTTAGGAGTCAGAGTCCAACTACATGGACTTAGAAACCTGATAGAATTGAACTGTCTAATCAAAGACTGCACATAAGCAATATGCCTCTGACTGGTTTTAGTGCTTTTGAAAATAAAAACAGAATTCTGAATGGCAAAAACATTCAAACAAAGAAAATGGGCAGCTGTCAGGGATGCACCAAGAGCCTTTGCACAGATTAGAAATTCTCCAACATTTCTGTAACACTGAAAGCCTGCTATTTTAATTTTGATGTTTGGAAAAAATAAGAAGTCTAATGTCCCAGTTTATTCTATTAAACCCTATAAATCTTAATGTTTGTAAATACTGTATAGACTTATTTATTGTATGCATCAGTATAAAATTAATGAATCCCACTTTGACTTACAAATTGAAAAGGATGGTAGCAGTAGAGCTCTGCTCTGGATATTAAGAACACAAAATGCAATATAATTTCCCTTCATGCTGCATACTTCAAAATGTTTTACATTTACAATTGCCAATATAGTACACCGGATACAAATAACAGATATACTGTAAATACAGAATGTACACAGACATAGAAGGGGATAGCTTAATCAGTTACATAATTGAGACCAACTAAAACCAGAGAGGATAACTTTCAAACTACGCAGGACAGCATATACGCACATATATGGCCGTGTATAGATCTAAGCTAGTATTTTATAACCTGCACATATGATATATGCATGTTTTAGAAAATTTGTGTATCTCTATCCCACAACATACAGTACAAATACATGCAATGCATTGAAACCATGTATATCAATGCACTGAATATGTTATTTTTCCTATTTTTAAAATATAAGCATGTATATTTTATGTGCGAAAATAAAGTAGGACTTGCTCGTGAATGTCAGCCAGTCATTATTACACAATAAACACGTTTAATATCACTTACGCCAGATAATCAGCAGGTGTAAAAACAAGCAAATAAATTGGCAAATTTATGTGTGCGTCTTATAAAATAGTAACTTATGTACACGTTGGCCCTTTTCATGATTGCCCCTTTTCTATGCACATACATGTGCATGTGAAAGTGAAAATGCAGGTTGTCGTGGGTCACCTCCGACATCACTCTCGGATGGGAAGTCCAGTGCCGTGCGTTCCTCTATTCCTGCCTTTTTCTGGTATTCTCTGCTGCTGGTCCTAGCAGCCCCTGGGTTCTGCCAGGTCTCGCCTCAGGCCACCTGGCCTCTGTATGGCCTGTCCTTAAACCAGGGAACAACCTGGCTCACAGTCCCTTCAAGTTCCCCATGTATAAACACAAAACAACAGTTTGTGGTCATAACATATCAGTCTCTCTTGTAAAGTTCCCACTAGTAATCTCCGGTGGGTCAGAAAAATTCCTCTTTGCACAAGGCTACACTGTCTGGCTTTCTCAGCCAAATAACCACCCTGCCTGGGAGTTGCACAACCCGCCCCAACTCCCCTCGGTTGTGCAGCAAGTTGCTGCCTTCCCATGCCAAAGAAACAGAAAACACAGTGTAGTTTAACTAAAGAAAAGCTTTCTTCCCCACACTTTAAATCAGCTCTTACCCCCAACAGTGTCACTCACTCTGTTTCCAAGCTGGATTCTGAGGACTCCTCTGTTAGTGGATCTATGTCCATCTCCTCCTCCTGCTCTGAAGAGCTGGGCGTTTCAGGCCACCTGAACCATTCAGGCTCGCCTTCTTCTTCTGCCATTGGCTCACGTGTGTCTGATTCACTACAGCTCTTCTCAGCTGCCTGCTCAGTCTCTACTCTGGCCCATAGGTCGAGCTGTGCCTCCGTAAACCTGGGAGTTGTAGTTCCCTTCAGACCCTCCCGCGCCCTCTGCTGTCTGACCCTTTCTTATTCCAACTCTGGTTTTCCTGCCTCAGTCTGGGTTGTGCTTCCTTACACACACACACCTCCCTTTTAAAAATCCTATGTGCTGGCGTATCACTACATTTAAGAGGCGCTGACAACTGGCAGCTGCTCCTTGCAAGCCGAATGGCATCCGCACAAAGTGGTATAATCCCCTCGAGGTGGCAAACACTGTTTTCTCCCGTGAACTCTTCTCCAGGGAAATTGCCAATACCCTTTTGTTAGATCCAGGGTGGTAAGGTATTGAGCAGTACCCAGCTTCTCTACTAGCTCATCTACCCTGGGCACTGGATAAGCATCAAAACTCGAAATCGTGTTAAACATAAGAAAGTCAATGCAAAATCATATGGTGCCGTCTGACTTTGGCACCAATACGATAGGACTGCACCACGCACTACTAGAACCTCTATCATCCCTAACTGTAGCATCTCTTCTACCTGTTGACTGACCTCTATTTGTATCACTTCTGGGAGGCGATAGGGCCTCCTCCTGACTACCTTTCCAGTAGGGGTCACTATGCTGTGACTAAATTTGTTCACCCAGGTAATGGTGATAATACATCTCTAGCCTGCTTGACCACCTTTTCCACCTGGAGCTTTTGGGTCTGTGTCAGCTCCTCCCCTATCGTCACTCCTTCTACTTGTTTCATTTCCCCTATTTGGGGGCCCAAATCCACATCTTCCTCTTGTATGATGTCTGCTGCCATGCCCTGTCTTTCAACCCATGGTTTGAGGAGGTTCACATGATACACCTGTGTACTTTTGGAGCCCATTTTAACTTCATAGTTTAGGGGTCCCAGGTGCTTTACAACTTTCCCAGGGCCCTTCCACTTTGCTACCAGGCGGTTGGGCGAGGTGGGTACCAGGACTAGGACCTGATCCCCTTCCTGGAATTCCCTGTCCCGAGCACCTTTGTCATAGTAAGTTCTCTGGCAATTTTGAGCCTGTCTCAGGTTTTCTCTTGCCATACCTAGGGCTGTTTCGGCATGTTGTCTCAAATCCTTCACATAACTCATTATGTCCTGCATGGGCGCTTCTTCCCCACTCCACTGTTCACAGACTACATCTAATAACCCTCGGGGTTGGCGGCCAGAAACCAGCTCAAATGGGGAGAACTCTGTGGATGCTTGTGGAACCTCCCTTGTGGCAAACACTAGAAAGGGGATGAACTGGTCCCAATTCCTTGAGTCCTCTTGTAGGCAGCTATGTAACATAGCCTTCAGGGTCTGGTTGTACCTTTCCTACTAAGCCATCTGACTATGGATAATAGGCTGTCGTACGCAGATGCTTAATGCCAAATTGCTCCCACAGGCGTGCCAGTTCTCGCGACATAAAGTTATATCCCCTATCGGTTAGAACTTCCCTCGGGAACCCGAATTGGCAGAAGATCTTTACTAATGCTTGTGTTATAACTCTAGAGGCCATGGATCTTAATGGGACTGCCCAGGGAAATCATGTGGCATAGTCCATTACCACCATAATATACTGGTGCCCCCGCTGATTCTTCTCTAAGGGGCCTATTATGTCCACCACTAGCCTGTCCATGGGATCTTGCACAACGGGGAGTGGAACTAGGGGTACTTTTGGTGGTACTTGCTTGGACAATAGCTGGCAGCTTGGGCATGACCTGAAGAACCTCTTAACCTTGCAGTATATACCAGGCCAAAAAAACCTTCTCTTGACACGTGCCAGTTTGCTGTGTATCCCCAAATGTCCCGCTAAAGTATGATCGTGGGCTAACGACAATACATCCTTCTGGAATATGATGGGTACTAACAGCTGCATCCAGGGCTCTTGCTTAGTTAGCCCCTCCTCCAGCCTATACAACTGTTGCGACCATCACTTCCCAATGGCTTCACTCCACCTACCTTTCCTTTCTTGCAGCTCCTCCTGCTCTTGACGGACATCTGGCTGCTGCGGTGTCCGCCTGCCATCCTCTCCGGCGTCTCCGGACCGGCTTGGGCACTGCCTCCCGCCATGTTCTTCAGGTACCTTAGGGCGCACGTGCCACGTGGCCCTCATTCTTATTTCCTCATTGGCACGTTCCTCAGGGGCATCCCCCTATGATGACATCACACTGCTGGATAAATAAGCCTACAGTTTATTGCTAGCCGTTGAGTTAGCAAGGGTGTTCTTACGGATGGGATTCACTCTCCATACCCAGCTACTCTGCCTTCCAATTTCCATTGGACTCTTTCTGATAACGGGGTACCCACTCCTTGGGGGTCTCTTTGCTTCTTTCAGGTTGCTGTCAGGTACTCGCTCCTCGAGGGCCCATGTTCCCTGACCCGCTGCCTGCACCTATCTCCTCTTCTACTTGGAAAAATTCACTACAGACACCATCAGTGAGTACTACTATCATCCACTCCTCAGAGTTGTCTCCCTGGAACCAGGTACTCGCTCCTCGAGGGCCTGCCTCGGTTCCAGCGCCAGTGCCATCTCCTATGTGGAACCGCTGTGTGAGTACTTTGCCAACAAGTCTCTCTACCTCCAGGGATCTGGTACTCACTCCTCGAGGGCCAGCTCTCCCTATCTCAGGGCTCCTCCATATTTGGGACTCTGTGAATGTTCTATTGTACTCACTATCTCAGTTCTCTCCACTACAGCACTGCTACCAGAGGAACCACTGTTCCAGCGCCCTGGGGAATACTAGCCAGCAGGGCTACATCTTCTACTCACTACTGCCACCTCTGGTGGCTTCTCAAACTGTCTAAATAAAGAACTATCTGTGTTTGTGTGTCCAGAGCTGAGCCTGACCTATGGTCCCTCACGGGACTTCCCCCCATGGGCGTGGTCAGCTGCCACAGTGTCCAAGGGTCCACCCAAACCTCACTAATTATAACAACAACAAACCCCTCTGGACCATGAAGTATGGATAGTCTTTAGTTTCTTTATTAGCGACATTATGCCCTGACATCTTGGCCTTCTCCCATGCCACCTTCAATGCGGGATCCCGCTGTTGCTCCTCCACAAACCTTGGGAATTGTGTCAAAAGTGTCCCCATTATCTCTTTCATGCCTACGTCTTCAACTCCTCCCTCTCTCAGATCCATTCTCCCCCGCTTTTCCTTCTTCCTCTGTGCTTGCGGCTTTCCCCCAAGGTCTCTACCACCCCACTCTCTTCAAAAAGGAAGACCTCCCCTAATGTCTGTTCCCTATTTTGTTCTGCTTTTTCCTGCGCCCTGGTAGTCTTGAAGGTCTGCTTATTCTGTAACACTTCAGCCAGGCGCCTCCACTCACGGCCTAATATTAGGGACACGGGTAACCCCTCCACTAGGGCCACCTCCACCGAATCCCTGTGTGCCCCCTACTGCACCCATACATCTTGCACGGTGTGCTTGACTGCATGCCCGTGTACGCATGTAACCATCAGCGTCTCCCCTCGAGTTTTCTGGGGGTCCAGGCCTATGGCTTGTATGGTCTGGACAGAGATCAATGATTGATTGGTTCCCATGTCCAGTAAAGCCTGCACTGGATGCCCATTGACTTGTACCCACTGGAAATAGGGATTGTGAAAATGGGTCAGTTCCCCTCCCCCTTGCCTTGAGGGTTGGGTTTAGTCTTCAGTATGTTGTGGACACTCCCAACGAAAGTGCCCTGCCTCTCCACAGTTGTAGCACTTCAATGGACCTTGCATTCTACCCTGCATTTGGCCCTTTCCCCTCTCACTATGGGGTTGACCGACTCTCCCTGGACCGGAAGGTTTATCCCTAGGGTAGACTTCTCCGTCCCTCTTCCTGTACCAGGTTGTGCTGGCTCCTGTTTGTTCCCTCATCCCCGCTGGAGTCGAGAAGGTCCCCATAGATGCCTTCGCCTCCAAATACCTCTCGGTATTGAGTATCACTCTTTCCAGCCCACTGGCCCCTTGCCTCACCACCCAAGTCCTCATTGATGGGGGTAGGGCATCTACATATCTTTCTAACACCACCATTTCAATAATCTTGGCCACTGATTTGCCTTCAGGCTCAAGCCAGCAGTAGGCTAAGTCTTTAAGACGTTGGGCCAAGGCCCTGGGGCGATCATTAGGCTTAAAACAGGTTTCCCTAAATTGTCTCCGGTAGGAGTCCTGAGTCACCCCTAAGCGGTCCAAAATGGCTGCCTTAACCACAGCATAGTAAGTCAGCTTTGACACGCATAAGTCAAGGGATTTTCTAAGATATGCATGGCAATGAAATAACCAGTTTTACCAAATAGCCTACTACTTTGCTCAATCCATCTGCAACTCATGAAGACCCTCCTGGCTCTTCTGTCTGAAGTTCTCCCCCCCCCCCCCCCCCCTTCCATTTCACCCAGATGTCCCCACCCAGTCATTTTATTACTCTTAAGATGTTTATGATCACTTATGACATATAATGGCAGGTTGTAAATAGGAACTCACTTGCAAAAATGTTGGCCCCTCCCCAGCACACCCCTGGCCCACCCCCTCCTTTTTTTTTTTTTTTGTTGCACACACAAATTTACCTGCGGACCCTAATTCACACATGTATTTTATGGATTTTAAAACCAGTGTGCGTGCTATTTTATGTGTGCAAGTGCTATTTGTTTTACACAGACAACTTTTGATTATTCACCTTTAAAGTTTTAGTGACATACACACAGGCTAAAACATTTTAGGGACGTTTTAGTGCACAGGCTTCTAAATTTAAGAACTGAGTAAAAACGCTAAAAAGTGCATGTCTGAATGATTTTCTCTATGTAATTCTTTTTCTTCCAGAATCTGCAGGAAATTAAAGCCTTGCGCAAAATGGTGTGAGCAAACTAGCTTTTCCAGCTATTCGCCTATTTTTTGCCCTATTTTTGTCCTACAACACCAGAACCACAGCACTACCTGTAGTGATTAAAGTCTCGATTCACCTTCTAATATTTTTGGCTCTGGAGGGCAAATATCTGGCAATATTTAGGGTTTCTTAAATAGCTGCTGAGGATATTCGGGAAATATTCAACATAGTCAAAAAGATATTCAGCAAATCATGAAAACAGATTTTTGGAGCATGCAGGAGGAGAAGTTACTGTAGAAACTATATTAACACTCTGTGCTATGCCCATAAACCTGCACACAAATACCTATTCATCCACAAACATGTGTGCCTTTTATTCACCTCCCCTTGGATCCAAATAGATTTACTCCTCCCGGATGCCGGCATATCTCTGGGTCAGAGTACTGCCATAGCCACTCAGCTCCCATTATAATTAATGGGAGCTTTTTGCAATTTATTTCCTTTCTTCTCATGGGAAAAATAGGAAACCTGCCTAGAACAACCCCTGACAGTTTACTCTGTCACACAGCAGAAGAAGGAAATCTGAAACAACCTTGTGCCACTTAAAGACAGGACAAGTACCTTCCATGCAAACATTTCTTTTAGGGAAGTGTTGCTTCTCTCACTGGGAATCTCAGCATTCACCTTTCAATAATGTATTAGTTAGTCTCAGTCTTAATACCTTATAATTTCCTTCACCTCAAGATTTATTTAAGTCCAAGGCAAATCATTTATTCCCCTTATTAACATTTAGAATATTAGTACTTCTCTCTCATACACATTTATCTTGCCACAGTTTACATACCCAAAATAGCACACCATATACTCTTTGCAAGTGTAGGAGTTTCCCTGACTGGGGATTTTCTCCTATATGTAAGACACATTCATTCTTATTTATACCAGTAATTATTTCAACACATTTATTTATATTAAATGGCCTAGCAACGCGACTTACTTTCAGCTTTCAGCTACTCCCAACTCCTCTCCTCAATCCACAGCTTCAAAAGATGGCGCCTCTCGCTCAACCCCTCCCCCTAGGGGGCTTGTCCTTTCTAAACAGATAATACTCCCAGAATCCCCTCCAATCAACTCTCTGACAAATACACTGACCAATCCACTTCTTTATTGAGTCCCTCTGGCTGAACTGTCCCTAAATTAAATATCCATTTTGTTCCTTCTGCAGCAACCTAAGCTCACTATTGCCTCCTCGCTGATCCATTTTAACAACTTCCAGTACTGTGCATCTAATCTCCTCAAAAATGTGGCCCTTTTCAGTGCAGTGCTGCACCAACGGAGCTTCCATTTTTAAACGTTTCAGGGCACTTTTTTGCTCAATGAGGCACGTTTTCAGTTTTCTTGACGTCTTTCCTACGTAGTTTACAAGTGCACCAAATAGCATATATAACTCCCATAGTAGCACATGTTGTTCTCACAAAAGGCACATACCCTTTCAATTTATCAATAGGAATATGAATATTCGTATGTGCTACCGCACACATGGAGCATTCTTGACAAGGGAAATGTCCCACCTCCTCAGTCAGTGTTTCTTCAATAGGTTTAAAATAAGAATGCACTACAAGATCTTTTATATTACTGCCACGTTTATAAGCCACCATTGGCTGATCTCTAAAAGCCGGGTACGTTTGCAGAATGCGCCAATTTCTTTTAATACTCTGTGTTACCCTCTGTATTCCTTCAGAAAAAGGTAACATACATGTCATTCTATTGGATGAACTTCTCTTCTGAGGATTTAATAGTAGGACCCTGTTTTAAACCTCAGATGAATAGCTTGAGTCCAGTAAGACGCTGTAAGTATGCTCAATATGAATAGTTCAAGTTTCAAGTTTGGTTGTTATGATTATTGTGGTGTTGGGAGAGTTGGGTCGACATGGTTTAAGGCAAAAGACACAGTACTCTAGATATAGTAAGGACCGTGTGCACCGATGTAGAAGGAATAAGGATGAGGAGGAGTGTTCTTTGTGAGTATGGATAGGATATTGTACTGGATATTCAGTTAATACAGATGGCGAGTATGGATAGGATATTGCACTGAATTAAGAAATACTGTACCGAATTTGGAAAATCGAACAATTACAAGACATACTTGCTATGTATAGGCGAGTGAGGTCTAATGTAGAATTATTCATTTAATGCAGGTGTGCAGCGCACAGTCTCAATGTTCGATGGATATTTTTAAATTCTTCTGGAATAGATGTCTATCTTCAGTAGGAGAAGCTGATAAGATTATGAGCTGGTGATAAATTGATGCACGGCCTTAGCAGAATTGGCTGGTACTATTTAAATATATGGGGTTGGTTTTTGGTGGAATTGTAGGGGATATTTGAAATAACATTTACCAAACATTCTATGCTTTTTATAGAGTCCAGTGCTATGTGTGGATACTTCTTGCATAATACAGAAGCATTAGTGAAGACGTTGCCCTTTTGATGGTGATGGATGAACGGATATAAATGTAGCATCTAATATGAAGACAGCGACATATCAATGATGTCAGCATGAGAATATATTTGCGCTCGTGATAATCATCAATCCCTGAGGAAGCCTGTCTGTATGGGCGAAATGAGAATCTCGGAGTAGTTTAGCAGGACCAAGTCTGCATCAGTAAAGTTACTGAAATATGTGCATGTATACAGGTTGATAAAAAGATGCACATCTAAATAGGAGCAGTCTGGCAGAATTAAGTCTGCAATTATTATAACATCTGAAATACCACCTTGCATACAGATCAATAAAAAGAAGTACGTCTATATAAAGTTATATTATTATGCTTGAGGTTGACTTGGACATTTATAAGATATGTATATGTATGTAACCTAATCATGTTGTAATTAATTATACTGTATGTAGTGTTGTGGGAGTCTCAGTTTAGTGGACCCTTGGGCCAACCTGCTGGAGACTAGGAAGAGATGGACAATGTCTCTGATGAACAGCAGGCCGGGAGGCAGATGTTCAGGCGGGACGTAGATGCTCTTCACCCTGGAAGCTGGTGCTCCCCCGGGAGGAGACTGTAGGGGCCCAGCCGCTGGGACTTAGGCGGGTTGTGGATCAGGACAGGTAACTGGAACCAGACTAAGACAATAGTGATACTGTAACTGGGTATGGGTTCTGGAACCAGGCAGGAACTGTAGCAAGGCTCGGGTACTGGAACCAGGCAGGAACTAAGCAGGTACTGTAGCAGGAACGGAGCGACGTAGCCAAGCGGGTCACTCCGGGGCGCAACGCAACAGGAAACCAGAATGCTAACCCGTTGCAAGGCAAAGGCTGGATGGCCGCGGCCAGCTTATCAAGGCCGCGGCGTCTGCCGTCAGGAATTGGGCAGAGTCGGCACTGGCGGGAAACGGGCTACAAAGGCGCCCAAGTGGCGCGTGTGCCTAGGAGCAGGGCGTCCACCGGCACCTTCACGGCAGCGCTGCCCGAGCAGGGTCGCCGCCAAACAGGCCGCAAGCCAGGACTCCGGAGGCGGGAGCAGGTCCGGGAATCAAGAGGTAAGGGCCTGGCCGCGGTGCTCGCGGCCAGGACCGCAACATGTAGGGGGAATAATTATGCAAGTGTAATAGGCTGCCAGTAATTTTAGGCATTATGAGTGATGTGGATGATTTGAATGGTATGGATGAATTGTTTGGAGGGTAAAGTATGGATGATATTGTTTTAATGTTGGGGAGATTATAATCACACATAGCAGGATTTATGTAATTTGTGTGTAAAATAAATTGAATAAAACTGTGTATTCAATAAATGTTGGATATATCCTCCCAGACATAAAGTGCCACACCTCCACCAAGTTGATCCTCCCTATCATTGTGATATAATTTGTAGAGATGTGAATCGTGTGCCAGATCGTCTTAACAATCAGATTCGGCTGGGGGGGTGGGGGAATCTGATCGTTAAGATACGTGAATTGGAATTGTTTCCGATTCCAATTCACATCGCTAGGGAGGCCCGCGCCGCTAAAAAAAAAACAAAAACCACCCGACCCGTTAAATCGACCCCCCCCTTCCGACCCCCCCAAAACCTTTTAAAATTACCTGGTGGTCCAGGGGGGCCTCGGGGGGGCCTCGGGGAGAGATCCAGGGGGGCCTCGGGGAGAGGAGAGATCTAAAAGGGGCTGATGAGTAAAGTGGCCGGCGCCATCTTTAAAGATGGTGCCGGCCATCCAGTGCTCCTACCATGAGACAGGGGCCGGCCAATGGCACGGATACCCTGTCACATGGTAAGGGCAAAGGGGCATCGGCGCCATTTTTTTTTTTTTTTTTTTTTTTTTAGAACAGCTGATGCCACAAAATCTTTCACCGAGGCCCCCCTGGACCACCGGGTAATTTTAAAAGGTTTTGGGGGGGTCAGGAGGGGGGGTCGATTTAAAGGGTCGGGTGGGTTTTTTTTTTTTTAGCGGTGCGGGCCTCCCTTACAAACAAAAGGGTCGGGAGGGTGGGGGGGGTCGATTTAAGGGTCGGGTGGGGTTTTTTTTAATCAGTCCATCGGCGCCATTTTAATTAGTGGCAGCCAAAATGGCGCCGATGGCCCGAGAGAAGGAGATCGCGCCGGGACCCCCCCCCCCACACACACACACACACACTGGACCACCAGGTAACTTAACATTTTGGGGGGTTCGGGAGGGTGGGGGAGGGTAAGGAATTGGTTTTAAAGGATCGGGGTGGGTTTAGGGGTTGTTTTGGTGTGCCGGTTTTCCCGCCTTCCCCCAAAATTTAACGATACAATACAAATGCCCCTGACGATAAATCGGGGGCATTTGTATTGTATCGTGCACTCTAATGATTTTGGACGATTTTAAAATTATCTGACGATAATTTTAATCGTTCAAAAACGATTCATATCCCTAATAATTTGTACCCTGATATAGCACTGTCCCATTGGTTATCCTCCTTTCACCAGGTCTCTGTGATGCCAATTATGTCAATCACATCATTTACTCCTATACACTAACTCTCCCATCTTACTTCTTAGACTTCTGGCATTGGCATACAGACATTTCAAAGTGTGTTTTTTGTTTGTATTAACAACCTGCATTTCAGTTGATAGGGATAATTTGGAAATCTTTAGCTGAGGTGATTTTTTACATATAGGCACATGGACTACGTTTGCTTTCATTGGAACCTCTCTGTTGGGATGCCCTAACTCTCCTGTTTCATTAGTATTCTTCAAGGATACATTCCTCCGAACCATGCACTGCTGAGTGACTGTCGATTTTCTCCCTTGTTCTAGTTTAAAAGCTGCTCTATCTCCTTTTTAAAAGTTAGTGCCAGCAGCTTGGTTCCACTCTGGTTAAGGTGGAGCCCATCGTTTTGGAAAAGTCTCCCATTCCCCAAAAGTTTTCCCAGTTCCTTAGAAAACTGAATCCCTCTTCCCTGCACCATTGTCTCATCCACGCATTGAAACTCTGGAGCTCTGCCTGCCTCTGGGGACCTGCACATGAAACAGGGAGCATTTCAGAGAATGCCACCCTGGAGGTTCTGGATTTCAGCTTTTTACCTCTCTCCCACATTTTCCAATGTCGTTGGTGCCCACATGTACCACGACAGCCAGTTCCTGCCCAGCACTGTCTATAATCCTATCTAGGTGATGCATGAGGTCTGCCACCTTCGCTCCAGGTAGGCAGGTCCTCATGTCCACCATCCACCCTGCTATCTACATTTCTAAAAGGGATGTGAATCGGGCTTCGGACGATTGAAAATATCGTACGATATTTTCAAAATCATCAGAAATCGGGAGCTCCCTCAAAACAATAGGAAAACCCCACGAAATTGTTCATGGGGGTTCTCTTATCGTTTTGGGGGAGGGCGGGAAAAACGGCACACAAAAATAACCCCTAAACCCACCCCAACCCTTTAAAACTAATCCCTTAGCTTCCCCACCCTCCCGACCCCCCCAAAAAACATTTTACAGGTACCTGGTGGTCCAGTAGGGGTCCCGAGAGCGATCTCTCGCTCTTGGGCCATTGGCTGCCACTAATAAAAAGGCGCGGGCCATCCAGTGCTCCTACCATGTGACAGGGGCCGGCCAATGACACGGATACCCTGTCACATGGTAAGGGCAAAGGCCATCGGCGCCATTTTTATTAGTGGCAGCCGACAGCCCGAGAACGGGAGATTGCTCCCGGGAAGCCCACTGGACCACCAGGTACCTGTAAAAAGTTTTTTGGGGGGTCGGGAGGGTGGGAGAAGCTAAGGGATTAGTTTTAAAGGGTCGGGGTGGGTTTTTTGTTTATCGGCTCGGGTGCAGCCGATAAACAAAACCGCGATCGGGCCGGACAAAAAAAAAAACACGATGTGAATCAGAACTGGAATCAGAACAGATTCCGGTTCCGATTCACATCTCTAATTTCTAATAATTGTATCACCAACTATGATGGCCGGCCTAACCTTTCCCTCCTGGGCAGTAGCCCTAGGAGACTTGTCCTCAGTGCAAGAGGACACTAATTATAATCAAACTAGGCACAGGTATGGATACTTACCCTTTATTGCCATCTCAACCTGTGAGTGTCAACTTAAATATATATTATCAGCTCAAATGTTCAAGGGTATGCATAACTTTGAACAGGATCATTTTATTATTTCCTTTACTCTTATGGTTTAATAATTATGCTATTTTGTGATGTATAATAGATTAATCTGAAACATTAAAAATAACAGACAGGTTTTGTCTGATAACTCATGTTTTCTTAAAATGCTACCTATCTTACAAATTCTGCCAGGGGTATGTAAATTTATTATTACAACTGTAGATAGTGCGTATAGTCATTGGAGAAATCCTGAAAAAATAGACTGATTTTTAGCTCTCAAGAACAGGATTTGAGGACCCCTGCATTTATATATAATTAATAATGTGCATTAAAAAAGTTTCATGCTGGTTCATTTTTGGTTCAGGGGTGGGCCATTTCAGTCCACCCGTGAACCAGAAATTTTTTTTTAATTTAAAACAAACAAAAAAAAAACCCCCATCCCAATTCTTCATATTTAACTAAATATAAAGCCCCCCAACTTCCTGATCCCCCCCCCCCCCAAGACTCACTCAATATCCCTAGTGGTTCAGCAGGGGGTCCGGGAGCTCAGAGCGATCTCCAGCTCCCAAGGGCTATTAGTTGCCAGTATTCAAAATGATGCCGGCAGCCCTTTGCCCTTACCATGTGACCGGGGCCAGCCAATGGGGTTTTTGAGGAAAATTAATACAGCAAAAATCAAAATGTTACCATAGTCTTAGTCTATAATTAAATTCAATTATTTATTTAGAAAAATCAAAAAAATATTTTGAAGAGGAAGACAATGTTTTAAAAATCCTGACATGAAATCACAAATTTGCATTATTATAATGCCATATATTTAAACTATAAAATAAGAAATGTAGCTAATAAAAATAAATTCTAGACATAAGAGTTGGTCTTAGAGGAAAGTCAACTACTAAGTTTTTAGAAAGCAGACCTGTTTAGCCTCACATTACATTTTTATTTTTCCTAGCCTATAATCCTCATGCATCAGATATTGCTATTACCTTGCTGTGCATATCTAAAAGTAATTAAAAAGTGCATGCTTTCTAATGATGATGGTACATGGTAGATGATCTTTTAGCTTAGAGCTTAATAATTAGGATTTACTACAGCAGTTTATCACAATGCATAGACTGGTAGATGATTTCCATTTTTTTCCACTACTTTCATAAGAACACTGTCCATTCAAGTACAAAAAATAATCAGACTAATGGGATGCAATAATGTTCTTTCCAGTAATCTCCTATCACTGCTGCTCTTCTTTTTGGCTAGGCAGTTTTTTCCCTACTCCTCTGGAGTGGGGAGTTCAGTTGTAGCCTGTCTCTAGACTCTATTGTGTTATGGCGCTATGAGCTCTTGTGCGTCACAACCTGGGGTTCCCTCCCCAATTTTTACATCCTTCCTTCCAACTAGGCCCAGCTCTTGCAGTGACAGACCTTAGCTGGGGTCTCAAACCATAGCTTGCACTGAAACTTGGCTAACATGCACTTAGACTAGGCAAATCGCCCTTTAAGGGTCAGGGAAAGGTACAGGCTACCTTATACAGTCTTATAGGATGCTGTGGTTTGCAAGCCTGATCTGCAAGTGACAATGTTATGATTGACGGCTTAAATCTTTCACTGCTGCAGGATCTGGCTTCTCACCCCATTGCCATTTCCAACATGCCAGCAGAGACGAGATACAACGAGGCCTTATGTGCTACCTACTGTGTCATCGAACGCACCTTCAGAGTTCTCAAAAGCCGCTTTTGCTGTTTTGACAAGATGGGTGAAGCTTTAATGTATGCCCCACCCAAAGTTACAGATTTAGTGCTGCTTTGCTGTGTCTTCCATAATCTCACTCTATGCCATGGACTACAAATGGAGATTCACATCTGGATCTCCCCCAGATCCCCCATGTGTCCCCGCACGAGCCGAGAACAGCACGTTGAGTGGCAGCCAGCTTTGGCAAAACCTTATACAATGCTACTTTGCCTGATAGGCTTCACGTACCACATCCCATTCCATGGAAGATAGACCAGTAGAGTGTCAGCTACTGCTCTCCTCTCTATCTTCTTTCTTTCTCTCACTGCTTCTCTGTCTGGGTCAGTGTGTATGCCTACTCAGGAATCGTCTTGACAATGGAGCAGTAGACTGTACTTGAAAAACAGTAGTCAAAGTAAAGATACCATCAAATAAATGTGGCTGCCATAATGTGTTCTGCCTGATAGTGACATTAAAAGAGGCATGTGTGGCACATGAGTATGTGTATGACTGCCAACACTATGTAATAGCTTGGCCTAGCTAGAATTGTTTGGCTTGCAGGTCCTCCCCAGTGGGCCCCAGCCTAGTACTCACACGTGGATGAGATAGTAACAAAAGTGTGATGGGACCCCAACTGAGCCTCGAGCATGCAGAGCAACAGCTCTAGAAATGCTGTAAATCTCAAATAGCTGTGAAGCTTAAAGGCACAGGCTATAGGTACAGGTAGACAGTTTAAGGTTTCAGTGACAGAGTTCCCATTTTACTGCCTCATTCTTTAGCTGAGAAACATGTGCATGTGATGTTATAGACCTATACTGGGAAGGCTGAGTGTCACATGGATGTGCCAAGACATAGCTGACACCACTGCTTCAGCAGTTTCAGAGCCACTGCTGTCTAGATTTTCCAACTGCATCCAATTACGAGACATATTGATCCAGTCCTGGTCTTACTCCCATGCATGCAGGTATTTCTAGTCTTTGTTTTCTCTAGGGAAATCAGATGAAATCCCAGCAAGTAATGGCTTCAACACCAGGACTGCATCTACCTATCCTGAAAATAGGAGCCAGCTGGCAACCCTACTGCTGCCATCAGAGTGCTCAAGTAGCAGGTTTTCACTTATAGCCTTATGTAAAGTGCCTGTGCTATCTGGTACAATTCTCACAATGATCACAGATCCTTCCAATATAGAAACTAGGGATGTGCATTCACTTTAGATGAAATAGGAAATATAGACGATATTTCCTATTTCATCGTGATTCAGGAGGGCCCTGAAACAATAGGAAAACCCATGAAATTTCTTGTGGTTTTTTATCATTTGGGGGGGGGGGAGAAAGGGCACACAGAAAAAAAAACAAACCCAAACTCACCCCAACCCTTTAGATCTAATTATTTACAATCCCCCACCCCAAAACTTGCCTAAAGTCCCTGGTGGTCCAGTGGGGGTCCCGGGAGTGGTGTCCCCCTCTCAGGTCGTCAACTGCCACTAATCAAAATGGTGCATATGGCCCTTTGCCCTTACTATGTGACAGGGGCTATCGGTGCCATTGGCCGGCCCCTGTCACATGGTAGGAGCAATGAATGGCCCGTGCCATTTTTTAAGATGGCGCCGGCCGTCCATTGCTCCTACCATGTGACAGGGGCCGGCCAATGGCACCGTTAGCCCCTGTCACATGGTAAGGGCAAAGGGCCACTGGTGCCTTTTGGTTTACTGCAGCCAATGGCCCGGGAATGGGAGATCACTCCTGAGACCCCCCGCATGACCACCAGGGACTTTAGGCAAGTTTTTGGGGGGTCAGGAGGGTGGGGGATTGTAAATAATTAAATCTGAAGGATTGGGGATGGGGGGGGTTTTCGGATCGGGACAGCCGAAAAAAAAAACCAGTCAGAACCGCAGGAAATGAAATTTCCCGCAATTCTACGAAAATGAAACCGGAAACAATTACCGGTATGATACACATCTCTAATAGAAACATAAAAATGACGGCAGAAAAGGACCAACAAATGTCCATTCAATCTGCTCAGCAAGCTTATGGTAGTTTCTGCACTTAGTTTCAGTCAGGGCCCTTATTGGTTTCTGTTTTAGTCCAATTCCTCATTAGCTCCTGCCATTGAAGCAGAGATTAATGTTGAAGTTGTATCATTGGTTAAGGGTAGTTAACAGCTGTATCAGCAAGTTACCCCTATGCTTATTTGTTTTCCCTGACCGCAAAATTCAATGTCCTTGTTGTTTGCTGTCTGAATCTAATTCCCCTTTTCCCCCTGCTGTTGAAGTAGAGAGCATTGTTGGAGTAGCAACAACAATATGAAGACTTATTGGTTAAGGGTAGTAACCTCCACACCGTCAAGTTACCCCCATGCACTCATTTCTTCATTTCCATCCTCTAGCTTTAGGGATCTACAGTGTTTATCCCATGCCCCTTTGAAATCTTTCACAGTTTTTGTCTTCACCACCTCCTCCAGAAGAGCATTCAAGGCATCCACTGTGGTGGTTGAATGCAACCCTACACAGATGCACCCTACTACACCTAGCTATGCAATTTGTAAATGATAATGTGCAGAAGGTGAGGGCCTTGGCCGTTGGGATGTCATGCAGGTTCAGTTAGCTTCTCGAGGAGGCTACACAAGAATGCACAACTGGCTCTGTGAAGGCAGGATTGGGAATCAGATGGTGTCCTGCCTTCACTTGTATTTTCCAATGACCTCTGAGATGTCACCATCACAGTATAGTCTCTAATGACTCTAAGAGCACCCACATCTCTCCTAAGCAAAGATTGACATCATAGAACCGAACGCTATGTTAGAAGCTCCTGGCTTTGACTGAACCATCACAGGTAGTCTTAGTCTGGCACATGGATAGTCATGTGGCACTACAGTATGTACATATGTATATATCCCAAAATATGCAGAATATAGTTTACTTGTAGCAATAGTTAGTATGACTTACAGTGCTGGTGCAATCTGTGAACACCCTTAAAGCACATAGGCTGAACACTCCTGCCTCAAACAGCTTGCAGATAGTTCCATTTCCAATATCACTCCACACGTTTCTGTAGTTTTATGGTTGCAGGCCCTGGCTAATCCACATGGCTGCCATGACTTATAGCCAATCAAGAAGAGCTGCTGTCTTCTAGTGTGCCTCATGTGGTGTTTGTCACTTTTACAGTTAGTGGTGAGTAGAGTAGGTGTGCTCCTACACAGTCAATGATCAGCTCTGTGCATAGCATTATAGCTAGATAAACTGTTGTCAGCAGATGACATAATGAGCTTAGAAGTTGCCTCCGACATTAACAGGACACTGTCCTGAATGTATAGGCCTACTGCTCCCAGAGGTCTCATGTGCTTGCCATGATAGCTGATGGCCTTTATGTGTTGGTCTCTTGCCAGACACGCATTTAGTGTCACCTAAGCCCTTGAGGGGCCCATGTCAGTACTTCAGACAAAGTAGGTGTCACATTCCTTTGACAGATGTGTTTTACGTGGCCAGGTATAGATAATCTGTGCTGAGGAAAGACTCAGACTATCTCATTAGCAAGTCAAACACTCACACACTTATCTTTTCTGTACAAAGTGATGTGCTGTGTTATTCTCTGTCAATCTCTGTGTCTGCGGATGCTGTTGCACTCTGAGGTCCCTCCCTTGCCACAGCAATCCCTACCCCAGAGCAGGCAGTGTGTGCACATTAATTTTGCACACACTGCTTTTGGACTGCAAGGGTCGAGTGCTTGCACTCTTGAGAAGGGGTGCCTCTGACAATTGAGCATATGGGCTGCAGTATGAATGGGATCACACCTTGTACTCTAAAATTTCCCCTAGTATGCTCACCTAGTGTTCCGAGAGCGGTAGAGGTATGGAAGTTCCCAGCATGACAAGTCAAATACACAGTCTTATGTGCATGTATTAGTTTTATTTATTTATTTAAAAGTTTTATATACTGCACAGTGGGGTAGGGATCTATCCGTCTAGGCGGTTTACAAATTAAAACATACATAAATTGAAACCATACACAAAAGTTACATACAGCAATTAAAATACATTACAATAAAATACTTAATATGTGTTAACAGAAATATAATGCGTTGTGTAAAGGTCTTAGTGTAAGTTATATGCAAGTGTGAAAAGATGAGTTTTTAGTAGTTTTTTGAATTCCCTGCGGTTTGATGTTAATCAGATATGGTCTGGAAGAGAGTTCCACAATGATGGTCCAGCTTTGGAAAAGGCACGTTTTCATGTTAGAGATAAACTGACAGATCTTATTGAAGGAATTTCCAGAATACATTTGTCAAGAGAGCGGCGCTATCTGGATGGTCTGTAAATTCTTAATAATGAGCATAACCAGATGGAATTAGCATTGTATAATAGGTTATGTATTATGGACAATATTTTATAAGTTATACGAAATGATATTGGTAGCCAATGTAAATATTGTAATGTAGGTGTGATATGATCTCTACGGGATACATTACACAACATTTGAGCAGCTGCATTTTGTACTAATTGTAATGGTTGTATCGTTGATTGAGGTAGACCAAGATACAAAGAATTACAGTAGTCCAATGTGGATAAGATTAACGCTTGAGTAATTAGTCGCAAGTCATTTAGAAGTAATAGTGGCTTGAGCTTTTTTAACATGATTATTTTGAAAAAAAGATTTTTTTACTATGTCGGATATGTTATCAGTCATTGCAAGTCTGGAGTCAATGATTACTCCCAAATTTTTTGCATGAGATTTTATTGTGATGATCTGGTTCTCGAATATAAAAGGTTGAGGGTGGCTGGTGAGTTGAGTCTGGTACTGTTGAGAGATAGATTAACTCTGTTTTATTTGTATTTAATTTCAACCTGTTATGGGATAACCATATTTTTATTGTAGACAGATATAGTTGCAATAGTGAGAAAGTTTTAGTCCAAGAATCAGTGAAAGGAACTGTAAACTGTATATCATCTGCATATATCTTAAAATTTAGATCTAGACCAGCGAGGAGATGGCATAGTGGCAACAGATATAAATTGAATAAAAGAGCAGAAAGTGCAGAGCCTTGAGGTACACCTATCGTAGTAGAGTACCAGTCTGATTGAGAATTGCCCATCGTAATTCTTTGTTGTCGATTTGTTATGAATGAGGAAAACCATTGTAAGGCTAAGCCTGTAATGCTGATCTGAGATAAGTTGGAAAGTAATATATCATGATTTAGCATATCAAACGCTGCAGAAATATCAAGTAATACTAATATGTAATTGGTGTTAGAATCGAAACCTCTGATGATTGTGTCAAATGACAAGATGAGCAGGGATTCTGTGCTATGACCCTTTCTAAAGCCATGCTGATTATTGTGTAGAATGTTGTTCTCTTCAATGTATTCGGATACTTGATGTAATACTACAGATTCTATAATTTTTGCAATGGACGGTAGTGAGGCAATTGGTCGATAGTTAAGTCTGAGGAATCATGATTTTTCTTTTTGGGGATAGGTAAAATAGATGTTTGTTTTAGAGAATCTGGGAAAATGCCTTGAGATAGAGAGCTATTTACTAAATTTGAGATAGAGGGAGCAATATGATCTTTCATATCATAAGAACATGCCATACTGGGTCAGACCAAGGGTCCATTAAGCCCAGCATCCTGTTTCCAACAGTGGCCAATCCAGGCCATAAGAACCTGGCAAGTACCCAAAAACTAAGTCTATCTCTGAGTAGAAAACCAGAACAAGGGTTGAAAGGACTATTTGAAGGTTTTGATTTTGATAATATGTTAATGATGGTTTTGTCATTGATTGAGAAGAATACAGAAAATGAGCAGCCCGTTTGAGGTAAGGTGATTTTCGGAATGGGTAATGAGTCAAATTCTGTTGCGATATCTTCTGTTTTTTTTCTAAAGAATGTGGCAATTTTGTTGCAAAAGTCATCGGATGTGGTAAAAGAGGATGCATTTTGTATTGTAGTTAGATCTTTTACAATTGAAAATAATATTCTAGGATTGCCATTTGCACTCTTTATTTTTGTAGTATAGAAAGCTTTTTTGGTATTTATTATTCTTTCTTGTATTTTTGCTGATATGTGTAGTATTCTTGTTTACGTACTAGAAGTAATGGCGAAAAGGATTTTTTTACGTACTAGAAGATGTTTACGTACTAGAAGATGGCGAAAAGGATTTTTTCGCCATCTTCGCTCTAGGTTGCGACGTTTTCATTTAAAGATTTTTAATGAGTCATTATACCATGTAGCAGTTTTTTTTACAGAGGATTTCTGAGGTTTTAATGGTGCGATTAGATCTAGTGTTTCTGTTACGGATTTATTCCAAAAAGCTAGCATTTCTGTGACATCAGAATGTGGATTCTGGTTAATTGTTGGTAACAATGCATCAAGGAAGGTTTCAGTGTTAATCTTCTTACGGCATAGTATTGTGGAGTCGTATTGGGGGTAGGTTGCGTTATTTTTATTTGGTATTTTAATTTTTTCCTGTAGCTTTTACTAGATAATGATCGGACCATGGCACGGGAGTAATATCTGAAATGAAATAAATAACGGATTGATTGTAATAAATTTGGTCCAGAGAATTTCCTAGTCTATGAGTGGGATCATTCAATAGAGAAGTAAAGTTTAAACCATTTAGAGCATCTGTTAAATTTGTTTGTGCAGAATTTTGTTGTGTCTTATTAAAATGTAAATTGAAGTCACCAGCGAGTATTGTACTAGATAAATCACAAGGTAAAGTGACTATTGTTTCTAAAAGTAAAGATGATTGAGTGTAAAGTATTCCTAGAGGGCTGTAGATTAAGCAAATGTTCACAGAAATAGTAGTAACTAATAGAATTTCTATTCTTGACTCCTTTATGATGATAACTTTTTTACTTGGAGATAGGGAGGATCTAATTATTGCCAGTAGACCTCCAACTCTACGGTCTGCATGGGGTTGGGATATAGGAGTTTATCCATCAGGACATAAATTATTTAAAGTAACAGTATCATGTTCATATAACCATGTTTCAGTAAGTAGAATTATATCTGCAGATGTGGTGGTTATTAGATCATGGATAATAGGTGTTTTTTTCCTAATGGATTGAATGTTGATTAGAATGTTTAATGTTGTGAACATAATAGCATAGAGGCTTGGATGCGTATTGTGTCATGATTGGAGTTACTTGCAGATATCTAGGTTGTACATATTTAGTTTGTAGAGGTCCATATCTTCCCTTTCCAATAATTGTAGGGATATTCATGTTTTGCTTGTGGAAAATCCAAAAATATCTGTAATGAAAGATAGCAGAGTTAAACGGAGGGGGGGGGCACACTCAGGAGCACATGAAGGGGCGCGCCCCTTTGGTGTACTCCTTCGGCGCACGACGCTCTGGCGCGCGCTCCTCCGGCATTGCGCTGCGGCCCCTATGCAGACGCCTCCAGATGACGTTCGAGGTGGGGCGGGGTTAGATCCGCGTGGCTTAAGGGAGGGTAGGTGATGGCAAAAAACCCAAATTCTGAACGCAGCGGTCCAAGCAGTGATTAAAACTCCCACCCTTAAGCTGGGAGAAGTAGCGTGGGTCCAAGTTGACATTTGTCTATGATGCACATCGTCCCCGCCCCCCCCCCCCCCCCGACACTGACTCTTTTCCACCTACTACTTTGAGTGGGTCTAATAGTCCAGTTATTAGGAGTATGCAGGCTACCCAGAGCTTAAGCAGTCACAGATACTTGCAACTTTAGGGAGGGAGGTAATAGGTGTTAAAAAGCTGTTGACTTAATATGGGGATACTGAGATGAATGGCACGTGCAGCGGCAAGGACCACCTAATGCTATCGATGTTGGGCTGATTCAGATGAATGGTTGGCATGATGATGGTTTAGAGGCAACATGTTCTGAGGTAGCCAGTGCAGGGGTGTGTGTTGTGAGGAGTTGGTTGCTTGGCAGGTGCCTGAGGTCAAGCAGATGTCCTAATTAACAATCCCTTTTTGCAGTGCCTGGTCTGCTTAGCCTCCTCTCAGTTGATCATATCATGCACAGTTGACATAGAGGCTGCCACCCCAGGCCCCATTATTTGACACTCACTCTGTCCTCTGTCTTTACTGGCAGGGTAGGGCTACCTTCTTTCTGCAGTCTGTAGGTCAATAGCTTTCCAGTGCATGCACAGAGGTGGTGCGCCCATATGTGCAGTAGAATATAGGGGACAGGGTTTGCTTAGCACTTTAGGCGCTTCACTTGTACATTAAACTACCTTTCCCTTCCACATTGCTGTGTATTTGCTGACTGTTGGAATAAAGTGTCAGCTGTTGTATGCCAACTAGGGAGGAGGAGTGAGGGAGTAGTGTCTTGTCCAGAATGTCCACAGGTGAAGAACAGAGGGCCTAGAGGGCTGCTGCTGCTGCGTGGAACTAGGCAGGCTTCCATAGATTGGCTGCCACCTGTGTACTGGCATGGCTTGGGATATGTATAATACGTGTAAGGTAAGAATGACCTTAAGGTAGCATCCAGATCCCGAAGAGCAGCCTACTACAGGGATAGCAGTCAGTCTGTGGAAGCCTGCCTGGTCCCAAGCAGCAGCAACAGCAGCCCTCTAGGCCCTCTGTTCTTCACCTGTGGATATTCTGGACAAGACGCTACTCCCTCACTCCTCCTCCCTAGTTGTCACAAAGCAGCTGACACTCTGTTCCAACAGTCAGCAACTAGACGTCATATTTTTTTTAGTGTGAAATCTACAAATGGTTGGTTACAGATAAGGGGTCTGAAGATCACGTCTTGTGTGATGATGACTAACTTCCCCTTAACACCACACAAGCTTTTCATGTACACAGTATACTGTGTTGGGCAGCTAGCTACTGGTCCATCTCACATACACACCCATGTAAGCAGGAGTTACCAAAGAGTATGCAGTGTGAAGAAGGCAACAAGAGGCAATACTGAAGATCCCCAGTAATAAACTTCTTTACCTCTTCCTATTTTCTTTAGGAGTATACACTGAGCTTGCACATGGTCTTGCCTGCTAGATAAGTGGCTACTTGGAATGTGCCAGGGCATTCTAGCATGCAAGTCATGTGGAGGGCTAACCTTGTATCTAGTGAAACCTTTACACAAAAATCACACAATGAAAGGAGGAAACAAGGAATTATATTTCAAACCAGTGACAAATTTATTAGGGAAGACATATAGGCCACGGTTTGAAATGAAGTCAATGTCTTAGGTAATCACAATCTGTAAGGACAAGATACCAAATAGCACAAAACATTGTACATTATATTCACAGTACATTTTGTGTAGACCTGTACATACATTGTTTGCAATGGCATCATTACATATACAGGCTTAGCATCTTATCCTTTTGGCACAATCATGAATACAACAAAGACCATACAATGCGGAAGCAGCACACCCAATAGCTACAGTACTAATGTTGGAGCTGATTGCAGCCCTGCTATGTGATGGCTAGGATAAGGCCCCAGACAGTCCATGTTGAAAGACTGTACTCAAGGGGACAGCCTAAGGGGCAAGGCAGCAGAGTTCAAGTGAAGGCAGCAGGACCAGGAGCAAAGTGTGCAGCACGGAGGCAGGAGGCCCAGGAGGAGACACAGCAGCATGGAGGCACCAACAGCATGAGCTGAGATCAGATGAGACACCAGCAGCATGGAGGCAGCAGCAACAGGAGCTAAGATGAGATGACACATCAGCATCCAGAGCAGGAGATGAGACATGATAAGAGACAGCAGCTGGACTGTGATCAGAGGCTACTTCAAGGATAGAATACGGGCAGAACATCAAGGAGGGCTTTAGAGTTAGGCTACTAGACCACAATGGCAAACAGAAGGCCATCCCTTCTGCATGCTGACACCGCCAACTCTGTAGTGTGGATGTGCCCAGCAGGCTTCTTCCATCTAGGCAGCATACAAACTCTGTAGTATGGATGGGTCCAACAGGCCTCTTCCATCTAGACGGCACAACAACTATGTAGAGGGGCCCGCCCAGGATTGTTGGTACAATTCTTCTTATTTGGCATTCAATGGCACTACCTTTAGTTGTTTTATGGTCCTTTGCCACATCATGGCTTGCCACTTGGGGGGGGGGGGAGCATGGATTTTGGGGGCCTACTCCTCGGGTATCTGTCAGTCTGGGGACTGCTGTGGGGTGTGGACTCCAGTGATGCTGGGGAAGACTCGGATGGTGGCTTGGGCATTCTTTGCTGGATCTGTGTCAGCACATTTGTTATGCGGGTGACTGCTGTGTCCAGCATCATGTTCTGTGTGTTTGCAGCTGTTTGATCTTGTAGGATCTGGTTCTGCCTGTTGACAACCCTCCTGAGGTGCACTAGCTCTAGCTCTGCCTGTATGTGTTGGATGTGTACCCCATGCTTCTTTTCCAGCTGCTCATGCATAGACTCCTCTGTTGGTGGCGGGATGTTGTTTGTGCTCATGCTGGACCTGCTGCAGGTGCTGGTGGGGGTGGGGGTGCTGTGATGGTGGTAAATCCTGGAATTTGGGCCTCCAATTGTGGCATGATGGGGCTTATGGACTGCTCCTGCGAAGGGTGTGGTGTTTCGGGCTGGCACTTTGGTGTGTTGGCTTGAGGTTGTACAGAATCTGT